>NC_133760.1:50413840-50735715 GCF_036562045.2 Rhinolophus sinicus
AGGAGTGGCACCTGCCTGCTGGGCTTCCGATCGCGAGTGGACAACCTGTGAAGGAAACACCTGTTCCAGGGCTGGGCACCTGTGGGTTCCTTGTTCCTCCTCAGGAGTGGATTTGCACTCAGCACCCAAGGAAATCGCTTTTTCCTGACAGTTCACTCACCATTTCTCAGGGGCTGATGGAGGGCAAGGGGCCAGATTTAGGGACGCGATTCTAGAAGATAATGGAATTCTATCTTCATAGAACTGGAAGAAAATAAAAAATAACTTCCAACCTAACATTCTATTAATACAACCAGAGAAAGTACCTTTCTACAGGGAAATGTGAATAATGATATTTTCAGGCCATCAGAAAACTGAGAGAAGTTATTGCTAGCTACCCTGGGTAAGCAAACACTGCAAGGAGTGCTTTAGGAGAGAGCCTGTGACCCTTGGTGGGGACAGCGAGCGGGCGTGAGGAGCAGAGGCAGAGGCACAGCCCATGGGGGGTCCAGGCTCTCCAGGAGACCTCGGCGAGGGGAGCGGGACAGTCGGAAAGAGCGTTTCTGGGTGGGAAGCTTTACTATTGTAAAGTAATCAGTTGCCTCTGCATTCACCGTTATGTTTAAGTGATCACACAAAACATTAACAAATTCCTTTGAAATTAAGCATACTAGTTTTAAAGTTCATGTTAAGAAATAAATATGAGGCTAAACAGGAAAGTTGTGAACCAGAGAAGTTGTATGCAGGGGTGAGGTTGGACCAACCCAGGCTGTGGTGCTTTATGACGACGGAATGTTTAAACGCGAGTGCCTGTGATCACGAATAGACAGACAGATTGAAGGAAAAAAATAGAAAGTCTAGAAATAGACCCAAATGCATATGGGTATTTAGTATATGGTAATGATGACATTTTAAATCAGTGGGGAAAAATGTATTATTCAATAATGATTTGGGGACAACTGGCCAGACTTTTGGAAAATATATAGCTGGATCTCTCCCAAACTCCTTACCCCAAAATAAAATCCAGATGGCTCAAAGACTTAAAAGTATAATGGGATTTTATAAGCACTAGAAGGAAACTTGTGAAAATTTTTAATAATTTTGAGAGGAAATTAATGTTTTTAAGTAAGATAGAAAACCCAATATCTGAGAAAATTTAAAAAGCACATACTTTTAAGTCTGCAGGCCCACTTCTGTGCAATTACATGATGAATGTGCTTAAGCATATGTGTAAAGAATCAAATGTCAAATGGTTCTTTGAAACATTGGAATAGAAAAAAACATGAGCATCCTAAATATTCTTCAAATTATGGTTCATCCTCAAGATGGAACTGTATATGTGCTGATATAGAAAGATCTGAAGACATTTTGAATGAAAAAAACAGATGCAGAACAACTGGGATCCAGATTAGACGAAAATGAAATTGGATCTAATTTCCTTCAGAAGGAGCAACTCCTATATGCTTACATGTGAAAGGCAAAGCTATAAAGATTTTTAGATAAGAATGTAACTTTTTCGTGACCTCAAAGTAGACAAAGATTTTGAAACAGGACATAAAAGGCTTTAATCATAAAGCAAAAGATTGATAATTTTACCTATGTTAGAATCAAGAACATCCTTTAATAAAAAAGACACTAAAAAAATTAAAAGACAAGTGAAAGAATGGGAGAAGATATTTTTAACACATGCCATGTTTCCCCAAAAATAAGACCTAGCCGGACCATCAGCTCTAATGTGTCTTGTGGAGCAAAAATTTATATAAGACCCGGTATTATATTATACCCGGTATTATATTATGTTATGTTATATTATACCCGATATTATATTGTATTATATTATATTATATTATATTATATTATATTATATTATATTATATTATATTATATTATATCTGGTCTTATATTAAAATAAGACTGGGTCTTAAATTAATTTTGCTCCAAAAGACGCATTAGCGCTGATTGTCTTATTTTCGGGGAAACACAGTATAACCAACAAAGGTCTCAGTTGAAATATATGAAGAATCCCAACAAATTATTAAGAAAAAGACAACCAAGAAAAAACTGGCAAAACATTTGAACAGAAACTTCTCAGGAGGAAATCCAAATGACTGAAAAATATATAATGTGGTGTTCAACCTAATTATTAAATCTCAGATATGCAATTGAAACCACATGAAATACAGTGGATCACCAAAATGTAAAGTTCTCTTCTACTAAAGACAAATAAGTACAGAGATTTTAACACATATGGCTTTCTCCCATGAGGCATTTGCCTAATTCCTGAGTTGCGTGGCTAACGGCTAACCAGAAAGGTATGGAATAGCAGGGCAGAACTTTTGACAGTCTCATGATACTGAAGAGATAAAATTGGGATTCAAGAACTTCTAAGAAGGAGGGGTCATAGCACATACCCCAGTTCTCAACTGAGAGCCTGATGGATTACATCCTAGATGTGCAGGTAAATGCAAGGTCGAGTGACCCTTACAAGAATGACAAGGGTCAGGCCTAATTGAATTCAGTGATCTGCCCCCAATCTGGCTGCCTAACTGAAGTTGAAGGTAAAAAGAGAATTACCCAGAGCCTCTGTCTGCAGTTTCATACATGAAACTAATTTTTGTGTCTAAGACCAAGACACAAAAATAGGTAATAGAAGTATGTCCACAGACAGTTATTGTACCTCTCACACTTAAATTTTAAAATAACTGTGATTAATATGTCCAAGAAAATAGGTAACAAAATAGAAAATGTTACCAGGGAAATGGACTCCATTTGCACTGACTTTAGGAACTTAATGATGGTGTAACAAAAGATGGGACGTGGCAGAAGAACTGGAAGTTGCAGGCTAATAAAAATGATAGACAAGCGTCTCTGAGACACACGGGATGTGCGGCAAAAGTCGTGTGAGTGGACTCCCAGAATGGGAGAGAGAATGGTGCAGACACAATATTGGAGGGGATAATGTCTGAGATTTCTTTTCAAAAGAAGAAAGATACCAAACCTTGGATTGAAATCATTCAGAGTATTTCTATGACTTAAGGAATTAAAGTAGAAATCAGTAATGAAAAGATACCTAGAAAATCTCTAAATGTTTGGAAATTAAGTAGTGCTCTTCTAAATACCACATATATCAAAGAAGACATCTCAACAGAAATTAGAGAATATCTTGAACAGAATGATAATGAAAATACAATATTATGAAATTTGTGGGATACAGTGAAAGGTATGGTTGGAAGGAAATTGTGATCTTAAATGCTTGATTAGAAAAGAAAAGTTGAAAATAAGTACTTCAAGTACCCATTTAAAGAATTTAGGAAAAGAACAGGAAATCGTACTCAAAGAAAGAGAAGGAAGGAAATAATAAAGAGCAAAAAATACTGTAGTAGAAAACAAATGAACAGCAGAGAGAATGAACAAAGTCAATCATTGGTTCTTTAAACAGATTTTAATATAAATTTCTGGCAAACCTGATCAAGAATAAAAGAGGGAGAGACCAAACCACCAATACCAGGGATAAAAAGTGGCATCACTATTGCTCCTACAGACGTGACTAAGACAGTAAAGGAATATTATGAACAACTGTTGCCTATAAATTCAGATAAAGTGGCAAACCTAGGGATATATGCTTTTTCCTTATGAGCCACTTCTAGGGATATATTCCCAACAGAAACGCATACTTAGATATACAAAAAACATGCACAAGATTGTTCCTAGCAGTGTGATTTATAACAGCCCCAAACTGGAAATAACTTACATGTCAGTCGCAGAGGAATGTATAATTGTGGAATGTTCATACAATGAAATACTATCGAGAAAAAATCAGCTGTTATTACACAAACCATCCAGATAAACCTCACAGACGCAAGGGAGCGATGGAAGAGGCCATGCACAGTGTGATTGCACTTGGCTGAGTTCAAACCTGAGGGAGACAGCGGGGCCGGCCCAGGTCTGAGGGGTGTGTTCATCCTGTACAAATGCATCGGGCAGGACACTTCTCACGTGTGCACTTTTGGGAACGCATGTGATATTTTAATAAAACATTTATAAAAATATTCTTTCTGTAGCTGTGGTTTGTTTTCCTAATGCTTTAAACATATTCTAGGGGCCTTAAATATATTGTCTGAGGTGAGCGTCACAGAAAACCTTTGCAGGAGGAGGCTCCAGGCATGACAGGACCTCCAGTGCTCACGGTACTTCCGCATCTGCACAAAGCCACGTTGTCATTACGGGCTGAGGAGCAGTGAAGTTCACAGCGGTTTCGGAAAGTGGTGCCGTGCGGCCTCCTGGACTGAATTCCTTGGCAGCTGACAGGAATCAACACTACTTCTTGTTTTATTGAGGCTTTTCTTCCACTGGGGCAGCCAGCGCACAACTGCCACTCACCCTGCTGCCTGGGGCCTCTGAGGCCACGTGTAGGGGTGCCGTGTGTCACAGGGCACTCCTGGCCACGTGTAAGTGTGCGTCTCTGCTCGTGAACCCCGCTCAGCGTCGTGGGGTGGCAGAGCTGAGTGTGGGGTTGGCTGGGGCTCCCAGGATGGCCGTGCCCCCTCCCAGCCCCGAGACCTTCAGCGGGCTCCCTATCCTCACCGAGTCAGCTTCCCCATCTGTAAAGTGCAAAGAAGAGGGGAGTTGTGAGGACCACGTGAAATAATGCAAACTACTGAGCACAGAGGACGCAATGCTTATTAGCTCTTTTTATGATCAATGCCAGTTTGGCTGTAATTCTTTGGCCTTAGCAGTACTGTAAAGTCATGCTTCTCATTTCCTCATCACCAAGAGGAGGGAGCCGGACAGGCCCATCTCCATGATCCCCAAAGCTTCACTCTGCTCAAGCTTTTCCTGTGGTATCTTAAAACGTGGCAGTATGTGAGGTAACTGCATTTTAAGGGGGTTTAACTGCATTTTAAGTGAGTCTTCGGCTTCTCTCTGTGCCGTGTCTCGTTCCCGTCCAGGAAGCTGCCTTGGCACCCCCTCACCTGTCATCTATGGAGAAGGGTCAGGAACTGGTGTGCCTGCCAAGCTCCATCTCTGCCACACAGATGAGATTCAGATACACGGGAACCCCAGCTTGTTTGGGCTGGTAACTCAGGAGTGGCCTTGTCACCGGGTCTGACTCAGTGGCCCTGCAAGCCTGTTTGCCGTGAGATTTTATTTGCTACGTTACACTGACATCTGGTGGTCTTTCGCGTCAGAAAGGAAATACTCTCCATTCTGTGACCCAAACATACATATAATCAAAACATGTCTTTATATTTTCTTTGGAATTAAAAGCAAGCACCACCAGAGGCAGTATAAAATGTAAATAAAATAATGAAGAAATTAATAGGAACATCTTTATGCAGATTTTTAATTTTAACAAACCAAAAGAATAAAGCATGATTTCCCGCTTCTAGACCAAACTTTCTTCAAGGACAGGTTAGAGTAGCTCCTCCCAGTGGAATTTTTCAAATAGAATTTTTAAAAGAAGCGGAAGAAGAAATCAGTCCCAGGGGACATGGACCAGGAAGGAGGCCTGTGTCGCTGTGCAAGCTGCAAGCACAAAGGTGGGATCGTATGCTCCTTAGCGCACAGGAAGCGAGGATAGGAGGACAGAGCCGCTCACCACTAGTTCTGCAAAACGATATTTAACACCAAGTGTGTCGCACGTAATAAAGTGGGTAATTCATTGGGCTCGGGAAGAGTCCACGTGATAAGGAAAGGTGACACGCGTGTTTCCCTGTGCTTGCAAAAACACATGCACAAGTGACCGCCCCTCTGCAATCTGACCGCGTGATAACTGTCTGCCACGGGGAGGAAGGTGGCGGGTGAAGTTTTCAAATTTAATCAAAGGTCCGACGTGTTTATATGACGTAGTAGAGCTAACACAAACCCTGGGCTTCCCCAGTAATCTTTGTATTGGTTTGCTTGTCTATTCCTATACTAAAGAGCTTGAAACTATCTTACTGCAAATGTTATTTTAAAAGATGCAAAGTTATCCCTATATTTGCCATCCATTCTAGTAATGACTACACTGTTTCATTTTTTTTTTTTAAGCATCTGAAGGTAATGGTGCTTAGCGCCCTCACCACACACAATCTAATTTCACAAACCCAAGAAGGTCCATGTTCTCCTGTGATTTCATTTCCCTGAACAGCACAGAGTTTGCTTCCCCCCAAGAAGTGCCCAGCCCAACTGGGTGCTGTGCTGGCTAAGGCCAGTCCCTCTGCCCACGGTCAGCACTGGGCTGCCCTGCCTGGTCCCTCAGTATCTCCCACGGGACGGTGATGAGTGGGTCCCTGCAGACTCCCACAGAGCGCCTGACACCCGACAGACATTGGAAATGAGCAAATCTCAAGTGGCAAAGCCAAAGTCTCTGATCTTGCCTCTGCTGCCCCTGATGGGACCAGTGGCCACGTGTACTTCATGCTGATGTGCCCAAGTACTGCCTTCTAGACCTTGCTTCTCCCCCACTCACTCCTCTTCTGCTCGGCAACGAGGAAGACAATACAAATGGCAGGAAACCTGCAGGAAAGCATGAACGCGACAGGAACGTGACAGGTCAGCAGTGTCAGGATCACCCTGCTTCTCTCCCCCATGCCCCTCAAACTCCAGCACAGGTAACTCCGACGACACAGCTATGACCAGCTAAGAGGTGACGGCCCAGCCAGGCACCCTGGTCAGTCACAGGGATTCCGGCACATGGGAAATGGCACAGGAGCCGCCGGCCAACACGTGCAGGTGGAGCCACCCACTTGCCATGTGCAGGGCCAGCCTGGACCTGCTCCTAGAAGGTGAGGTGTGGTGGGGACAGGAGCACAGGGAGGGGCTGCCAGCCCCCCACAGGGCCCCCTTCTCCTGCGCGGGACAGCAGGTGCCCCTGCAGCACTAACCACAGCTCAGCCTCCAGCCCAGCCCGGGACCTCGGGGCTACACGCGGAAAAGGGGAAACCCGCCTACTGTGACACCGTCCCAACTGAGAAGAAGGCACAGTCCTCAGCCCCCCGTGAGGAGTGGCTGACCACGGCCTGCAACCGCTCTTGCCAACAGAGACGGTCCACACAGCTGCCTGCTTCTGCCCCGCCCTGGCCATGACCGTGGCCAGAAGTCCTCAGTGAGGGAAGCCTTCAGAGGGCCTGGAAGGAGCCGGGCGGGCGGGGAGGAAGCCACCACGGCCTGCCCCCACGTGCAGGCTCGTTTCTAAGCCTCAGCCGTTGGCCCACGAGTGGCCACTCTCTCGTCCCCAGCAGTGGGAGGCTGGACTGGGTGGCACGGCAGCGCCTCCCCTCAGCTTCCACATTCAAGCTGCTGCCAGCATGTTGGGCTTGACGGGAAGTCCTCATCCTCAGGACCAAGGCCTGCCTACCTCTAAGGGGGGACCGTCCATACGACTGGCCGTCATTCCCAAGGAGGGAAAGGGTGACAACAGGCGGGTTTGCCTGCGGCGCCCTGCTGCCAGCCTCCACACATGTGAGAACATGCAGAGAGGACAGCGGTCCACGCAGCAGAGACTGGGTTCCGCACAGAAGGATCCGGGGAGCAGTCGCTCTGAATGAGCCAGACGGAAGGGGAGGGGCTGGGCCCGCTGACAGCTCAGGTGCCTCCAAACCCGAGGCTGGGGGGGAACAGGCCTCCGCAGAGGTGCACACATGCAGAATAGCTCCTGCAGCATCTGAGGAGTATTTTAAGGACCGAAGGAGTGCTGAGAAAAGTGTGTTGACATCGCCTGTCAAAGATCCCATTTTAAAAAGAAAGAAAGCTGGGGCCTTTCTGAGTAGACGCCGTGCACTTGACTTTCCAAAGATTCCTAAAACTTGAGAAGATGGGGCAGGGGGGCCTGGAGGCTCCCCTCGCCGCTGTCCAGGCAGTTTTCTGACTCACCCAGGGTCTGAATTCTGCTTCAGTTTCTCCAGGGGCTGCAAGCAGAACTTGAGTGCACTTGCTAATGACCACCAAGGTTTTGGACACCTTTCCTCTCTGGCACCATCTAAGAAAGACACAGCCATCTGTACGTCACCCCTCTTCCTCCCCTCCTCCAGGCACGTGCCAAGGCACCCTGCCCCCTCTAGCGCCCTCTCCTTCTACTATTCTCTCCGCAACACCAAAGCATCAACCTACCAAAATGAGGGCACATGGCAAGACACCAGGTTCTATGTCTGTCCTGCCAGTGTCACCCAGGGGATTCAGGACTGGCGAGTTTCTCTCCTGCAGAATGACGGTGGCAGAGTACGTGTGTGCCAAGTGACTTCCAGCTCCAGCTGAGGCTTCTTCCAGCCAAAGCCCTGTGGCCGGGGAGGCACCGTGGGCCACGAGGGCAGTCTCCCAGCATGTCCGAACCAGCTGACAGCTTTGAGCAAGACAATCTCTCCGGACAGCATTCCACCAACTCCAAAGTGGGAACAAAAACGTCAGAGGCCCTTCACCCCTTTGGGTCTTACAGTAGGTTGAGTAGGTCCCTGCCAAGTTTATGTCCACTCAGAAGCTCAGAATGTCGCCTGCTTTGGAAATAGGGTCTTTGCAGACATTAGTAGTTAAGGATCTGAGGATGAAATCATGGTGGTTTGAGGATGGGCCCCAAGCCAAAGACTGGTGTTGTCATAAGAGGCACACAGAGCACAGGGGAAGAGGGGGAGACCCTCGTGGGTCATCAGGCCCCACCCAGGCAGCGGGGGACACAGAGGGTGAGACAGGAGATGCCTTGGTCCTGGGCTGTGCTGACCAGTGCGGGGCCATCTCCTCCTTGAGCACAGTCCCCCCATGGCTGCGGGCTCCCCGACATGAGGACCCCATTTTCCAGCTGTTTCCCCAGTACAGTCCTCTCATAGAGCAGAAGCTCAGTGAGTATTTGGGGAGCTGGTAGTCAATAGCCCCAGTAGGTCCAACCTCTGCCGTCCTCCACCTCTGACAATGGGGGTGGGTGATCTCCTAGCCTTTGTCCTGGGGATCGTGCCCCACGGAGAGCCCAGGGCTGGGGTGGGGGGTCCCCATGAGGACAGCCAGAGAGCACCTTCACCGGGCCTGAGGGGCCACTTTCCGACAGGCTCTTCCCTTTCGAAGCATAAAAAGTCCTCCTGTGCCGCACGTGACCTCGCTCTCCCGGGGCTGCGCCCGCCCGCCCAGAGCAGGTTTCTTCAGTCACAGAGAACGCGCACCTCCGGACAGGACACTGACGTTTTCTTCCACTGGCACAGGTACTCTACTCTAAATGACACAGGTTTCTCATGCAATTTTCCTTTTCTTAATTCGCATACCTTAAATTCGTGATCATTCTTGAACAGACCACACCTGTGGCCGAAGCTTGTCTGAACCATGAGCGAGGAACCAATGGCAGTGAGGGTTTGCAGCCTGGGTCTGCACATGTGCTTGTGAAGGGACTCGGGCTAGGCCTGCCTCACGGTCGGGCCGAACCCCTGGCAGGCAGCAGGGAGCAGGGGCTCTGAGACGCCCTGGACAGATGTCTGTGTGGCCCTGGGTAAGGAAGGAGTGACCTGGGAGGACCATGTCCATCTCGTGAGGGCGCTGTAGGTGGCAGGAGATCTCACGTGTTTGGGTAGAGGGCCTGTCAGCACCCCCACACCCTCCCTCCGGCCGAGCCCTTTCCCTCTGTCCATGGAGAGAGGACATCTATGAGAAAAGCTACAGCAAGAAAGACAAGTTTTGAACTAAAGTTTAGATCAGGATCAAAAATAATACTTTGCATCTTGTTTGTAATAAGTTGAAGGGCATTATGAGAAAAAAGAAAGACAAATCAATCCCTAGTGTGTATTTACATCCCCTGTAAAGTTCACTTAGCAGCTGAACCCAAATACAGACAGAAATAAAATGAAACGTTATCTTCAGACAAACGCGATGTAGATACAACATGCATCGGGCTGCTGTCTCCTCTTGCCGCCCACTCTGGATGTGGACTCACACACTGGTGAGGACCCGCCCGTATCCTCCCAGACCATGGCAAAGATGGGCCACAGCAGGCACGGCACGGTCACCTCAGCGACAAGAGGCTCAGTCTTTCCACAGGAAGTGCTCCGTCTGCGGGACGTCTGCGGGTGGGACATGAGTACTGGCCAAGGACGAGGCACTTTCTTGAAGTGTCAGCCCGAGTTACAGGGTTACCTGTACTGGGAGGGAGGCTGTGACACAGCACAGCCAGAGCGCTCAGCACATGGGGACATCCTGCTCCTGACACAGCCCATTGCTCTCAGCCGGGCTGCACCTAAACGGGACTCTGGTCAGGCAGGGGTGCGAGCACGGCCCCCGCAAAACCCATCCACTGCAGGACACCGGGCTGTGTGCAAATAAAGGACCCGATCGATCGTGGCTGGCACAGATACTGGCTTCTGTCCCTCGTGCCCCCAGGAGGCACATGTCACACCATGAATGGGAGGACGGCGATAAACTGTGGGGTAAGACAAAGGAGCTGGCAGGACGTGCTCACCTGGGAGAAATGAAAGATCAGACAGATGGGCTGGAGCGTTGAGCCCGAAGGGACAGACCCGGGAGGGGGCAGGCTGTTAGTGAAAGCTCTTCATTCCTTCGCTACGGAGAGAAGAGATGACCTTAAAATAGAACCTCATCACATCCTCCCGGACCAAATTTCACTACAGTAATTGCATCTGTGCGAAGGGAGCTACAGAAGAAATGAGGCTTCTCAAAGCTCAGCTGTAAGTAACACACCGAGCTGCCCACCGAGAATTCCCATTAAGGCTGGACTGGCTCCCTGCTGTGCAGGTGCGGGCCGCCCCTTTCATGGCCCCAGGTCCTGCACCCACAGGCTGTGTGCACTGCAGGCTGCCCTGCCGCCTGCGCCTCTGGCTGCTTCCTGGAGGTCCCATGCACAGGGGCGGCCGGGGCCGGGGCTGGAAGCACCCACAAGGCTTCCAGTGCAGTCTGCATCCTCCCAAATCCTCCACTATCACGTGTCCAACTTATAGGAAGGAGATGTTCTTAGTCACCCACATTTAAGGCGCGCACGAGAGAAACTGTCAGCTGGAGGGAAGCGTGCACCAAGATTGGGCGGCTCCTGGCAGATTCTATGTCACAGGAGCGACAGCTCAGCTTCCTTTCCTGACCCATCGCGTGGCCATGAACTGCACCTTTCGCTTCACGTGTCCAAGTTCCTTTGTCCTCTCTAGTCACCACTGTACGACCGCTCAAGTGCTCTAGCAAATAGCTGGAACCCAGTGGATGAGAGCCCACAGACAGAGCGCTGCACCCACTCAGCACCTCAGCCTGCCGCACCCCAGAGCCACTGGGACCTTTAGAAGCAGGTGCCCGGACCCTGCTGCTGGGGAGGGAGGCGCCGTGACGGAGCTGGTCTGCGGTGCTCAGTGTGCTCTTAACTACAGCTCGCCAGGCGAGCGTGTGGGCAGCAAGGACTCAGAGCCCTGCCCCTCTTCTGTGGCCACAGATTACACGCCAGCTCCACCCCCAGAATCATTCCTGCCAACTCCTACCCCCTCACAGAGACTCGTCTCCACCCCCATCAAAGAGCCTTCACTGCTTGATAATGAGAACGTTTCTTACGGAAAATTTAACAAATCAGGGTGATTTCTGCCTAGATTTAGGCACCAAGAGGTGACTGCAGAGTAGTTTACAGAATTGCCTTGATATGACCTTCAAGGGGTAGGGTACGTGTTCCCCTCAAGGCCCCGCATCTGTAAGACCTGTGGTTTCCCTCACCTGGGGTCCCACAGCCTGGGCCAGCCGCCCTGCCATCTCCATCTCAGTGACGCCCCTGGTGACAACTACCACATCGTGAGCTCTGGCTTTGTCCTCCACGGCTGACTCTGGTAGTGGTTTTACGAAGGTGACTCCTTCACCTCAGCACCCTGAGCCAGCTGACACACACATGATCTGGAAGGCTGCCCTCGGGCCCAGGACCCTGAACTCCGGCGCGCTCGGGCATCAGCAGGGCTTGGACCACTGCTGTCGGCGAGGTGGTGACACGGGCAGCTCTCACTATGCTGCGTCCACGGACACAGACAGTCACCAGTCCCCAATGACAGGGCTCACAGGCCAGGCCCGAGTGCAGTAAGTGTGATAATCGGGCCTCAGTCCACACACCTGTGTGACAGATGTGCACCATGGCAGGTGACCAGTCACGCACTGGCTCCCGTCTGTCAGTGATGGGTCATCACATCCTTCCTTCTGTCCACGCACAGACGGCAAAGCGTGTAGGCGTGCTGGCTCCTTGTCTCCCGGTGATAAACCGCATGATGTTTCATAGAGAACTGACCAGAACAAACGAAGGTACAGCAGAGAAATGAACAGTGTCAGAGCTGGAGGAGAAGTCTGCCTCGAGCCCCCACGCGGTTGTGGAAGACACAGCTGACGGGGACGGTGAACAAGGCACCATCTGAGATGAGACGCGCAGCCACCGGAGCTCAGGGAGGGCGACTCATGCGCATGAATGAGGGACGTGGGTGTGAGGAAAAGGATGAAGGAGGAGGAGATGCCGGCAAGAACATTCACGGCGAGGGACATGGAGCTACTTCATGACGCTGAGCACGCAAAGGACAAAATGTTGGAAGCTGATCCAAACCTAGAAAGGTAGATGACAATTCAGCACGTCATGGAAAAGACGGTCACTCCCATCATGAGTTACAGCAGGCGATGCAGGAGGCAAGCGCTGCTCAAACCAGACTTAAGACGCTGGAAGAGCACTCAGTGTTTTGAATGTTTTAAGTTACAATAAAACCAAATCAATACTATTGTTACTGTTTCCCACTTCCCTGTACATTTTTGCTAAAACATTAGAAACTCGTACTCAGCAGTAAGAGTTTCTAATGTTTTACCCAAAATTTTAAAGGTCATGGATCCACCGAAATTGTCCCCACTGTTGTTATGACACCTGCCCTGGGGGTCTCACATCCTGCAGCCACCGGTGCTGTGCCTTCCAGCTCCCTGACACCTGAGGGCAGTGGCGCTTGCCATCGAGTGCAGCATCTGGTGCATTTAAGCAAACACAACGCTGCCAAGGTTCGAGGGACAGACTGTCCAGCATAAACGCCTGTGTCTTGGGCAACGTGGTTCCTGCAACTGACCAGCAATGAGCGAATGTGCCCACCTACTTTCCGAAATATTACTGGGAGGGCAGCACAAGCCTGACACCAAAACGTTTTTAACATACAGCACTTTGGGCGAAGAGGCTGTTTTGCAAACATTACACACACTGCAACAAGCCAAAATCCCTCCGCTGCTATAATTACTAATCATAGACTTAGGAAGAGCAAACACACTGGGGGGCTCTTAAGACTCAGAAATACACAGCCTCACAGAAACACTGCTCAAGCGCACACTCAGAGGGGCGTCAGCTCTTCCGTTCCCAACCATTATTCCTGGAGGACGACACTGATTTGCACAGACCTTCCTGTTCCGCTTCATGCCAGGAGGCCAGTCAGCATGCACTGCCGACAGGAATTAAAATGATGTATTTGCCGTGAGCACTCGGGTTAACAGTCCAATTAATAAGCCCCTATTACGTTACTTTGTGATTCCTGAGGTTGCAATACTGCTTTAATGTACTCAGAAGCTTAGCATTTCATTATTTCACATCTTCAAACCTAGAAGCAGGCAGTGCTCTATTTCAGAGGCCACTCCTGAGACGCCTCTACAACACTCGTGCTGAGACAGTGTTTTACTCCCTCTAGTATTTATTCCACAAGCATTTGCTGAAAGGCCAGCACGCTGGTAACTGGCGTGCTCTTAGGCACCTGATCCCGTCCGTAGCGCCCCCAAACCTAGGAGGGAATGAGCCCTGTTATTATGGGTTTCTGCCACATTTGTGTCCAAGCACTTCGGTGAGTGAGCACAGAACAGAGAAAGCATTCTCTGCCCGGAAACAGCTGCTTTCTTCCCAAAACAGGCAAAAAGTTCACTTCATACCAGAGGGCCAGCCCTGGGGCTCAGAAGAGCCACCCTAAGGTCTTGCAGGCAAGGTGGGCACCCTGGGAAACAGCAACCAACAGGAGAAGCCATCAGTTTAGCAGGTCCTGCAACCACAGGCTCCTGTGAGCAGCTACCATCAGCTCCCTTGGGGGCTCTTTCTAGAACACAAATCCGGGGCTTGTCTTTGGGAGTGGGGGCCCAGGACTGGTTCGGAAGGGTCAGCACACGCTCCGCCCTCTCCATTGGAGGCAGGTGAGGTCAGTGTGTGTTGCAAGTCTGCCTTATGCTTTTCATTAAGGAGGCGCTTCCAGGGAATGAGGGCTTCCCAAGTACGACGCCTAGTCATTTACACGTGAGTTCTTTTTCCTTCCCAAAGACACAGGCTGTCGTGGATGTGAATCACGAAAACACTCTAATCCAAATGGGCTTCCAGAAAAATAAATTCCCCAATTGCTGGCTCCCACCTCCCCTCCTTAGCATCCCTATTTGGGAACGTGTAATGCAACGGCGTCTTCCTTGGCCATGGATGGTGTAACATCTGAGTCAGCTTCCTCCCGACCCATAGCACGGCCATGACACAGAGTGACAGACCACAGGGATGGCAGCCCTCAGGAATGAAACACCCTGGGTTCCAATACAGCCACGCACAGAAACACCACCTACTGTCTTCCTGTAATTTCCAAAATCGATGAACCTTTCAGAAAGCAACCACACGACACTTCTGTCAGCATCTCCTGGTGACAGAATTCAGTGTTTGACTTCAAGTTCATTTCTGAAGTGACAATTCCCATACCTCCTTAAGCCTATAATTTCAGGCTTCAGAATAAAAATAGACCTGTTGTGCCCATTTACCAGTGAGTAATACATTAGTTTACACACTACACACTATCATTTAGTTTCAAGTCTTCAGATAAAAATGTGAATAGAATCATACAAGGAAAACTTTAACCTGTTGCACGTTACTGAGACCCACCACATTAAGAAATAGGAATGTTAAGATTTGTTTTGTTTCTTGGAGTCCTCAAATTTATTTTTAAATTGGGGTAATAAGCTCTGGGTTTTTGAATCCTAAGTGGAGTATTTTCATTATTCATGCAAAATGCATGGACAAAACAGTATCTAAAGTTTCTGACATATTTTCCTTTCTGTACTTTGTCCAAGTGTGAGATGTCGAGAAGCAGCTTTCCTGTGATGTGTCTCAAAAATAAATGGAAAGAAAAAAATGTAACAGATGGTTCGGATTAAATTTGAACAGTGATAAGTAGTGGTGTTTAGGACAGCTGGGTAATGCACTCTTTGCTCAGAAACATGTTTGATCTGAAACACAAAAACAATCTTACGGTTTCCATGAAAGCGAAAGAAAAAATGAAGCTGAATAATGGAGTAAATTGCGGGTTTTCTCTCCAGTATGTTCTCTGCTGCTTTGAGAGCCATATGTTCTGTTTGATATAAATGGGATATACTGAAATTTAAATTTCTTACATTTAAAAGTAGTGATCAAACATTTATGCCACATACTCATCAATACTTGTGGGGGAAAAATTACTATTAGTCCTAAGGTTTGGGGTAAGACAAGAAAAGTGTGTCTGAACCCTAAGCCACTTAGGTCCTCCTTCCTTGTATCAGACCTGTGAAATATTCTCCAGCTCAGATGGAGACCAAGTTACTCTTTAACAGTCATTAGCAACCAACAAAGGGTCATCACAGAAATACTTCAAGAAAACCCACCAGTCAAAGAATACCTGCAGAAAAGTGTCATTCATTAAAAAGCAATTTTGCTGGAATCATTCATCTCACAAGCTTCCTGTATCTTGCCTCACAGCTCGAAAACTGACAGAGCTGGCCTATAACAAAATTCAAGTGCAACCAGGAAAAGTCTACAACATAAAAAATGCAAATGAGGATTCAAACCCTGGGGGCTCCCAACTGAGGAAGGACAACTGCTGGGGTCTCTGGCTCTCTGGGTCTGAGGAGACTTAGAACGTGCAGTGAGAGGCTGCAGCACATCCCGTCAACGGCAGCTCCAAAACACCGTCTGATTTCCTGAATCACAAATTGGACATGGAAGTGAGCCGAGAATTCTGAATCTGTCAGCTTCTCATTCCACATGCGCATTCTCATGCATGTCTCCAAGGAAGTAAAACAAAAGGAAGACAGAGACAAGGGATAAGAAGAAAGAGACCCTCTACTCCACTTCGGGAAGCACAAGTGCCACTGGAAACGCTGTGACCTGCAACCCTGTGGAGGCCACGTGGTGCCTTTGTCACTGGACCTATGTGACCTGTTTCTGTCTTGTTCTGACTTCCAAAACCAGGAGGGGCTTTAGGGAACATGCACACAGGCCCCTCAAAGACTCTAGTTGTGAACTATTGTGGGAGATGTCTTCTTGCTTTTGCTCTCTGGAAGAGTTCCAAATAAACGTTCGGCTAATTCATGCTCCATTCTACCTTGGCAATAGGCCGATTTCCTCTTGTGGTTTTACTGAATCGCGAGGATGGGTCTGAGTCAGAGTCATGGTGGCACTCTGCGCTCTCGGGGTCTTTTGTCTGAATTTTGGGTTCAAACCCAGAGGGTTGAGGTTGTCCAATGTCTGACCTCAGAGGTGGATGGGTTTTCTTCCATCAGTTCAGACTCATAGCCCCTTGCCTGCAGCCTGAGGATGCACAGCTGTTTTCTTCTCAGGGCCGGCAGCTGAGTATTGACCGTGGGTGAGGTCCTGTGCACTGCGTGCTGTGTTTATTCCATACTTTAACAATTCCCCTATTTCATAATTAAGGGAAGTCACAGCATTTGCAAAAAGTCACCTATCTGCCCAAATCTGAAGCCTTGTCCTCCAGGCTCTGTTTGCTGTTGGGCGAGAGAAACAAAAGTAGCTGAAACATAAACCTGAAAGAAAAAAATCAGGAATGTCTTTTTTTTTTTTTTTTTTTTTAAAGGTTTTTATTGGGGGAAGGGGAACAGGACTTTATTGGGGAACAATGGTCAAATTGTTGTCCTTTCAGTCTTAGTTGTGGAGGGTTCTGTTCAGCTTCAAGTTGTTGTTCTTTCAGTCTTAGTTGTGGAGGGCACAGCTCAGCTCCAGGTACAGTTGCCGTTGCTAGTTGCAGGGGGCACAGCCCACCATCCCTTGCGGGAGTCGAACCGGCAACCTTGTGGTTGAGAGGACAGGCTCCAATCAACTGAGCCATCTAGGAGCTCAGCGGCAGCTCAGCTCAAGGTGCCGTGTTCAATTTTAGTTGCAGGGGGCGCTGCCCACCCTCCCTTACGGGAGTCGAGGAATTGAACTGGCAACCTTGTGGTTGAGAGCCCACTGGCCCATGTGGGAATCGAACCGGCAGCCTTCGGAGTTAGGAGCACGGAGCTCTAACCGCCTGAGCCACCGGGCCGGCCCAGGAATGTCTTTTAAGTTTGGAAGTTATTTGTGGAAATTGAGGCTGGGAAGTAGCCAACTGCTTGTTCAAGAGGACCCTGCGTGGGTGAGGAAGCGACCTTTCAGTGGTGGTGGGCAGGGCAGGGCAGGCAGGCAGGCAGGCAGGCACTGTGAGAAGGAGCCGGGCTCAGATATTCAGGTAACTGTCAGTCACACACAGTAGGTAGCCAAGCAGAAGTTCTGCTGGGCGCAGGAGTCCTACTGGGCGCCACCAGGACGGTCCTGTGAAGGAGCTGCCCCTGTCACTGGGGAGGGGCTGGTAACAGCAGCGCGGTCCCCCCCAGGCACACCAGACTCTTCCTTCAGGTGCCCAGTGTGTGAGGAGGTGTCATGCCAGCCTGGCACGCAGCCTTTTCACTTTGCTCCTGGAAAGGTTTTCCAGGTTTTCTAAGGACAAGCTCCACAGTCAGACGCGTCTTGTTTTTTTAAGCATGAAAAGAGCACAAATTTGGTTGAGTTCAGAAAACCACATTCTGCGTACATTTAGAAAAGACTGGGCACCATGGAACCTGATAACTCACATTTCACAGCAGGGGCTTGTGTAGGTAAAACACCATTTATGAGGAAAACCCTTGGCGTCTGTTGTTTGCTCCCTGCTAGTTAGGAGAGAGGATCAAACGTGTTTTGTGTCCTTGTCAGGAGTAAAGCTGGGAGGACACTTCCTCCGGAGGCCTGTTCTGGAGGGGACAACCACAGTCCTTCTGGACTGTGCCTCGGTTTGCAGCCAAAGCCAGGTTCCGGAGAGGCTGTCCTTTAGCCAGCAACACCTCCCTGGCCAGGCACAGCCTCAGCTCCTGGCGTCTCCATTGCAGGGACCCAGGAAGTCCTGGGGAATGTGCGACATGTGGCCCCACCCTGGGGTTTGTGGTGCCGTCTTTGGGGCAACAACTGGCTTTCTGGCAGTGGCTGCGGGCTCTGCTGCCTTCCTGAGCTGGATTTCCTCAGAAGCAGGCTGTTAAAATGTCCCCTGGTGGAAACCTGGATTTCAAGCACTGTGAGATCGTCCTGTGTGGCCACAGAGACCTGAGAGCCATTTCCTATTCTGGAAACAACCGACAAAGGCAGCCACGTCTCTGCAGTTGCAGGATGGGGGTCCCTCCTCGTGAGCTGCACCGTGAAATGGAAGATTATGAATTATGCTCCGTTTTCAGACCAAGCTTTCCTGTTTTTTTCTCTGGCGCAGGACTCCCAATTCTCTTCAAGTACCACAAACCCTGAAATTAACCTAGAATGTGTAGCCATCCAGATAACACACTGGTGGCCGCCTGTAATTCGATGGCAAGGAGCACTTGCCCTGCATATATCTCTCTCTACACACGGACTTGGACGTGTCCTGTGCTCCATCCCTCTGGTGGGCCATGGGGGTACACGTTGTGCTGCAGGTGACAGTGTCATGTGTCTGCTGGAGCAGCAGCGTGGGATGAAAGGACCCTCTTACCTGCAGGTATCTTTCTGCTGAGATGACACCTTGCCGCCAGTGCTGTGCATGCTGAGTGCATTTGGGGGGTTGAGCCGGATTGAAATGAACAAGACGCCACCACACTGACCTCCAGAAAGCCTAATGGATGGAGACCACGTTGGGTAATTGGGTTGCAGAGGAGTAACTGGTTTTCTGCCTCTGCAGGAAGTGTGGAGGTAGTCAGACGGGAAGGGAACTTGGACAGACTACCACACTCTTAATCTCAGGCTTGCTCGAAGGACTTGCAAATCGCAGGAGGAAGAAGGGGAACCCCTGCAGACGGCCAAAGAGACAATCACCCATCCTGTCGGCCGAGCTGTCACACTGAGGCCAGGCTGTCCATCCAGTGCCATGGAGGGAGGGCTGTGTGTCACAGACAAGCCTTTAGAAAGGAGTTTTATCTTTTGCACAGTTTATTAGCTAACTTGAATTTGGCTGTGAGGGCGTAAGCTGTGTTGTAGGGAATGACACTAATGGCAGGTGGGCACCTGGGGGCCTATTTTAGTTATTTTGTGAAGGACAATTATCATCTCAGAAAAGGTCCTGTACTCTAATTATACCTGCAATTACGAGATGTGAAAATCCTGACTGATGTACATGGTCCTGCTTGCAAAACGTGGGGGCAGAGACACAAGACCTGGGCAGTTGTTATTCCCGTTGGCCCCCATGGTCACACAGAGGGAGTGGTAGTGCAGGCAAAGGGACATCAGAGTCATGCAGGACCGACTGGGGACCGCTAATGGATTGTCTGTCCACAAAAGACCAAACCAGATTATATCCAGTCACATGCAAAAACCGCCTACGGCTATTGAATAGTGACTCAGGTCTGAGAATCCTTGGAGAATTCCAAATTCAGCTGAGGGGGTAAATTTTGTAAAAAGCAACAACCAGGAGGAATCTGGGAAGATGATGGAGCAGCAGGTACCAGGAGGTCTGTCTCCCCACCTGGACCACAACTGCATGGGCAGAATCTGTCACTAACTGCTTTGGAACTCTGGAGTCTCTTGCGGGCTTGGACTTGCAGGGACAGGCCTAGCTGGTAAATTCCGGCTACCTTTGGTCAGTTTCAGCTCTTAGCACAGTCGCGGCAGCACAGTAGCAGCCCCCCCCCCCCAAGTTCCTGGCGGCAGCTCACCCACAGTTTGCAGGAGTATGGGTGTGTGCAAAAAGGACCCTGTCCCTGAAATAGCCGGGATTTCTGCCTCTGATCACAGAGCTGCAGACAAGGGGGTGGGCAGCCATTGTGACACCCCCTCATTGCTGTAAGCCCGTCCCCCTCCAGCTGAATTGACTTCCAGGGGATTCAAAGTGCTGGCACCCTATTTTTGCTCTTTTTGTTTTTCACTTTTCACCCATCAAAAGCCAGACATTAAAGACTAAGACATTAAAAAACAACTGCACATATAAGGAAAAACAGAAAGTGCCCAAGCATGCCCGGGGGAAGGCTCAGAAAAGAGCTAAGATCTTCAGTTTGTACCTGAAGCTGCTCCTCAGCAGAGAGACAGTCCACAACAGTAAAATGGAAAACAAAACGACAAAAAAACCCAAGAACAATAAAAAACCCAGCAAACTCTGGGAAAGGGGGAAATGCAATTTCCAGAGTTATCACATTATTAGACTCAAATGCCCAGTGTTCAAAAAAAAAAAAAAATCACCAGGAATTTAAACATTTCACTACAAAAAATCAACTAAACACGAAGATAAGAGTGTGGGAAATGAAGGACAAAAGAGTTTCAAGGCACATGGAACACAAATAGTGTCATGGCAGAAGTAAGTCCCTCCTTATCTATTAGTAATGACATTTAATGTAATGGGTTTAACCCTCCGACCAAAAGAAGAGATTGGCAGAATGGACAAAAGCACAGGATCCAACTAGATGCTGTCACAAGAGACTCACTTGAGATCCAAAAACATAAACAGGTGCAAGACTGATGGCTACTATCAAAAACAACAGAAAACAAGTGTTGGTGATGATGTGAAGAAATTGGAATCTCGTGTACTGTTGGGGATATAAAATGGAGCAGCAGCTGTGGAAAACAGTATGGTGGTTCCTCAAAATATTAAAAATAGAATTACCTTATGACCCAGCAATTCTTCTGGGCATGTAGCTGAAGAAAATGAAAGCACTAATTCAAAAAGAACACCCCGCTGTTCCCTGCAGCATTATTTACAATCACCAAGATACGCAAGTATCTTGTCCGCCATCCACTGACAGATGAGTGGATAAACTAAATGTGGTCTGTCCACACAATGGAGTATTTATTATTCAGCCTTAAAAAGGAAGGTCAGTCTGACACCTGCGGCAACATGGCTGGGCCTGGAGGACATGGTACTCTGTGAAATAAACCAGGCACACAAGACAAATATTGTGTGATTCCACTTCTGTGAGGTACTGAGCGTAATCAAAATCATAGAAAGTTGGCAGGGTGGGTGCTGGTGGCTGGGGGAAGGGAGACGGGGGGCTGTTGTCATAGGTACACAGTTTTACAAGATGAAGAGAATTCTCGAGATGGATGGTGGTGATGGTGGCACAACAATTGAATGCATTTAATACACTGCACTGTACCCTTAAAAATGGTTAAGATGGTCAATTTTGTGTGTATTTTAACACAATAAAACAACAACAACAAAATCAATGATACCATTATAAGGTGCTGAGATATTCAGGTTTTGAGAATAGATTTTGATGAATTGCAAACGCAGCAAAGTCATTAGGGAGGAATTGATTTATTCCGCTTAATCTGATACAAGAACCGTGGATAAAATGGCCTTAAAGAGTCTTGTGCAGCTTGTCATTTGTGGGCAAAATGTGTGGACAGAGAGAGGAAGGGAGCGCATGAGTCCTAGTGGCTGCAGTGATCCAACTGGAGGTGTGAGTAAGGAGCGCGCCATCCGTCACCGCGGCCTGCACACGTGGTGCCTCTCTTCCGAGAGGGTCCAGCCTCACACTGGGAGCCTGTGAGATTTATGGGAAGGTGGTGAGAAGCCTTAAAGAGGGGCCCGTGTGCCCAGCCTCCGCGTCGGCAAATAGAGCTAGTGACACAGGTGTTCAGAGGCCTGCGTGTGGCCCAGACTCCAGTTACCTCTACAGCAAGGGGATGGCGCTCGTGCGCACATGCACGCACACACATGTGGACACACGTGCACACGCACATATGTACACACACACATGCACGCTAGGCATGCACCAGCTGCCTCAGGTGTGTCTCAAAGCTGTAAGGCTGAAGTTTCTTAAACTCACAAGCAAAAGAAGTTCGACCTCGTTTCTCTCCTCTAAGATGGACATAATTGCATTTACTTTTCTGTAAACTTTCTGTATTGAGTTGAGTGAGTGTGAAAGGAGCCCGTGTTAAGAACTGTGTCCAGACCCACTCAGAAAGGGGTGCCTACAGCCTTTATTTAGATCATGGAAGTGGAAAGCCAAGTTCGCATCTGTCCTCCCCTCTCTCCTTCCAGACAGAACAGTTTTGCAGTTACATGTGGTTCACAGCTCTCAGGAGCAGGCCCCACTCATGGTTGTCAGGAAAAGATGCCATTCTCGGAGGAATTGCTCAGGGTCCGCTAGCTGAGGCTTCCATGAACGGTCTTTCCCCCCTCTCCCAGCCTGCCTCCCTTTGAACTTCTGGCAGCGTGAGCCAGGCAACGCCTCGTTGTTTAAACTAGTTTATGTGTGTATTTGTCACTAGAACCAGGAGATGTCCTCACAGATATAATTATTTGTGTGCCACTAATGTGTATAATTTTGAAAAAATTAGATGGTGAGCAAGTCCTTTAGACAACTGTCCCGGGTCCTTTCTCCAGGCAGGAAATGGGTCCTGAGACTTTGTGACCAGTTCACGCTGAGGGGCAGGCCAGCTTTTCCGAGCCTTGCTCAGAGCCTGCCACAGGCAGCGTCAGCGCTGCTGGTTAACTGCGGGCAGCAGTGCCCGCCGACTGCAAGCGCCGCCTTCGCGTGGTGGGTGGAGCGCAGGGACAGCTGCAGGGACAGCTGCGCGGGCCAGTCTCGAGAGATCAGGCTCTGGGCTGCCTGACAGTCCTCTGTACGCTACGTCCTTGAGCAGAACACCAGGGGAAGCGGGTCCCAGGTCCCAGCCTGGCACGGGTGGGACCTCGGGAGGCTGCAGGACACACCCAGGGTGGCGCGGCCTGCCACGTGCATCCCTCTCCCAGGCCCAGGGACTCCAGGCGCCGTCTTGCATGTCCTGCTTTCCCACGCTTGTTTCCACCGTCCGTGAAAGCCCACCCGCAGTTGGCAGGTCTCGCGTGGGCTTGAAAACCCGATGCTGATGGTGAAGGGGTGTGACCTCTCCACGCCACCTCAGGGCTGGCCGGGGGCCCAGCGTGGAGACACGGAGCACTTGAGCTGCTTGGGCACGGCTCCAGCCCAGCCCCCTCTGGGGCGCTGTCCTCACATGGAGAGGCCGAGGGGGCCCATGGGGCGGGTTTTTGTGACCATGGAGGTAATGGAAAGGGCCCTGCAGGTGGACCCTGAGGTCAGGACGGAGGCAAGCTGTGGACATGGGATCAGGGGAAACCCGTGGGAGGACAGGAAGCTGCTGGGCCTCTGGTCCCTGCAGCCTGTCTGCACCGCAGGTGTCCTGGGCCTCTGGGGGTGCACACTGCACACCGCCCCACCCCAGTGGTGGCTGGTCCTGCGGGCGGCTGGCCGTCTGGACGTTGTGGCTCTGGTGTCTGTTGTGGGGACTGTCTCCGCAAGTGCAGTCTGGTCCAGGAGCCCTACTTCCTGCCACAAGGGGTCCTGCAGCCGCAACGCCCCACCACGGAGTTGAGGGCCTTGGCAGGCGCAGCCGTGGCTCAGTGCCCCCCACTGTTTCGCTCAGCGGTCATCCACCCGCTCCCGGTGCCTCCCCTGCCTGATTCTCAGAGCTCCCTCCCCGACTGGATGCTGTAGGGGTGGGGCAGGTGGGGATTGGCCGGAGGTGCCATGCTGGGCGTGGACTCTAGACGGCAAGTCACTCAGCAGAGTGGGCAGAAGTCTGCGTGGTTTTCTGAAGACCGTGAGGCTCTGGCAGCTGGTCTGCTGCTGGGGAGTCTGACCGCTGGTTCCCGGTGTCTGGGTGGTGGGAGCCGAGCAGCTTAGGTCTGAACGGAGGACACGCCCCTTCTCCCCTCTGCCTCTCTTGGGCCAGGAAGGAGGGGAGGCGACCAGGCTCCGTGCCCAGGGCTGTGCACAGACACTTCCTTCACAGCCACCCACGTTGCAAGGAGCTCACCTGGGCCTGTTTCGACGTGTGCGAATTCACTGCATTTCTTCTGATATAAAAAATGCATTTGTTTCTGAGTTGAGCCCTGGAGGAGGGAGATGCCCCAGTGGGACCCCGCCCCCAGGACCTACTGAAAGTGCCAGGGACTGATGAGCCCCGCGCCCCGCCGCTCTCCTGACGGAGCCCTAACCCGCGCAGGGGAGGCTGTGTAAATACCCCAGTTCTGAGATGCAGGCTCATCCTGGCGCCCAGAGTTCCCCGTGAGGTTAAGCTCCAGGCACCCACAGTGACTTATCCATGGGGTCTGGGGGAGCACAGTGGGGAGCAGTCCTGCTTGTCAGGCGGGCATTGTTGAGCCTTGGGTCCACTTCTAGAGCCCTGGGTCCGGGAAGGTCCCAGCAGCGACTGTGAGCTGCATCAGCTCGAAGGGTGTTTTCTGCAGGCCGGTCGCCTCCTGCTGGCAGGTCCTGCCTCTGACAGGTGAGGGCTGTCTCCGCCCATGACTCAGGCAGTGGGTCTCGGAATCTTACTGGAGGGAGACAGGAGCAGAAATCTAAGTTTGGAGAGTGCGGGTGTAGCTAAATCTGGAAGATCTTACAGCAGAGGACTCTGGGAGCCCTGGAAGAGGATGGAGGACCTGGCCCTTCCGTGGGAGCTGGGTGTGTAGGGACACGTGCTGGCTGTTCCCCAACACCGAGGAGATGAGTCTTCCCAAAGGCGTCTCATCCGCCTGCATGCCCCCTTTTCTTGGGGGTTTCAGCTGTCTGGGGGCTGTTTCTGGGACTCTTGATACCTTGTTTTGGGAACTGCTCTGAGCAGTTGGTGTTCAGCAGAGCTGTGAGGCAGAACCTGAGCGTTCATCTCTGTCCCAACCTGGAGTGAGCGCCAGGTGACTATGCCAGGTGACTATGCAAGCGGCCGCTTTCAACTCTCAGTGACGCTCCAGTTAGGCGCATTTCTAAAGGACTCTTTGTTTTGGTCCATTTTGCATGGTTGGAAGAATATGCATAGTGACTATCATGAAAGTTTTTGTTTCAAACAGCGCCTTCTTCTCCACCCACCTTTTGTGTGTGTGTGAAAATGCTCTGCAGGCCTTTGATGCTCATGGTGAGAGAACCAGCTCTGGTAGAGAACAGTCTTTCCCTGGAAGAGGTGCCCTCAGCCCAGAGGGCCCCAGTGGCCTGCACATGGCCCAAGCAATGTCCCTGGGCTGTCCCAGGCATCTAGGGGCAGCGTCCGGCCTCCTCGTCTGCAGAGAACTTGGGCAGCTCCGCCTTGGTGGGGGGAGGCCAAAGCCAGCCTGGGGGAGGGGCGTCTGGGAGGGAACCGGCCCCCCACCCCCACAATGCTCACCTTGGACTCACCGGAAACCGCCCGAGAAGCCTGAAAGGATAGGTACCCTCCTGGGTCCATCGCCAGAGGGACTGCGTCATGGTCTGGGTGGGCCAGTGATGGGGGGACCTGCCCGCTCCCCTGTGAAAGGCCAGAGGGAGGAGCTTAATTCCTTTCTATCTGCAGCTCTGTGGCTGGGCCCTGGGGGAACCGGCCCCGGGGTTCCCACACCTACTCCCCGCCCAGACGAAGGGGACCGAGGGGCACATTCACTTGGACCACGGGGCGGACCCACACCCGCACCCGCACGCGCACGGAGGGTCAGGTGCGCGGGGCTTGGGGCAGAGGCTTCTCTTTGGTGCCATCTTGTGGCCACATTGTGGTACTGCAGCCCTTCTAACCACGCTAGAATCCCACAAAGTGGGTGGAGTCAGTTCCACCCGAGCTCCTGGATGAGGAGTGGAAATAAACCACCCGAAGGAAGCCCGGCTACGTTCTCCGAGCTGGCTGTGGCAGGCGGGGACGGGGGCGGGGGCGGGGGCGCCTCGTGGTGGTAAAGGGAGGCCGCGGTGGGCCAGCTGGAGGCTGCCGGTCTGGGGGCCAAACTGGGAGCGGCGTCCTATGCGTTGGCTTAGGGGAGCCGCCGGCTTCCTCCACGGGGCCCTGACGTGGCAGTGGGGACAGACCGGGGGGGCCTTGGTCCTGCGTCGATGCAGGCGGGCCCCTGTGCGCGCTTGCGGCCAGGCTGCGCTTGTCGCCGAGGCCTCGGGTCCGAGGAGCAGCAGCCGCCCGCCCTCCGGCGCCCTTGCCCGGGGGTTAGGAGCGTTGCCGGTTCTCTTCGCCCGCGCACTTCTGTCTTAGCTGCTGCCCGCGCGTTGGGGTCACCAACGCAGATTGCGCTCGGTGGTTGGCGGCACCTCTGCGGGAGGGAGGCCGCTCCATTCTCACGGTCCCGGTTCCGCGGCTCCTGAGCCGTCCCCTCGCCCCCGCGGAAGGCAGCACCAGGACCCGCACGCACTGCGCCTCGGCCGGCAGGGCCCTTCGGGCCGCCCTGCACTCCTCCTGGGGTCTGCGCGCCGGGAAGATTCCTGCTTGTTGTCAGGGCACCTCCCACGCCGCATCCGCGGCCAGCTCTTCCCTGCGCGGCTGCCTTTCTGCGCTGTCCCCCGTGCTCCACTTTAGCAGCTGCGTCGGAACTCAGTGGGCCTTCCCTGCGGGTCATCGCCTCTCCGAGGCGCCAGTGGAGGGGCTGAGTGTGGGGTCGATGGGAGGCGCAGCGCCTTCCCAGAGCTGCTGTGTGGCTGGGGTTGTGTGCGGAGGAGGGCGGCGGCGGAGGGCCACCAAGCTGCCCTTTGGAGAAGCCCGTCCTGAGTCCCGAAGGGCAGGCGTCTCTGCTGTGCCTTGCCACCTCCATCATCATTCCATCTTTACAGGTATTCGGTAGTTGGGTCCTAACGAACCCCATAGAGTGATTGCGTTGTTTGGAAGAAGCACCCCATAAGCCAGGAGAAAATTGCTTTTGAAAAACAAGAAGCTTTATCTGATGAAAATTACATTTGAAGACTTTCCTTTCCAAAGTAAGAAATGCACAGCCTCACGAGCACCAGCAGGTGGCCGGCGTGTCGTCTGGGGCGCTGCTGCCCACCCCAGATGGTTCTGAGGGCCGTGTGTCCCTCTGGGACCATCTGCCTGGTTCACAGGGAGGCCGAGGCCCCCGGCTGGCACACCGCGGCTTGCAAGGCGGTTCTCCTGGACAGGCTCCCGGATGCTCCCACCGCAGCTGGTTTTGTCTGAGAAAATAGGGCTTTGATTTCCTTGGGGTCTGAGTCAGAGTGTGTTCCGTACACCTGACCTTTCTAAATTTGTAACCAGGACATTTGGGTTTCTTGGTTGTTTGCAGGATTTCTAAACTCAGGTTTTGGGGCTAAAAGAAGCCACTGGGATGAAGGAGGAGGGGATTTGAATGGCGTTAAAGATTGGGTGGTCAAGTGTTGACATTTCATTCAGACACTGATTTCAAGACGAGGCCTCATCTTACAGAAGTCGGCACCTTCCTTCCCAGTTTCCTGGTTCACGGCCCCTGGTCATGCTGGGAGGACCCCTTAAGGTTCCCCTGCCATATGTTCCCCCTAACCTCACCCCCAAGGGTCCCCCTGAGTGTCCCTCCCAGTGTCCCCCTATTGTCTCTTCCAGAGTCTCCCCATGTGCCCCTAATATCACCCTGCCCCATGTCTCCGCCAAGGGTCTCCCCCATGTGTCACCCCCACATGTCTCTCCCCAGTGTCCCCCTAGCATTCCAGGTGGGTGTCTGACTCTCAGTTTCAATAGCCAGCTGGACTATTGTCCCCTGGTCAAGGGTCAGCTCTGTCTGCACCACCCCCATCCTGGGGTGCATCCCCATCCTGGGGTGCAGCCTCTCCCCTGCCCCAACAACCTGCCCTGCTGTGGCCCTGTCCTCCTGAGGCCTCCTGGCAGTGGACCCGGCCCTCGTACTGACAGCGCCTCATGAAACCCTGGGAACTGCCCGCGTGGGCTTTACTGCCCATCCCTCCCTCTGTCCGTCTGTCCGGGGCCTGGTCTCAGCTCACCAGCTGAGCTCTGATCCGTTCCTGGAGCCGATTCCCAGAAATACACTTACGGTAGGAGTGGTGTTGCCCCCAGGTGACCCCCATGGGGGACTGGCTTTGCTTAAGGGCCCGCTCCCGTCCCAGCGCTGCTGACCACTAGGCTTAGGTCCAGCGCTGGGCAGCCCACCTCCCCCCCACCGGCCTCCTTTCCTCCTCCCACCTGCGTCCTGTGGGGGGGAAGGGCCGGCCCTCGCTCCTGGGCTTGGCCTGCCCTCTGGCCCATCGGACCCAGGCACTTTCTCCCCTCACTGGGTGGGGGGTCTCCGGGGAGCTTCTGTGTCAACAACGTGCATCTGAGTGGGAAAATGTCGAAAGGTCCTTCTCCTATTGGGTAGTTACATGTTTCTAGTCACAAAGGAGCCGTTTTATCCCCTAGTGTGGTGATTTTGAGCTGTATCAGAGCGGGGGGCGGGGCGGGGGCATCCTGCTGTGTGGGGAGCCCTTCCCAGAGCCTGGCACTGCTGATGGGGCCCCACAGTCAGCATCCCAGAGGGGAGAGAGCTGGGCGCAGAGACCGGAGTCGGAAGGTGCGCCCGGCCTGGATTTCAGGAGCCGTAGGATCGCCGGCCTCCTGGTGCTGAGCGTTAGGGCAGGACCTCGTCTCCTGAGCCAGAAGGTGCGATCAGGTGCAGATGCTGCTGTCAGAGAAGGAACAGCATCTGGGTTGGGGTGTGTGGAACATGAGGCACTTGTTTCTGCCCCGTCCGGCTTGGAGCCGACAGTCTAACGTCTGCACATTAATGTTCAAACAGTCGCAGCGTTAACACTGTTCTGAGAGGGAAGCCCTGCTGCGCTGTGGTGAGAAGGGCTCCCCCCATAAACTCGGTGTGTGACTTGTGGCGACGGATTTATTTATTGACCGGGGAGCTTCATCGCAGAGCCTGTGGGCTGGAAGCCTGTGGCATGGACAGGGGAGGAGACCTGGCATCGTGTCAGGACGTTTTCCTTCAGCCTTGCCCCTGTACATAGACCCTGCATGAATTCCTCTCTGCACCCCCAGCCCCGTCTGGCTGTTGGTTCCACTTCACATTTTTGGGAAGGCAAGTCCGTTTTCCATAAAGCGATTTAGTTTACTGAGACTCCTTCTTAGCTACGTGCTCCGGGGAAGAAGCCGAGGAAGAGGCCAGCTCCTCCGGGCGCTTGGGCTCCAGGAAAGGCTGTTTCCACTTCACAGCGGAGGGCCTGGCTGCGGGCACGGGGGACATGACCCAGGACTGGCCGTGGGGGCAGGGCACTGGCCGCTGGGTGATGGGGCAGGACAGGAGACGGGTTTGGGTGAAAGCGGCTGAAGGCTGAGGAGCCCTCTTAGGCCCCTCGTCTCAGGAAGGGCCATGACTGGCCAGTCTCAGACACGTGCCCGTCCACCACACGTCTGGACCCAGTTCCTCCTGCTGGTTTTGGATACAACTGTGGAAATCCCACAACCGCACCTCTTTGAGCCCCGTAGCGCGAGTGTGAAAATGAAGGCGATAGGGCGAGGGGGGAGGCAGGAGGAAAAGCAGGAAGGGCCAGTCACTTAGGCCGTGTTCCATCGTGGCAACTATTACCTGTAAGTAATAGGCTGCGTATTTAATGCAAACCACTAACTAACACGCCGTCAGCCGCCACAGAGGTGTGAGGTGCCGTGGCCTGGGCCAGACCCAGCGTGGGATCTGTGAGGCGGCTTCTCTTCCTTCAACGGCGTTTTCCTTCCGTGTCGGTCTCTCACAGGACCTGTTCTTCCTACTTAAGAAGGAGCCGTTGTTTCATAATTCACAGTCACAGCTGTGATTACTCGCGTGTACGTTAGTATCAGTGTGAGGGGGAGGCTGGGGGTTGATGTTTTCCATTCCTCAATGACCAGAGAATTAATTGAGGCACTACCACAAAAAGAAGGCAACATACATCTCTTTAATGAACTTTCACTTCAGAGCTTACGTCCAAAGTAATTGCGTTTTGTAGCCCAAGTGCATTTTACTTTCTGGCGAATGAGTACAGCGATGTGTCACCCACATGTTTTCTAACGTGTGCGCTGACGGAGTTGTGTTCTTTGTGTCATGAGCTTGGGCTGCAGGGAGACAGCGGGGACTGGCCCAGAGGTCCTTTCCGGTCTCCAGGCCACCATGTGTCCTTCTGCTTTGAATATTGTCCGTACCCTTCTTCCCTGATGTGGGAAGTCCTCTCTGTGCCCCTCTGTTTCGATGACTTTCAGGTACTATCTTGACTTTTGAACTTCAAATTAAGTTTCTGACACTGGCAAGTTAACTTTTAACGTCCTTCCTTGGGTTCTCTGTAGGATATTTAATGCCTTTGATTCCATTTAATTAATAGGAAATTGAGAGTCCAGAGGGCTGAGAGGGAGCTCTTCTTCAGAAGACGGTTCTTGAAAATTTGAAGTACCCATTATTTTCTGTTTTGTTGATGGGGTGATGTTAGTTATGTGTTGCTGTGTTCTGAAGCCAATATTGGTCCCACGGGCACGTCGAGCGGATGCATTCAGTAACGGGGAAGAAATGCCTGGATCCCTCTGCCACTTTTGCCTCTGACCACTTTTTTTCAAATGAGTTATAAAAATAATTCTTCAAAGCATCTTAATAAGGATTTTACATCCGGACTGTGTTTTGAACTCGTCAGATGTTCGATTCAGGAGGCGTGTCTTCACGGGCGCCCTGACGTGTCCCGTGCACATGATGGTCTGTAGGCAGCATGGAGTGGCAGACGTTCACACGCCACAAGGACGCCGGCGGGCGTGTGTGTCATTCGTTCATATACTGTAGGAGAGAGAATGAGGGAGAACCTTCTTTCTCAGGCACCAGCAAGCGTGTCACTGCTCTGCCTCTCACTCCAGTCAGGGCCCCCGCCTGGGGCAGCCAGAATGCGGGCTGGGTCACCTGCGAGGAAGCCGCACCCTGGTGGGGACGCTCCTGGTGGCACATGCTCGGGGCCTGGCCCTGGCCCAGGTGAAGGCTGTGTTCAGTCTGTGTGCCTGTGTTCTCTGCTCTTCGGGTGACGGGCCTGGGGCATGGCTGTTACTTGTCTGCATGTCGCTGCCTCTCGCTCCATCTCCACTGTCGTTTGTCAGGAACTGGCTACACTGCAGTGTAATTCTCCATTTCAGAGATGGATGAGTCACATTAATTCAGCAGAAAACAGCAATCTCCCAGCCAAAAAGCAGCCGAGTAGCTGCCAGGAGAGAGGGGCTTTATTTGATTCTGTGGTGGCTGGTGTATTTTTCCTCTGAGGAGATGAAGTCAAGCCACTCTTAGTAAATGTGTGTCTGCTGCAAAAATGGTCTCCTAGCCTTTGGGCCCACTGGTTTGCTCAGAAGAAATATATTTTTCTTTAAATCAATATAACTTTACTTTCCGAAGATAAATACAGTTAAGAACGTGCTGGGTAATGCTGTGAAATTAATGGTATTCATACACAGTTGGAACAGACATGCCTTCACCCTTTTAGCAAGAGCAAGAGCAAATTTAGCAAACATTTCATTTCAGAAGTCATCTTCACCTGGACTAGGCTGGGCCGAGGTCGTCATCAACTTGCTGTTGTGTTTCCATAATGCGCTCTACCGCCAACGCAGACAGTGGCTGCACGTTGGCTTCCACATTTGTTTTATAAATGGCTATTTAATGTCCCTTTGCAGACAAAGCCGCCTTTGGTTCACGTCAGCAGAAGTTTCTTCTGTATGAAAATGCTGGATTTCAGATGCCACTGGGTCCAGCTCCTTGCAGTTCCACTTCCCTTGAGTGCTGGGCCAACAGCCGCCTGTCCGTGGCCCCGGTCCAGCGTTAGCTTTGATTTCTAACCGGGCTGTTCTCATGCCTGCGCGTGTCCGGCCACCGCAAGGGCACTCAGCAGGTTTGGGGGCTTGGGGGACAGTCAGAGGCCCAAGACCAGGGCAACTCCAAGCTCCCCACCTGTATGTCCTTTGGGTTTATTTACTTAATGTTTTTTTTCTGCACTTAAAAAAATAATACAAACTGTGTAAAAGAAGAAATAGCAGGTGGGACTCCCCAGAAGACACTGAGAGGGCGATTGGAGGGGGAGCTGGCTCGGGCGTGCAGGCCCAGTACCTGGAGGCCTGGACAGGGACCAGGACAGGAGGGTAACTGACCTCAGCCCTGGGCAGCTCTGGAGCAGGAGGACCCTCTTAGTGCTGTTTGCACAGGAGGGGGATTCCAGGCTCATTCACAGACGAGTTTCCCCCCCACCCCCATCCCATGAGGAAGCCGGATGAGTAAGTCGGTGTTGCCCTGTGTGCTGAGAGCTCAGCAGGCCTGGTCCTGGCCTCGGCAGCTGCCGTCTGCTCCCCACCAGCCCTGAAAGCCCAGGTGGTCTTCTCTTGGGCCCTCCTGGACGCATTGAGTTCCAGCACCACGGAAGGACCAAGGGTATTACCTAGTGCTACCCGTCATTGTACAGACGGGCAAACGGGGCCTCGAGCTGTCCGAGGGGCAGTGAGGCCCGAGCCTGGACCAGAGCCTGACCTCTGGTGCCGCTGCCGTGTGTCGTCTCTCCTAGGTGGGCTGCCCTTGGCTGCAGGGGGATGATTTTCCCTGTGTCGTTGGCTTCAGGGCACCAGGGCCGAGTTACAGATACTAAACCAGACCTGTGGGTTCCCCCGCGGCCCTAGGCACGAGTTTATCCCCTTTCCAAATGAATTGCCTTTCCTGGAAGCTTACCCAGGGCTCTTCTGATAAGTCCAGCTCCCCCAAACCCCTAAAACTGTCCTTTTCAGTCCTGAGTGGAAGAAAGCAGACCTCGCCAGCAGTGATGTGCTTCTGGCATCAGAAACACGCTTAGAAATCAGTAAAGGAATTGCTTTACTCTGCTTTCCATTGGATGCTTCCAGTTATTGTCAAGGTCTATTTCCATTCGTGATACGCCTGAAACAGAAACCAGTTAAATGGCAGCAGCTTTTGGATCTCAGGTGACCAGAGGCAAAAAGAAAGATCCAGAATCCTGGCTTTAAATGGCGATTTTAAAGGGAACATCCTTGGCGTGAGTTCACCAAATGTGAAGTGGCCTGGAGGCGTTGCCGCCTGTGCCTCCCAGCGTGTCGGTCAGTGGCAGTGCTGTTACGGTGCTGTGTACAAGGGCACACGAGGTGTGGGTGTCCATCAAGGGTTGCCGTAGCGATTCCTCATTGCGGCCCAGCAGGGAGGAGAATCCTGTGCTGGTGTTGACAGTTTGTGTGTCCTGCCGCTTCCTCCAGTAACGGCTGTGTGTGTGTGTACACGTGTGCATGTGTGCACGTGTGCCCACACACGCTGCATTCACTGGAGGGACGGTTCCGCTCAGGGCCCGTGGTGGTGGGTTTTCCGTGGCACGTCAGCACTGCCAGGGCCTCTCCTGTGGGAGCAGCCGTGTTCCCTGCCACTCAGTTGTTTGGTCGGAGATCGGGGTACAGGGAACAGAGGTAACGGGGGCTCTTGTGGGGAGGAGGGAGGTGAGACGAAGGGGAGGGAACAGCTCCCCCTGCTGGCTGTAGGAGGGTAAGATGTCTCGGGTTTCAGAAGTGCGGTGACACCTGCCTGTAGCGCTGACCTTGCCTGGCTCTGCGAAACTCTGGCGACGGTCCCCACCGGAGACTTCCATCTCGGCGCTTCACGTGGGCGCTTCCGACGGCTGTTTCCACCCGCACACCTTCTGGCCTAAGGCCTCGGCATCCGGGCTTCGCAGATTCTGTCTGCTGGGTGGGAGGGGGTGGTGCTCATTGGGACAGATCTCCCCGAACTGACCTCGACTTCAGGACGGTTACTGCGAGGGCCGGACGCGCTGGCTGCATAAGCCCAGCCTGTCCTCAGTGCGGGGAGAACACGCAGGTGAGGGCTCGTGGCAGGTGGTCTGGTGCTTACATGATGGGTGTCCGCCGCTCCCTTCGCGGGAAAAGCCTCTCAGCCCTTCCGCACGAAGCCTGGTGGCTGCTATGCAAATGTGCAGGTGAATCTCGGCCTCTTCTGTTCTCAGATCTCGGGCAATATTCAGAAATTCGGAAAAGGAAACAACTTGCTCAGACTGCTGGATGTAAAGTGGCGGTGTTTCCGGAAGGTGAAGACAGCAGGTCTTCCTGAGCCTGGTTGACCGTCACTCTTCTGTCCCAGGGACTAGGGTGTGGTTGGCGCCGTCAGCTTCCAGGTGCTTCAGGGCAGGATGAGCTAGTCGGTGGCAGTCAGAGGCCACGTCTGGACAGGAGTGTGTTCTGTGTCTGCCTGTGTGGTGCTTGCTCAGCCGCAGTGCTCCCAGTGGGCCCGTCAGTCCACTGCCACCTCCACTGGCACCGTCTTGGTGGCAGCGTCCTCTGCCTGACCGCCTAAGCGAGGCTGTGCAAACCCAAAGCCACGTCCCCTTTCCTGCATGTGACATAGAATAAATGAGTAGATGGGGACGCCTGCTCCCTCCCCGCCCTGCCCCCGCAGACATTTTCACTAGAATTAACATTTCTGTCCGGTTCTTATGCTCGTGTCCAGGTGTTTCCTTGTGACATATTGCTAGAAGGGAAACTATTGGGTTATGGGCTTGAATATTTCATTTATGTATTATTTTTGCCAGGAAAACAATTTTAATTTAACAAGTGATATAAAAATAACCAGCACTGGTTGTCATGGTAACTACCTGTTTTGTTTTACACAAACTTGAAAAGAAGCATGTACGTCCCTTTGTCCTTCACCTAAGGAGACAGAGAGAAATTCCGGTTTCTCCCACAAAATGCTGTAAACGTCAACAGAGCAGATGCAGTTGTGTAGGAACACTTCTCCCCCATAAAGCGTCTCACTTAGAGTCATGACGCTTAAAATGTTTCCTTTCTATCCTTCCATTAACTGTTTGGGCAGGTCCCCAGCCCTCCGGGTTAACTGCACTTCTCAGGGTCCTTATCCTGGATGTGGGGGGACCGTGTGTCCCCGTCAGAGGCATGCTCTGGTGAGGCTCGCGTCAGTGGGACCCCCCCCAGTGGGATTGCCCTTGACGCTCTACTTCTAAACGTTTCCGAGGATCTTGGGGTCCAAGAGGACATAAGCATCTATTCGTGAGGTGACTTTTTATTAAAAACTGTCAGGAAGGAACGCGTTTCGTCAGGCCCCTCAGTTAATGAGAGCTGCTTGTGCTCAGGCACCGTCCTTAGGTGTCTGGGCTCTCGCACACGCTGCCATTCTTAATCATATTTTAATTTTCAAATAAATTGCTTTCATTATCCTTTCATTTACAGTAGCACGTGTGCATCACTGCTCATTAATGCTTGTCAGCCCTGCACCGAGGTTGCCTTCTGAGGCGCCATGGCTGCAGCGCCGTAATTAGGGAAGAGCCAGGTTGCTTTATAGGAATTACCAGGTTTTCACTTGTTGGGAACAACACCTAGAGCGTCGCTGCCGTTGGTTCTTTTGGTGGAAGCACTTGAAGGCCGTGCGAGGACTGGGATTGCCCTTGAATTTGGTCCTAAGCAGGGCTCCCTGGCTCTAGGCGCCCCTAGTCTGTCGGAGGGGAACTGAGGCCTGGCAGCGGCGGCAGCGCCTCCCCTCGGTTGCTGTGAGCCTCGCCAGTGCGCCCGGAGGGGCCGGAGGACGTTGTTGTGGTGAAAGCACTTGTAAAACAAACACATCTCCCCACCCCCAAGAGCTGCTCTTACCCAAACTGGAAACCAACAAAGTTGCGTGATGAGCTCTTCCATGGATTTGCTTGTTTCTAATGACTTTTGGGGTACAGGCCACGCATTCCAGCCTACGCACGGATCGCCTTGGACGATGGGGGCCTGGATGCAGGCCCGTCCGTGACACAGGCCTTCCCACCACGGCTGCTGCAGGGTCAGGGGGCTGCTCCTACCCCTGTGGCCCCCCCTGAAGTTCTGGAGCCCCGACACTGGAGTCTGTCCTCCCGTCCGCTCCTTATGGCGAGGAGCGTCTCGCTCCCATTCAGTGTCTCACTCATTCACTAAATTTTTTATTACTCTTAAAAAATGGTAGTAAAATACACGTGACATAAAACTCACCATCTTAGCCATTTCAAGTGCACAGTTCAGGGACACTGAGTACATTCACACTGTGTCATCACCTCTGTCATCTCCAGAACTTTCCATCTTCCCAAGTAAACTCCGTCCCCATGAAACACGCCCTCCCCCCGTCCCTGGGAACCTCTGTTCTCCTCTCTGTCCCTGTGAGTGACTCCTCTGGGGACCTCACACGAGTGGGCCACACAGGATTTGTCCTTTCGTGCCTGACTGGGTCCACGGAGCGTGTCCTGCAGGGGCATCTGTCACAGCAGGTGTCACAGTGTCCTCCCTGTTAGGCTGGGTCACATCCCAGTGTGCGGATGGACCCGCTTTGCTTGTCTATCGCACTTGGGCTGCTTCCTGCCTGTGAATACGCTGCGTGGATATGGACGTGCAAATAGCCCTTCAGGTCCCTGCTTTCAATTTCGGTAAATTCTTAGGAAGCCATTTCCATGGGCTCAGCACTGTGGCAGGTGGGACTCGCCCTTCCCGCCAGAAGGAGGTGTGTGGGCAAGGGGTGAGTCCCGAATGCAGGGCTCACTGGGCACTGGGGGCCAGAGGGACAGAGAGTCGTCACGGGAGGGAGGAGCGGGTTCCCACCGGAGGGGGGGGTCGTCCCGGAAGTGCTGGGGAGGGGGCTGTTTTACTCAGCAGTGGGGCCTCCTGGCCCTCACCTGCTCCATGCATGGCGGGCTCACAGTGGGCCGAGGAGTGGAGAGTGGCAGTGGCGCTGCGAGACACCCGAGCTTTCATTGCAGGGGAAACACCAGTCGTCTCCTGGACTTGGTGGTTTGTTTCCTGGGTGCTGGCAGGACACAGCCCGTCTCGGGCAGCCTCATGCCATGTCCGAGCACGTGTGGCTGGCTGCTCACCCTGAGAGCACACAGACTCACGAGGCCACGCCAGGCCTGCGGGGACAGGGACGGCCGCCTGCAGGGCCCAGGGCCGCCCCTCGTGCCCTCCCTTGGTCCTGCTTTCTCCTCCCACTGCTTCAGGACAGGGCTGCAGGTGACATGGGGACAGTGTCCTTCTGAAGTTCTTGCCAGGAGCAGGCCCTGCGGTTGTCGCCAGCCTGGGGGGGAGGGGCTCAGCTGTGTCCACCCCTGGCTGGAGGGCACGTATTTGGATGATCAGAAGGTGTGAGAGTGGAGCGGGTGGTGCGTGGGGAGAGACTGGCGGAAGGAGGAGAGGGGACCCCACAGTGAACCTGGCTAGGAACAAGTCCCTCCCCCCTCCCTCTCTGGAAGGGAAGGTGGGTGAGGTGCCCTTCAGCTGGTGAGTAGAATGGGTGCAGAGGCGGTGATGGACGGCTGTTTTTGAGTCACTGTCACCGGGCAGATAAGATGAGGGCTCACAGATTCCCTTTCTCCCCATCCACATAATGTGCCGTTTTCGTTCAGTGCTGCTCACAGCCTTCAGTGCCAGCCTTTCTGTTCTCCTCTGAATAGTCACTGGAACGTTCGGGCGATAAGAGGAGCGGCCTCGGTTACTTGGCAACAGGCTGGAGCAGAGGGCTGCTGATGGGGAGATGAGCTGCCAGAGATAAACCTCCTTTCTGCTTCCGGGCTGCTTATCTTTGCGTCCAGCAGACTGCACCAAACGGCTCCCTGCAAGTGAAGTTTGCTGAGCTCCCTGGGGCTGGCCTTGGGCGGTCCCCTGTCCCCTGTCCCTGGCCTGGAGGAGCCTGGCTTCTCAGGCTGTTCAAGTGGCCAGACTAGTGGCTGCAGGTGGCATCCTGGTACCGAGAGGGGTGGCTGTCTCTGTAGCTGGGGCAAGGGTGGGGGACAGGCGCCCCCAGGCAGGTAGCTCGATTTCTCAGACCTCAGTGTCCTCCTCTGATAAACGAAAGGGCCTGAATAAATGACATGCTACTATTCTCTTCAGTCCAGTAAAAATCCGGATTGTTCTAAAAATCATGGGGTGGGATCTGCTGAGCTGCTGCCGGGAGACTCTTCAGCTGCAAGGGAGCGAGTGTCTGGCAGGCGACTGGACCGGGGACCTGCCGTTTCAGGAAGAGAGAAGGACAGGCAGAGCCGCGCTGCTCAGTCGAAGAAAAGCGGTTCAGAAAGGTTAATGTCTCTATTTGAAAATCGATTACTGCCCTCACCTAAAACATTTAGATCCAACTGATTGAAAGCTGCAGTTGATAATATTAAGAGGAGAGGTTTTTTTTGCAGGAAGGGCTAAGCGCTCCGGGGCTCAGGTGCGATTCGCTATTGCCAATCAATATTGTGCTGAGGACGGCGGGTGCCAGCCCGCCCCATCGCCCTCCTGGGAAGCTCTGGGGCCCAGAACTTTCTGTTCCAGCGCTCCAGACACTGCAGCTGCCAGACCTCGTCCCCAGGGGTCAGAAGTCAATAGAGCTTAAGTGCAGCCGCGATGAACGGCCATGTTGCACAGACCTAATCCGGCTTTGTTCGCAGTGACCGGAAGTAGCTGTTCTGATGGCTGAGCAGACTTTTCTGGGAGACACTGCTCAGAGCCCATCACGCGCAGACCCCCCTCGGAGCCGGCCACGCGCAGTGGGAGAAGCTCCGTGGACACAGCTCAGGGCAGCACCCAGACCGAAGCAAGGGCTTTGGAGGTTTGGGGCACGTGCTTGCCGCCCTCCTCGCCTGATTTCAGACCCTGCTGATGACCCTTCCATGGGGGTGGGGGTGCTGAGGAGGTGCTGTGTAGGCCCATGTCTCCCCGGGAGTGAGTTCTTCTGTGGGGGCAGCCACTGTGGGGGTGGGCCGGGCCGTGGAGCCCCCGCTGGCCTGAGGAGCCCCCTCTGCAGCGTCCTCCACGGTGCTGCCTCTGCCCTCGGCAGCTGTGAGGGCCGCCCTCCTGAGAGCCATCTGGGTTCCCCAGAAGTGTAGTTTGCAGATTTTTAACGGGAAATGTGGGTCCCGAAGCTGGTTCCAGTGCGACGTGACTGTCCTCAAAGGGATTTCCAGATACACGTTGCGCAGCTCACCCCCCCAGCGGCTCCGTGAAAGTCTGCTGCCTGGCCTCTCCACCCGAGATGTGCCGGGAGGGGGGCGGGACAGAGTCCGTCCGTGTGGCCCGAGAACGATGAGGTCGGCAGCCAGAGTCATCCTGTCACCTGTCACCTCTTGCAGGCCTGTGCATTTCAGGAGCCTTCGCTTTGAGGATGGTCTAGGGGAGGCACAGAGCACCCCATGCGGTTCACAGAGCTGCTTTGTTTCCAGAAGGGCCTGCGCTCTGTCCTCTGACCTGCCTGAAGTGGACCAGGGTGGGGACCCCCAAAGCACAGCCTCACAGGCCTGAGAGCTGAGCTCCCTGCTGCATACACTGATTTGGGGGACGGCATCGTCTTTCAGCCTTGGGCTCCCAGCTCCCTCAGCGTGATCCCCCGGCTGGTGAGAGACACGTGTCAACAGAGGGGCTCCAGGGAAGGACGACTCCCAGTAAGACTGGTGCTGAAGCAGGCGGGTGATTTCTCGGCACGAGTCAGGTTCCTCTGCGTTCCCGTCTCCCGAGCCACTCGTGCTCCCTGCATCCCACATCCACGCCCTCAGCTTGTCGTGTATCAAAGTTGAGCTAAAAGGAAAGCACCACCTGTAGCAGGACAGCCTCTCATGTCTTCCTGGGGGGGTTTGTCTTGGCCTCTTCGACTTACTTTCACACATTCTAGGACAAGCAGTCTGGTTTTCCATGTTTGCCTGCAATTCCCATTTCCTGTGTGGCATTTTAACCAACACTCCAAAGAGTTTCTTGTATTAAATTCCAGGGAGTGTAATTAGCATTCAAAACCCAGATGCACAGTATTGCAAGAATCATTTAACAGTGAAATGTGTAGCTGTTTTGATGGAGGAGACGTGTCTTCTTGGTATAAACGTGAAACAGGCCTACTTTCGCTGTAACTGGAGCCGACGCTCCCCTTTTGGACCAGAACCCTGGTGATAAGTCTGCCCAGTTGCATACTTTCCAGTTATGTCCAGTTGCTAAGTGTCTTGTGCTTGCAGAAGCCAGCGCTCCCCAGGCTTGCGTGGAAGAGTAGTCTCGTCCCTCGCACAGCCCGTGCACAAGACATGTGCTTTTAAATTGTTTGCTTTTCCAAGAAGCAAACAATTGTCTTCATGCTTTGCCTAGATTGTTAGTTTCTTAAGTGTCTAGACAGCAGGGTCCTTACAGCGCCTGGTTCTCTCCAGACACCTAGGGCGTCGTCCGTGATACATAATAACTGTCAGGTACTTTGTCTCTGATGTGATTTCACGGGGGATACCAAGGCAGCTGAGCAGCAAAGAGTGTCCCCATCCCTCATCTGGTTCTCAGGCTTGAGCTGAGCCGGGAGGGACCAAGCAGTGCAGGGCTGAGCACACGTGTGAGGAGCAGGCCTGGTCCCCCAGCGCTGGTCTCCGGATCCCTGCCTTCATCAGGGCACACTCGCAGCTGCCGCAGGTGACCCCCATCCCCGTGCCTAACACGGGGGCCCCGCTACTGCCCGTGCCCGCCCCACGGGGATGTTCCTGGTGGGAGGTGCTGCCTCACACACCTGGCCTCCAGGTTGCTGGGGAGAGCTGTGGGGGTGGACAGTGACCTGGGAGGAGCTGTGGACTCTGCCTGTGGCCTTGGGTGACTCATCTGTGGTGCTGTCGCTGGTGTCCACGGGCTAGGAAGAGCCACGCGCTGGGCTGTGCTCTGCTTCCCTGCTCGAGCCCCCAGTGGTTGATGTTTCCTGGGTGTGGGCTCAGGTGATCTCAGCGATGGAGGTTCTTGAGGGACCGAGACTTGTATACGGAGCGGCGGGTCCTGCTTCCTGCACCCTGGCCCGGTGCTGGTTGTCACAGCTGCACGGGAGAGGCGGCATGACAGCGCTAAGGAGCATGCGGACTCTGGGGCCAGCCTGCCGCTTACTGTGTCCGCCTGTCTGGGCCCAGGTGTGTCCAGCAGGAAAGGGGACCGTGGTAGTTCAGACCACTGAGGGCTGTCATCGCAGTAACTGAGGTGCGTGTGTCAGAATGGTCCTGGCCATCCTGTTACACCGTAGGTGTTACACCTGTTGTAGGTGTTAGCTCTTATTTTGAGATCTGACATGCACGGGACCATAGGGGTTTGGTAATTGGTTTCAGAAGAAGACGTTGCATTGCTGCCGTGTAACTATGGCAACCACATTCTCCACGTCAACACCTGGGACCCGTGTTCTGAGGGGGGTAGTGCTCAGGGTGACGGTGGCCAGAAGGCAGGTGGGCCGTTCTGGAAGGTCGCAGGCCTGCCCCCGGGCAGTGTGGTGCGTGCACTGGGCTCTGGGACATGGGCAGGTGCCCCCACTGCTCTGTGCCTCGGCTCCCGGGGGTTCTGTGGGATGATGGCGCTCCCCTTGACAGTTGCATGGGATTTAATGAGTTATCTGAGTGAAACGCTGAGAAGCGCGTGGGGCATAGCGCTCAGTGAGCCAGTCAGCTTTGCTCTTACTCCGTTGTCACCATTTCCCCACACCGCGTGCCGACCTGGCCTGGCAGCACCTGGCATCCCCAGCCCAGCCACGGGGCTGGGGCTTAGGAGCCAAGCTTACTCCCAGACCTCATCATGCCCCTCGGGCGTTGGGAGCCCTGGGCCCTGATGTCACGGGAGGGTGGGAGTGTCATCACCTCCTGAGCCTGAGGACCCAGGCTGGTCCCGGCAATCAGTGCACATGGGCGCCCAACGCAGGAGCCTGCAGTCGCGTTCCCTGAGAACAGACGTGATTTGGTAGCGTCACTGCAGAAATGCATATGGACGCTGTTTTGTCATTTCAGAGAGCAGTTTTCTCCCTCTCTGGAGAATTCTTTTCAACAGGGTAGTGATTCTGGCCTGTCATTGCTTTTCCTTCTCCAGAAATATCTGAGCAGGACTTTATTCCTGCTGCCACAGCCCTGGGCTCTGCCGGGCCGTGGCTTCCTCCCCACGTGGCTGCAGTGTGACAGGCCTATGGGAGGGAGTCCCCACTTCCCTGAGGGGCAGCTTCCACCTGCTGGGAGGGCCAGGAGGAAGATTGGGCCTGAGGGACCCCACAGGGGGAGGCGGGAGACTGAAGGGATGGTCAGCGTGGAGCAGCAGGACCCAGGGCGGGTGACGCAGGTCCCCGAGCTGGCCTGTAACGTGGGTGCAGGTGGCTGTCTGCAGACGGGGTGCGCACCCTGCAAGGGGCTTCAGACCCCTGGCTGGCTTCCCTTCTCTGGAGCAGAGGGCCACTGCTGTGTCAGGAAGCCCCAGCCTTCGCCTTCAGGGGGCGCTGTTTGCAAACGGGGACTCGGGCTGACTGGCCTGTGTGGGGCCCCTCCATAAAGGCCCTGTGCTCACCCCTGATTACTTCCTGCGTTTTCCGTGTGGGCACACGACACTTCCTCCGCAGTGACAGCCATCCTGCAGGGTGTGAGGGCCACCTCTAATCCAGGGAGGGGACGTGGACAGGTGTCCTTGGCGCCATCATGCTGAGCCTGTGCTCTGAGAGTCACTGGGTTGTCCCCACAGCCCTTCATGTCGGTGCGTCTTCGTCTCCCGGGTGAGTGGGTTGGGCCGAGGGCTGTCGGGTGTGCCTGGCAGCCATGTGGGGTGACAGCACCGTGGGGACAATCTGGGAGGCTGTGTGCTGCTCTTCTCAGTGTGAGTGCGTGAGAGTGAGGGTGTGCACGTCCTGCTACCCCACCTCCCTAGGAAGCAACGTCCCCATCTCCTCTCTGGAGGTGGCCCTGGGGACACCTGGCGGGTGGGTGACGTGTGGCCAGGGCATCTTGTCCCCAACTGCACAGAGCTCGCTTGTGCCTGTCCTGATGATGGTGTGGACCTGCAAGGAAGCAGCCACCAGGGGTCACTGCTGCTCCTCCGTCCTGGCCGCCACCTGGGGCCAACTTGGATGCAGGGCAGGGTGAGTGAGGGACGGCTCACAGAGTGCGATGGGGACCCCTGGGCTCTGGGCCCCTGAACGCTGGCCTACAGCAGGGGCAGCCCACGGGCTGGGGGTGGGGATCGGGTCCTCCTGAAAGCATGCTCATGCCGTGTGCTGTCTGACTGGGTGACACCCAGAAGGCCCTGTGCTCACCCCTGATTATTTCCTGCGTTTTCCGAGCGTGCTCTGGGAGCTGCTTTAAATACCACCGACGTCCCTGTTGTCCCGCGGGGTCAGCTGGCCGCTTCACAAGGCGACGGAATGCATTTGGTGTCTACTGTATACAGTTCTGAGAACCTGAATGCATGTCACAGGCCACTACTTGTGATCATGGAAAGAAGCGAGGCAGCTCCCTGCCCAGGCCTGTTCTTCCCCTCACAAGAAGTTTTGCACATGGCTGATTTGTTTCGTGTCTGTCCCTGCCCAGTGATTATTCTAAGGCTATGTTCAGTGCGCCCTCATTTGCAAACACTACAATTGTGGCACCTTTTCTGCTTATCTCCTCTTGCTCCAAAATCAAGAATATTGTTCTCGAGGTCTCCAGGGAAACAAGATGATACAATTGCACATGCAGATTGTTTCTATGAATAAAGTATTTACACAAGTTATTGACCAGGCATGAGCACTGAAATAATCCTGAACATGCCCTAAGGTAATCACCCCACTTGGAAAACCTATGTGACGTGATCATTCCCCAGTGTCATTCTCTCTTCCCAAAGAGATAGTGAAGAAATATAAAAAGACATATAAAATACAAAAACAAGTTAAGACATATGAAAGGAAGACAAGAGGATAAAACATCACAGGTGCAAAGAAAATGGTAACTTCACCAAAATAAATGCCTCAGGAGCCACTAGAGGCTGCACGAATAGGACATTCCCAGAAGTTGCCATGAGCTACCCGGTGGCCCGGGGGTGAAGGTGGTGGGTCCTGGCCCGGGGTCTGGGGGTCCCCCCGTGGGTCTCCATGATAAAGATGCGGTGACTGAGGGACATTTGTGCACAACTAGGTTCCAGAGGCTTTTTTCTCTGTCTTTTCACGTGAGCCTGAGACATGTCACCCGAGGGAACGGAGCAAGAATGGTTCTCACAAGGAGAGACCAAGACAGATTTGTTAAGCTCAGGGCTGCCTGGTCTGACCTGCAGGTTCTGGGTGGCTCGGAGTGGCAGTCCCTGAAAACCACAGCATCTTGAGTGTCTGAGCATGAGGTCCCTTCCCCAGAGCAGAGGCCCCCCAGGACCACCTCCCACATGTGGGCTCGGAAAGGATATACTGGGGGAGACCCGGGGCCGTGAGCCTGAGGGGGGCAGGGGAGGAGGCGCAGTGCATGGGAGGAGGGTGGAGACCCGCGCTCGCTTGCAGTGTCCACCCTGACACGGGGTGCTCTCTTCCTCCTGTCTGAAATGAGACATCACTTTGTCTTTTCTGCCTCCGTTTCTCACAGATGGAGTGTTTGGAAGGTGCCAGAAGTTTCCAGCACTAGACATATATCGCTACGAAGTGCCACCCGGGGTTCTGCAGCACTTGACAGCCACATTGCGGAAGCTTTCCCGCACAGGTAGGAAGGCTGGGCCCACACCACGTCTGCACCAGGCCAGTGGCCTGAGGGGAGATTTCCGGAGTTGCAGGGGCCTCAGCAAAGGCTTCTCGAACAGCTGCAAGCCTCATAGGGAGTGTGGGAGTGGAAAAGGACGAGTTAGCCAGGGTGTGGTTACCGGGCAGGGCGGCGAGATGCCTGGCGCAGGAGCTTCCGGAGACTTGGCCATGGTCCTGGGTTGCGGAGCGAGAACAGAGGGCAGCCTCAGCCATGAGGGCAGTGCGAGGGCAGGCCAGAGGGCACGGGCAGTGTGAGGGCAGGTCAGAGGTCACGGGCAGTGCGAGGGCAGGTCAGAGGTCACGGGCAGTGCGAGGGCAGGTCAGAGGTCACGGGCAGTGCGAGGGCAGGTCAGAGGTCACGGGCAGTGCGAGGGCAGGTCAGAGGTCACGGGCAGTGAGAGGGCAGGCCAGAGGTCACAGGCAGAGGGCTGTGGTGGGGGCGTGGGGGTGTGGGGGTGTGGGGGTGTGGGGCTCATCACAACCAGCCCAAACCGCCCTGACCAACCTGGAGAGACTTAGTCCCCTTCCCATTGTTGTTAGGCACATCGTGTCGTGCTCTTTTCTCTCGGGAGATTCCTGGCACTTGGCTTCATGGGGTCCTAAGATAATCTAACCAATTGCAATAATCTAAAAATTATCATATATAATTATTCATCATTTATGTTGCATCGGACCTTTCTTAGACCGAGGGGTGAGCCCTACGGTCAGGTCCGCGTTATTATGGCCGACGGGCTGACCTGCAGACACGGGAGCTGGGTGGGTGTGTGAAGCTCCTGGAGGGTGAATGTGCGTCCTGGTCAGGACCTAATGGCACTGCCGGGGGCCAGGCCTGGAAGTGAGGGACCAGGGAGCCACCACGAGGACAAGGACGCCCCCTAACTCTCGGTCAGGGTGCTCCCACGGGGCTTCTGAGTGGCTCCATGAAGAAGAAGTCGGGTCTAGTATGTTTGGGAAACAGCACTTGCTCCATTACTCCTGGATGTTCACAGTGTAGGTGGGCTTCTTAAGGCACCGGAAAGTTCTGCAGCAAAGAATTACGTTAAGTGGTTCAGTCCGAGTCGTGGGCCCATGGCGCCCTTCTCCCCGAGACCGCGTGCAGTCGGGTGCGGTCCGGAGTGGAACTGCCGGGAGACCGTGTCCGTGATCAGTTCCAGGCTTAGTCACAGCCGTGGGAGCTCGTCGAGGGTCTCTGCGCAGCTGTCGTCTGTGTACCTGGAGCCTGAGGTCTGTGGCAGGGACGATGGGTACAAGAGGGAGAGCAAGGACGAGGAGGACCGCAGCCATGTCCGTTCTCGTGACAGAAGCTGGCCCCTCATCAGGGAGCTGCGGAAGCCGAGGGGGCTGGGAGGCGGGTGACGACCGGAGGTGCTGCTGCCGCCGAGAGCGAGTGGCCAGGAAGACGGTGTGTGAGCTGCAGAGCGGCCGGGGTCACACAGCACCTCGGGCCTGTAGTCGAGTCATGTCCCCTGGGAACTTGGTGGCCCAGGGGCAGGTGTTCAGTCTCCACAAAGCCCAAAAGCAGTGTCTTCACAGAAGAGGAGCCATCTGCAGAGGGTGCTGTGTGTTTGCCCCCAGGCCGTATGGGTCCTTCAAAGGCTCCAGACTGCACCCCGTCTGCCCCTGACCTCCGACATGCGGGTGTCCCCCCAATGCAGATGGAAGGGCTGCTGCTCCTTGCTCAGAGGTCCTGTCGGCAGAATGTCATGGGGTGCTGATGTCCTGTGGGAGGAACGGTGGTGAGGCCCCTGAGCATTAGCTAATGACAGGGCTGGAGAGCTGGTCGACCACTGGTAAAGCGTGGTGGAGGGGTGCTGCTGGCATTGCAGGTCCCCCAGGAAAAGCCTGCACAACCTCTTCAGCAGGAGGGGCAGGTGTGCTTCTCCTGGCTTCGCGAAATTTAGGGTGCAGTGTCCCAGCTTCGTCAGGAACCTATATCGCACCCTCCCAGTTTTTGCAGCCCTTTCCTCTCCACGCCCTGTGAAGCTGGGGTTCAGTTTGCATCACAGTTAAGTCACATGGGGTTTGGTGTTCAGAGTGAGTTTGAGACGCACAGAGCTGGTTCATTCATGGAGGTGGTTGAACACAGAGGCAAATATGTGTGGGGTTTTTGGTGTTTTTTTTTGTTTTTTAAAGATTTTTTTTTTTTTTAATTGGGGAAGGGGAACAGGACTTTATTGGGGAACAGTGTGTACTTCCAGGACTTTTTCCCAAGTCAAGTTGTTGTCCTTTCAGTCTTAGTTGTGGAGGGCACAGCCCAGCTCCAGGTCCAGTTGCCATTTTCTAGTTGCAGGGTCGCAGCCCACCATCTCTTGCGGGAGTCGAACCAGCAACCTTGTGGTTGAGAGGACGCGCTCCAGCCAACTGAGCCTTCTGGGAGCTTAGTGGCAGCTCAGCTAAGGTGTCCTGTTCAATCTTAGTTGCAGGGGGCACTGCCCACCATCCCTTGCGGGACTCGAGGAGTTGAACTGGCAACCTTGTGGTTGAGAGCCCACTGGCCCATGTGGGAATCAAACCAGCAGCCTTCGGAGTTAGGAGCATGGAGCTCTAACCGCCTGAGCCATTGGGCCAGCTCCACAAATATGTTTTTTAACTAATAGATTTATTTTTAGAGCGGTTTCACATTTACAGAGAGGTTGAGCTGAAAGTGCAGAGTTTGCACTCTCACCCCACCCCCAGAGGAGTTTTCCTTTTTATTAATATCTTGCATTAATGTGGGACATTTGTTGCAATTAACAAGTCAATATTGATATATTATTAACTAGTGCCCATAGTTTACATTAGGGTTAACTTTTTATTTTGTACATTCTGTGGATTTTGACAAATGTGCAAAGACAAGGACATGTACCCACCATTACAGTGTCACACGGAGCAGCTTCACTGCCCTAAACATGCTCTGTGCTGCGCCTACTCACTCCCCCACAACCCCCCACCCCCTGGCCACCCCGACCTTCTTACTGTGTTTGGTTTTGCCTTTTCCAGAATGTCGTAGGGTTGGAATCATACCACGTGTGGCCTTTTCAGACTGGCTTCTTTCACTTGCGATACAACATGCATTTTAGGTCCCTCCGTGTCTTTCCATGGCTGGGGCGCTCGTTGCTTTTAGGTGCTGAGCAAGGTCTCATTGTCTGCACTGACCGCAGTTTGTTTTTCCTTCACCTCCTGAAGGGCGTCTTGGCTGCTTCCATGTTTGGGCAATTGTGAGTGAAGCTGCTGTAAGCGTCTGTGTGCAGGTTTCTGTGTGGACATAGTTTTCAGCTCCTTTGGGTAAATACCAAGGAGCACGATTGCTGGGTCACATGGTGACAGTGTGTTTAGTTCTGCAAGAAACCACCAAACTGTCCTCCAGAGCTGGGCATGGCGGGGGAGGGGAGTGGCCGAGCCTCTTTGAGACTCTTTCTTCTCCTGGTAAATGTGGACAGTCAGGGCTGTCGTGAAGTCCAATGAAATCAAGTGTTTTGAAACATTTTATGAACATCAGTATTTCCAGATATTTAACTTTATTTGTGTCGATACTTGCTTTCCAACTTATGACGGCTGTTGCCCAGATCATACTCACCTATTTTTTTTCAGTGGAGATTATTCTAGTTTCTGCTGTGTTGGTTAGGTCTGTGCATCAGGTCAAATGCCAGAAAAACAACCGTTTTCCAAGAGATACGGGTAAGTTCTCGTTCTTTTCTTAAAGTGACGGCGACGATGCAAAGGCACCTGGGCCTCCTGACAGGAGTTTTCCCTGTGAAGCTCCGGGCGGGCGCTGCGTGACTCCCACACCCGGAGGTGTTGAGCGTAGCCTGGCAGGACCTCAGTGGGGCTGTGACTTGGATGGACGCTGCCCCCTCCACTGTCACTGTCCCCACCACTGACTTCGCAGCACTCAGACCCGGGTTTTGGCAGGACAATGAGGCTCCAGGGCCAACGGCTGTGACTAACCACAGCAGCGTTTCCCCACTGTCACCCGTCCGGTCACACGTGTGCTGCCGCCTCCTGCTGTCTCTTCCTGGGAGCCCATACCTGAGGGGGGTGCTGACTTCTAGAAAGATGAGTTGGGAGGGGGAGTGTGAGCAGGTGCGGGTGGGCCATGGGGATTCAGGCTGATATTTGTCCTGGAACGTCCTTATCATGAGGCCCCGTATGGCTGCACTCAGAACCGGGCTGTCTCCACCTTCACACCCACCAGCACACACACACACGCACACGTACACACATGTGAACACACCTGCACTCACAGGCACACCCACACATCTGTGCACACACACGGCTGCACACATGTACACACACCAGTGTGTACACACGTGCACATGCTCACATATATGTGCTCACACGTACAAACACGTGTGTGCCCACACTGCTTTGGGTCCCTCATCTGACGTTGTAGTTTCCAACAGTGCCTGTCCTGTGGAACTTTTCCTCTGGTTCCTTCACCCAGGTTGCCTACTTTCTGCCTCACATTGTCTGCCCTGGTCATGACAGGCTCACTAGTGGGTAACACCCCAGAGGTGTTGGGGGGGTCTGTGTCTTTGCCTGAGGAAAGAGTCTGCAGTCCTGAGCTCAGTTCACGTGCTGCAGGGTGGCTGCGGAAGGAGGTTTTCCAGAAGCCCCCCCATCGCTCCACCCAGGTCACCGGGACTGCACGGTGTGGCTGCGCTTGGAAACCCATGTCAGTGGCAGACAGCGGGCCCCCTGCCACCAGGAGCCGCTTCACCAAGATGCAAGGGAAAGTGGGACTTAACTGAGGAGCTTCCTTCTTTAACATAAATACACACATCAAGGCACGAAATCTGCTCCCTTTATTTACCACTCTTGTCTCCTGCAGGCAGTATTATTTCATGGGTGGACACATTGTTCTCTCATGGATTAAATCAAAAAAATACATTTCACTTCTCTGACAAGCCATTAAAATTCAGCATTTAAATGTCACTCATTGGCACGTAATTTGCTGTCATGAAAACAACTATGGATTTATTTCCTGGCAGGAATCTCCTGACGTATTGAGCTATGTGTCAAAAGCAAAAAGCAAGAAGGCAACGTTAAAAAAAATATCCAACACAGTGTCATAACTCCTTAAAAGAGAATGAAAAGAAATCCCTCAGTGACGTGGGACAGACACAGCCAGTGTCGCCACCGTGGCCACAGGCCCCGGTTGGTACCCACTCTGCCCAAGCTGCTCGGGCGGCAGGTCAGTGCAGCGGCTCCGCTTTCTCCTCGGTTTCCCTCCTGGGTGGTCATCTACCTGCCTCCCACCTGCGCGTCCTCACCTGGCTTCTCCTGTGTGAACCCCCCTCCCCCCGGGTACCCTGGGAAACTGGGGTTCTTCCTCCTTGCTGACGTATGTCTGGGCTCCACCTCCCCAAACTTCAGGCGATGCATGTCTGTGGGGGTGCGGGGAGATGTGCACACGGCCCTAGGTACAGTCGCAGAGCCGCTGCTGTCCCTCAGGGCTCTGCGTTCTGTTCAGTGGGACGACACTATGGTGGGAACGTGGCGGAGGGGTCACTCAGGTGAGAGGCGACTGGGGGCGAATGGAGAGGTCGTGACGGGACAGCCAGGCTACAGCCGTCACTGTCAGCGCATAGGACTCCCAGCCCACGCCTGGGTGCTCCACCCTTTGCACCCAGCTTGTGTCTGTAAAGGCGCTGCTATTTCACACACCCTACTCCATGCTTTTCACCGTGAAGTGTACAGACGAGATATGAGGAAAAGGGGCAGGAGGCATCGTCTCCAAACTTTAGTGAGTCTGTGGCGTCTGAAGTCCAGGCCTGCGTCCAGCTGGGGCATTCATTGGACCCCCTTGTCTGTGTCTTTGTCTGCGTGTGAAAGAAGAGCCTTGAGCACGTGAGGGGAGAAGCAGAATGGCTGCACTTGGGGAGCTGCTTTCACACCAAAAGGAGGAGCCGGGGAAAGTCAACCTGCATTTGGGCCATGATGCTTTCCTACTTGTCACATTTCTGCTGCTGGTGCTTAACTGACGTGAGATCCAGACACTGCTGCTGATGAAACAAGACACATGTCCCTGCCCCATGGAGACATGCAGCCAGTCGCTAACGCGTGTACACGCACTTGCCCAGTAAACCTGCAGTGCAGACATGTTTTTCAGCCACGGGTGCCAGGTCACAATCGTGCCCGGGGCCAGACCCTGCCTTCCCTCTGCACCAGGCCTGGCTGGAGGGACCCCAGGCCCTGAACTTCTTATAGTTCATGAAATAATATCTTATGATTTTCACTTCAATTTCTCTGATTCCTGTGAGCTCAAGCAGCCTTTGTTTCTTACTGACGTTTGAGCGCTCTTCAGTTCTGGGCACTAACCTTTTCCTGGTCTTGTTTGTACAGAGGCAGGTGTCTCCTTCCTGCCCTCGGCTTGCCTTTGCACTTCCCTGCTGGTGGCTGACACACAGCATTTTAAGTCATAATACCTCAGTCTTTTCCAGTCTTTTTCCTCTACAGTTTGTACTTTCTCATCTTTTTGGGTGATCATTTCCCTCCTGAAACACGTGCTTTCAAAGTTCCTTCTGCGATGTCTACTATTGGGTGCCTCCATTTCCATTTGTTTGTAACTTTCCCTTTTAATTATAGCATTAGTGGACATACAATTCTAGGTGACAAAGCTGTGGCAGCTGTAGAAGGTGGCCCCAGGATGAAGGCAGGCTGGCCCGTCTGCAGCCCTCCACTCAGGCCAGAAGCAGCAATTTCTACAGCCCCCGTTATCCTCGGGTTTCTTTCACTTGTCTTGTCTGTTTCCTTTGTAATAACTTCTTGGTGACTTTGTCCATGATGGGAGGTGTGCTGAAGGTGGGGGCACAGCTGGAGCAGAAAGCTGGGAGACCAGCTGCTCTCCCAGGAAGGACCTGGGCATGGTCTAGGGTCTTGGAAGTGCTGTGCCCCCCTGGGTTCTGTTTCCGACAGTGCCCTGGCTGGGTGCCTGGCAGGTCACTGAGGACCCCCGCCTGCCTCTGTGGGACGAGTGATACATCCCTCTATGTGTGTGGAGATTTTTAGAACATTTAACTGCAATTTGGAGTTCACTAAAACGATCAGGAGGCTTTTCAGTGGGAAACGACATTATACAAAGAAGAAACTGGACTACTTACATGTAATTATGAAGACAGATCCTGAAAAATGACATCTGTCGGGACAGTATTCCAGAGTCACTGAGATCCAGAAGCAAATGGGAGCCACACTGCAGTGACTTTGGATCGGGGGCAAGTTGGACATCCCAACTCAATCAAAAAGTAGGGGTCAAGGAGGAAATAAGCCTCGAGGATGGAACACATAAAGCCAGAGAAACAACAGATAAAAGAATCAGACTCTGACAATTAGAAATAATGGAATAGGCTGAAAGAGACTACCTATTCACTGTTTAAAATAATAAGGAAACAACGCAGGCAATAATAAAAATATACCCGAATGAAACAGGAGTGACAGGTTAAAAAAAGTAGAAATTATCAAAATGGAAAATTTGGTCATTCAAACTGGATACTCTGTGCATGGAGTTGATAGCTGATTAGACACAATGAAGAGAAGATTACTGAACTGGAACACGGACCTGAAGAGATAACCAAAAATGCAGCGTGGAGAGCGGGAGAGATGGGAAATGTGCAAGAGCAGGTGAGAGAAAAGGGAGGTGCAAGTGACGTCACATGAAAAGTCTTAAAGAATAAAGAGAATACAGCACATAAAATGCAGAAGAATGAAGGGAGTGAAAAGAATGCAATCTTTGAAGGACCGGCCGAGGAACTTCCAGAACGCCCGAGACTTCTCATTGAAAGACACTCCAAAATAAATATCGAAGTTGGACTCGTCACCATGGCCCTGCAGGAGACTGGAGCCTAAGAGAAGACTTAGTAACAGCCAAGGAGAAAAGACAAGACACTGAGGAAAGAATGGTTTTTGGGCAGCACCTTTCTCAACAGTAGCAAAGGCAGAGAACAGTGGGGGTTCCTGAAGATGCTGACAGAAATAACTACCACCTAGAACTGTATGTCCGCTGAAGCTGTAATTGAAAGCAGAGGGAAACATTACAAATAAATGGACACTGACTTACCCACTAGTAGACATCACAGAAGGAACTTCGAAAGCCAATAATCATTAAAAAATGTATGTACCTAAATTTTCAAAAAGCTGCTTTTGTAAATCCAGTGAGCATGGCCTGCATTTTACGTGGGAAATCCAGTCTTTCCACAGCTGCTCCAATGCATGACGCCCAGCGTGGGACGCCTCCTCCAGCCGCTAGCATCAGCGCATGGTTGTGGAGCACGGTGTCGGCTTGGGCACGGCCTGTGCTGTGTGTGTGGAGTGTCCTCTGTTCTGCAGAACCTCCGTGGGACTCAACACTGACCCCTGTCTCCTGTTTGGGAAGAGTCGTTTGGAACCGGGGTTTTCTGTCCAGGTCCATATTTGCTTGTAATGTCTCCTTATTGGCTGTAAAGGACGCTCCTTACTGGTGGGTTTTGCAATCAAAGGATAAATGAGGGTCTTAATGAAAAGCAGACCCATCCCAAGACGCACATTTTCTCTCTGTGTCTCAACAAGGAGGAAGAATGGCTAACGGGATGTGGGCGGAGGGTTACTGAACTCAAAGGAGTTGTAATAATATCCCCAGAGAGGGGATTGGCGACGCACCCCACACCACAGAGGGTGCTCTCCGCCTTCCTGAGGCGCTCTGGGCAGGTTTACATCGAACGAAGGGCTCCCTGGCACATTTCAGAAATGGTTTCCAGATTATTGACACAGGACAGACATGCTGACTGCCAAAGAGTTAGCAGCTACTTCTAATGTTGATGCCTCTGAAATGGGGAGAAACAGTCCTGCGCGGTTAGAACAAAATCGGATAGGTTTTTATAGCTTTGCATTGCTCCAGCTCCTAGGAGCTGTGATGCAAGCAGATGCCGCACGTCTTTGTGCCTGACCCTCTGGGGACTTGACCCTGAGAGTCACACTGTGCACCCTGCACTTTCACCGTTATCGCTTAAGGAGCAAGGTCACCAGGAAGATCTATGTCTTTGACTGAAGATTTCCTATTTTCTGAGATGCTCAAGGACCTCCAGCACGCTGGCCCCTCCCGTTGCCTGGCTGCCCAAGCCTGGCCGTCTCCAGGTCCTCAGCGTTGTGTCTGTGAAGCCACAGGTCCCCGGTGGCACCGTGGGGCCAGGGCACCATGTGCCTGCAGACCACACACTTTGCCCCATCGCAGCCTCAAAAAGACAGTTGGTTACAAGATAAACCAACACAGAGTCATCTTTCTGTTTATTTAACTGTCTCACCACCTCAAATGGTATCTGATAACATGCCAAAGAAAGTTGACAACGTGACGATTTGAAAGCTTGGACCAGATATCAGTGGACAAACATGTTATCACGAAATTAGACTGCCAGTGAGACAGGATTTAGTGGACGCCATGCACCCCAGTTCTCAGCCAGGAGAGTGAACCGAATGGATGGACGTGGAAGCAGCCCAGGTTTCGGGCCCCTGAGCGCTGGACTTCACACCGTTCGGTTTCCAGTCTGTCCTCTCCTCTCTCAGCCCTTCTTCCCTGGTCGCTCCCGGCCCTCCCCAGGCCTGTCCTGTCACACGCGTCTCCCCAGTGGTTCATCCACATGGCAGAGGCCCTGCAGCTGCATCTCTGAGGTTGCAATTTGTCTTTTAGGAGCTGGTGACTCAGAGTCACGTGACTTATTCTCAAGGCAAAGTAGTTGCAGAAAACGGAACTGTCACCCAGAGCTGGGGTACAATGAGCTGACGCCAGAGTGAACCTTTAATCTGCATGGAAGACATACTGCAAAAATGGGAACCAGAAATAAAAACAAGGACATCCTGGGCGGGCCAGTGGCTCAGGTGTTTGGAGTGCCTGCTCCTAAGGCCGAGGTCGCTGGTTCGATTCACACGTGGGTCAGTGAGCTGCACCCTCTACAGCTAAGATTGTGAAGAGTGGCTCTCCCTGGGCGAGAGCTGCTGTGAGTGGCCAACCGGCAACCGACTGCCTCAGCCGGGGGAGCGCAAGGCTCATAATACCAGCATGGGCCAGGGAGCTACTAGTCTACACAACTAGACTGAGAAACAACGACTTGAACCAGAGTGGGCAGCGGGAGGCAGAAGAAGGGGGAGAGAAACCAAAGAAACAAACAAGGACATCCCACACAATTTCGTCACTTTGGGGCAAACCAAAGTTTTTTATATTGAGGGTCGCTTTTTTGTCTTGGAGAAGATGCTTAGATATCCTGTGGGTTCAAGAACTATTTATAAACTGTAACCTAGCATTATGACTAAAACTGGACTTCCTGACTTTGAGCGCTTTAAAAGCTTACATTTTTTCCTGATACAAACTACAGATTTGGATTTTTAATTTTGAAGTATGTGGCGAACTTTGTCTCTGCTAGAACCTAAAAAGCTGACAGCTGCGTTCAGGGCACTACTGAGCGTGAGTGGAGCAGCCGCGTCAGGAGGCAGGCGGGCATCTGCGTGTGGACTCCTGCAGCCAGGGCCGCTTTCACTTCCTGCAGTCCTCGTCCCAGGCAGGACAGAGCTTTCCCCCTCCAGAGCCTTGGATGTGTCAGCAGAGGACGAAATTGAGATCTCTCCAAACCTGGCAGCTTCCCAGATGGCACAAAAACCCTGCATTTCTGAGAGAAGCAGGAGGTGGGGTGAGGGGGACCCAGTTATGCCTGTATGGGATGTAATTTTGTCTTAAACCTCACTAAAAGCTACAGAGGTCATAGAGACAGTCAGGCTTGTATTCTTTGAAATAATTCACATTACAGGCTTGTGTATTACTTACATTATCAAATAAAAGGCTTTAGACTCGTGTAGGCAGATAATTACAAATTGATTTCTGGACATCTCATTTTGGAAATGGTTCTTACCCTCCTCCTCTTCTTTCTCTCCCTTTCATCTCTTTCTTCTTGCGTTAAACTTTCTCGCAGTTGTGTAGGGTCCTGGGGGTGTTAGCTGGCCGTCTCAGTAAACGGCAAAGCTATATGAAGAAGTCACTTTTATTTGAAGTCAGGAATTGGATTACAAAGTGCAGGAACATTGATGCAGACAGAGAATTTCTTTTAACATTGTATTCAGCCTCCAAAGAATTATTACAAACCAAAAGCAATCAGGCAGGCCCAGGGGTCCCAGCGCTGCCCGGCATCTGCCTTAGCTGTTCATGGTGCATTCTTGGCACCAAACTCTGTTTTGCTGAACTCAGTGCATCTCATGTTTCAAGACAACAAGCAGATAGATAAACGGCTTTTGTAACTATTAGAAACCAACCACAGTCTAGTACATTCACCAAAACAAAGGGGTGGTACTCCTAGACCTTGGACTGAATAACGAAGCAAAAGTAAACACTCCCGTAATGATACCTCGTCGTCCCCAGATGTGCACATGCGTGCAGCTGTGTGCCACAGGTCGTCCAGGACCCGCAGGCTTGACGACCGGACACGGCAAATAACACAAGGGAACAGGTGGACCCACACTGAAATGGTCCTTGTGAGGGTCATGGCCTAGTACTGGCGAATGCACTGAGAGGGTCTGGAACGGCCGCGCACGCGAGCTGGTACCCCATTACCCAGAGGAAGGGCAGGGAGGAGAGCCACCCCCGCCATGGTTCTGCATGCCGCCTCCCAATCGAGAGGCTTCCCGCTCCTTCCAGCAAGACTTGCTGCGTCTTATTTCTTGGGGATGAGGGCGCTGTGGCAGCTGGTCATTTAGCCCCGTGTCTGCTGGTGACATGCAGGCTTCCCATCCGGTGTGTGGACATGCAGTGTGTGGACATGTGGTGACCGTCTGGCTCACTTCCTGCCCTCCCCTCCCCACACCTGGGCGGGGAAGCCAGTTCCCAGCGGTGCGTGGCCCTGGGGGACCCACAGTGCTCAGCTGCCTCTCGCTCCGCTCTCAGCCTGACCGTGGCCTTGACAGCAGGGGCTGCTCTGCTTAAGAACGCGAGTAGCAGGGCACGTCCCCCCTCGCCCATTTCTCTCGGCTCTGAGTTGGGCGGCTGGCCTGAGACGACTGTTACTCTATGTGGGGGCTTGTTTCCTTTGCGGCTACTGCCTGAGGAAGATGCTCGCTTGGTTTCCTCTGTGAGGAATGTGACCTTGTAAATGACATGCGCCGAGACGGTTTCTTTCGTGCAGATGAATGCGCCTTCCATCTGCCTGCGTGTCTTTCTTTTCTGTCCTTTCTCTCAGTGAGCCTTTCCTTCTGAGTCGAAGAGCTTGTGGGGTCGGGGAAGGGGAGAGGGAGGGACAAGTTGAGTTCCGGTTGTTGAACCGTCACCTCGTCACCTCTGTGTCGTCTTATTTAATACTCAGCATATCTCCCAAAATAAGTGCGACTGTCCTGGCTTTACACACCCGACCAGTGAGCCTCTCCACTCGCCGCCTGAGGCTTTGGGTCTGAGCGGCTGACCAGACTGGATTCCCGGAATGTATCTCCCGTCCACACTGCCCCACAGCCCAGTAATAATGGTTTTTACACTCACTCGGAAGCCACGCGTTGTAGTCTCAAAACATCTCCTTCTCCTTAGAGTTCAAAACAAAATATACTTTTTCTTCTCCAATTTGGTAAGTCTCCTTCCCAAGACAGCAGGAAAGGCCACTCTGTTGTTTCTAGGGTGACGTGCTCAGTGTGCTGGGTGAGAATGTCTTTAGAAATAGCAGAAAAGGAATCCTGACCGTTTCTTGGGCAGATAAGTAATTTCTCCTGTTTCGCTGCTTTAAATAAGAACAGAGCCGCTCCTCAGGATAATTGGGTTATTTATGGCTCTGGAACAGGCTCAGTCAGACCCATGCATAAGCTTTTCATAGGAGAATCGGAGGCCAGAACCCCCTCAAAATGCAGCGCCCTTAACCAGAGGGAAACCCTGACCCTGGCCAGGTGTTCAGCTTTCTTCAAAGGTGAGTTTCCACGAGGTCACAAAGTCTGGAACGATGGCTGGGCTTTGAATATGAGCTCAGGGCGAGAGAACTGGCTTTTGTCCCGGTTTACAATGTAAAGCCACTTTTCCTGTTAGCAGAGATGAGAGTGTGGGCTCAGGGCACCTGGGACCATGAGAGTCTGAACAGAATTGGCAGATTGACTCTGAGTTCACCTGGGGGAACACAGCCCTGGTGGAAACCGTCTGCCAGGAGCGAGGACTCGGGGGGCAGCCCCCCAGGACAGTGCTTCCTGAGTTCCCGTGTTCTTCAGTGGAATGTGGCAGGATGAAAAGCCAGTCCTGTCATGGCAGAGAAATGGGGCTCGATGTCACTGTGTGTCCCCGCCGATGTCACTGTGTGTCCCCGCCGATGTCACGCTGTGTCCCTGCCGATGTCACTGTGTGTCCCCGCCGATGTCACGGTGTGTCCCCGCCGATGTCACGGTGTGTCCCCGCCGATGTCACGCTGTGTCCCCGCCGATGTCACTGTGTGTCCCCGCCGATGTCACGCTGTGTCCCCGCCGATGTCACTGTGTGTCCCCGCCGATGTCACGCTGTGTCCCCGCCGATGTCACTGTGTGTCCCCGCCGATGTCACGGTGTGTCCCCGCCGATGTCACTGTGTGTCCCCGCCGATGTCACGCTGTGTCCCCGCCGATGTCACGCTGTGTCCCCGCCGATGTCACTGTGTGTCCCCGCCGATGTCACTGTGTGTCCCCGCCGATGTCACGCTGTGTCCCTGCCGATGTCACTGTGTGTCCCCGCCGATGTCACGGTGTGTCCCCGCCGATGTCACGGTGTGTCCCCGCCGATGTCACGCTGTGTCCCCGCCGATGTCACTGTGTGTCCCCGCCGATGTCACGCTGTGTCCCCGCCGATGTCACTGTGTGTCCCCGCCGATGTCACGCTGTGTCCCCGCCGATGTCACTGTGTGTCCCCGCCGATGTCACGGTGTGTCCCCGCCGATGTCACTGTGTGTCCCCGCCGATGTCACGCTGTGTCCCCGCCGATGTCACGCTGTGTCCCCGCCGATGTCACTGTGTGTCCCCGCCAATGTCACTGTGTGTCCCCGCCGATGTCACTGTGTGTCCCCGCCGATGTCACGCTGTGTCCCTGCCGATGTCACTGTGTGTCCCCGCCAGTCTGTATCTGTTCCTTCCTCTGTGAAGGCCGGAGAACCCAGTGTTAAACCTCCCGGGTTGTTGGGGGCGCTGTCGGAACTGGCGCGCCTACCAGAGCGTTGTACGTTATGCTCCCTGGGCCTGTGGCTCTGCCGGCCTCCCAGTGTGTAGGTCGCTCTGTTCTCAGTGGAAGTTCGTTAAGACAGACCCCGTGTTCCCACTGGGCTTCGTTACTGGGCATGTGGGTCCCACTGGGATGTGCGTGTGCTTTAACCACACAAATGGGAGTAAGAGGCTCGATGGACACACCCAGGCGACAGGCTCAGCGCCAGCCGTGTCCTCACACCAGGTAGTGCTACTTCCTACTTCAAGGTGGCGTGTTGAGCTGCGTGGGGTCTGACCAGTGCTGGCGGCTCCGTGGCCACACGGCTGCTCCCGGGCCTGCCCACCCCCCGGCTGCCTGTCTTCTTGTCACACTCAGTGGCTTTTCGTTTCTCCAGTTTAACTCAGCAGTTCAACTCCCCACCAAAACTCTTCCATGTTCAACACTTGGGGAAGTTCAGAAACTGATACGACGCTCCTCAGAAGAAGAGGTCGTGCCTTTTCTCTTGTTAACGAACCAGCTCAGAGAATCTGGGTTTGGAGAAGCTCACAGGCCTCTCCCATCCCAGCGTCCGGCCCAGCGTGCGTGTCCTTCGCGCTCTCCCTCCTGTTGTCATCATCACTCCTTTCATCGGCTTTCTCGCTCCATAACCCCCTGCTCTCTTTCCCTTTATTTCAGCACCTTTGTGAAAGGTCTTCAGACCTTGTTTCAAAAGACAGGCCCGGGCAAGGCCAGTTAAGGACCTAAAGATGGGAGACTTAGGGTCACAGGTGACCCGACTTTGCAGGTGGAGCCAGGACGCCCGGAGGCACCTGTAGCTCCTGGGCGCCTCCGTCCTGCCTTCCTCAGCAGACTGTCAGGCCTGCCACCCTGTGGGCCAGCCCCCCACCCCATGGGCCCCTCCCTCGCCCGTGCTGTTCATCAGCTGTCCCGCAGAAGGCCGAGTGGGCTGCCCTGAGCTTGGGCTTCCGTGCAGAGGGAGGGAGCCCCAGCTTCTGGTTGGGCCTGGGAATGAGAGACAACCAAGCACACAGGCGGCTGTGGATTTAGGGTCTGTGATTGTCCAGCTCTGGACTGGTGTGGTTTCTATTCCTGCAGCCTGTGGACAAAGGGCTAGAAGACAAATCACAGGCTTAAGCAAGTTTAACTCTAATATATGAGATCAAATTGTCTTTAAGAGTTTTGGGGCCATTCAGGAGCTGCTGTGCAACAATCTGGTCACACTGAGGTTTGTGTCTCGGGGTACAGTCGTGGGGTCAAGTCACATGTCAGTTGCAGTCAGGAAATGGAGGCTTTGATTATTTTTCACTGGTGGGATTTGACGTTGACCCCCTTTTCTGGGGGTTGGAGGTCACATGGTAGGGGCAGGTGGTTCTTACACTCACTTCCTGCTGCTTTGTCCATGAGAAATTGCATTCTGGAAGGAGATTCCTGCATTCTTCTGGAAGGTTCCATGGGGAGGCTGGAGGAGCAGGCCGCCCAGTACGGGAGGCAGGTGATGCCCCTGAGTGAGCGGCGTGTCTCCCTGGGTGAAGCCCAGTGCAGGTTTAACCTTCCTTTTCTGTCGGTGCGCATTTAGAGAACCCCAGGAACAAAGCCTGCTCCTCACACAGGCAATTGTCGCCAAGAGGTGTCAGGGCTCACACTGCTGAGACAGGAAGCACAGGTGACCACACAGGACAGAGAGGAGAGGTGACCACTCACCCAGCCTCCCGCTGCAGGCATGGCCGCGCCCCCGCAGTCAGGGCTGAATGAAAAGCCTGGGGAAGCCGCAGGCGCCTCCCCTCCCCTGTGGGCGAGCAGAGGTCACAGGGGTGCTGCTGGGAGCCACACATTGGGAAAGGAGGAAGGAGGGGACAGCACGCTCTTTCTCTTTTCCATCCCGGTTTGGAGATAGGATGTTTGAGATTGCGGGACTGGAGCACGGGTGGCTGGCTGAGCACCACAGCCTGCGCGGGCTTCAGAGCCGATCACCCCCTTGGAAGGCGCCCAGAGGTGTTCTGAAGGTGCGCTCCAGCCCATCAGGGCGAAACCTGGGGCAGCACAGGTTACGTCCCTGTCGTCATCAGGCCACTCTAGCTGACTGCAGGGTGCAGGGTTTTCTGGATTCTTCTCATTCCGAGAGCAGGAGCGAGGCCTGCAGCTGTGGGACTGGACCTGGAGGGAGATGGGCGAGGGGAGGCCAGGCCCCGGCAGTGCCTCCTGACCAGGCGCGTTCTCTCGTGGTCTGCGGTGCAGGGGCCCATCCAGTGGCGAGGATGCTGACTCCTCGCAGCTCCAGGCCGTCCCTCTGCAGCTGGCATCCCAGAACCAGTGGGGCTTTGGGGTCTGCAGGGCGCTTTTCCTGTTCTGACGTTCCTGAGGGCTCACTGTGCTGTCCCTCCCGGTGCCTTTGGGAGGGGGTCTGGGGCGCGAGAGGGTGTCCCGTGCCTTGTGTGCATGTGTGTGTGACAAAGGAGGGGCCCAGAGGAAGGGATGCCCCTGGGCGTCAGGTTACATCTGCTTTGATCCTTGCTGGTGGGGATTTGAAGGTCAAGCAGGTCAGCAGGTGTCGTGCCCACCACAGCTGGCTCGCCACAAGCGTCTGGTGTCACAGGAGGACTTGGCGGGAGGGGCAGACCCGACTCCCAGATAAACACCCCATCCATAGCTGGTGCTGGAGCCGGGCATGACTGCGTGCGGACGTGGAGGCCTCGCTGTAGTTCATTACAGGCCAGGTTATTGGGGACAAAAGGTACCCCCAGGCTGCATAGTTGGACGGGTGTGGAAGGGCACCAGGCCCCGGGAGGGTCCCGCAGGGCCAGTGGGTCAGGGTGTGGGGCACCCAGGGAAGGAGCTGTGCCTCGCGGGAGAGGATGGAGGGGTGAGCAGGTGGCAAAGAATTCTGGGCAGGGAAGGGAGCCGCCTAGCGAGAGGGCAGATGAGAAACACACTTGAGGACAGTCGGTGGGGAGCCCTTTGGCTGACATAACAGGCTTTGGCGATAGGCCGCAGAGGCAGAGGCAGCTGGAGGGTAACAGTGTCAGGGGCTGGTTCTGGGAATTAAGGGAATGGACGTGTTGACCACCAAGGTGGTGCTTCCTGGGGAATCTGGGTTTAATGGAAATCCCGGGCCCACCAGCGGTTCCCCTAACCCCCACCCCCACCCCCCACCCCCGCCCCCAGGAAGGTCTCCTTGTCCTGGCTGAGGGGCATGAGGCAGCCTCCCCGGCCTTGCCTGGCCCCAACAGCTGCCTTCTGTCTCAAGGGAGGTCTGGCCTGGACGCTGCCTCAGGAGGTGCCCAGGGGTGGGGTGCACAAAGCAACACCTTGCCGCTCACCAGAGAACAAAAATTACTTACAATTACATGCAATTAGCACTTCTAAATTATTAATGGTGGTGAAAGAATGTGTCTATTCAACAAGTAATTTGTCGTAATTTTTAGTAATTGAAAGTAATTTCTAGCAATTAAATCCTAATTTAGTGCATTTTCTGGGCGATGCCTTTATTCACAGGGCCCATCTGAGTTGTATTGTTGGGGGCTTTCTGCAGGCACTTTGTTCAGTGAAAGCTGCTGGGCAGGGTACTTGGGGGGAGCAAAATAACCAAACTCTTGAAAGTGCAGTGAATACAGAGGGCTGCTCCAGGCTGGCCCAAAGGAGCTGTTTTACTTGGAGGGGTGTGAAAGCCGTGTGCCCCACTGTCCACGCGGCTTTTCTCCTTGAGTCACCCCCTTTTGGTCTGTTCAGAGTCACCAAAGGAGCTTGATTCGGTGATGGGCCCCAGAACCTAGCCGGCACTGGGTTGGTGTCCAGGGAGCGTGTCCAGCCCAGCCTGTGGCCTGGGGCAGCTGGCCCTCGCTGGGGGCAGGGCTGGAGAAGGGGCAGTGGCTGGACACCAGCGCTGGTGCACGGGGCCTGGCTGTCGTGACTTACTGGTTTCCTCGGCTTCGGCGGCCCCGCTCAGTGGGCGGGCGGTGAGCTGTGGGGCGGGAGTGCTGGGGAGGGGGAGGCTCTCCCACCGAGGATGTACCCTAATCACAGAGGATTTGCATATGAAAAGCAGCCGGGAGACTGCCTTTGTCTACCAAGGAGGGGGATCTTATCCTTGGTGAGATCTGTCATCTTCTTTGTCAAGTAGCAAATAAATATTCCGACTAAATTCTTCAGAAATGAAATGACTTGGGTTTATCTGGAAATGTGCTTTATTCCCCTTGCAAATTAGTCATTTTAACTATGCATGACTTCTTCCTACCGCCTTGGGTCATAATTGAAACTCGAGTGTGGTTACTGCCGTTCCATATTTATTTTCTGTTGGAAACGGTGGATAGAACTGCCAAAGACAAGGCAGAGGAAAGGCCGACCCTGGTTACACACGGCTCTACTTGTTCCTGAGCAAATCCGGGACCAGGGAGACTCCGCAGCTCCGGGGCAGCAGCTCTTCCTCAGGGGGAGGGGGCCGTGCGGCCGACGGTGGGTCTGCACCGGCCCCGGGAAGTTGATGCCAGGCCATCAGCCCAGCACAGGCCTGAATTGAGGCCTCCACACCCTCGGGCGTTTAGGTCCTGCCCAGTGCCCCCCCCCCCATCAGGTCCCAAAGCCCGAGCGGCCCGTCTGCCCGAGTCCTCAGCCACTTCCAGGGGTGTGACCGTCTCAGGTCTGGGGGTCTCAGCCTTGTCAGACCCGGGCCCTTTTTATGATATATTTTGTAATGGCCCCTTTGCCACCCTGAAATGTAACTAATAAACCACAGAAGCTCCTACGCACAAGAATTTAAAGTATCATGGTACACAGGACAGTTGGAAGGAAAGGGATGATGAAGTGAGGTGCTTGGGGGTGAGCGTGTTCTTGGGGGTGAGCGTGCCCTTGGGGGGGTGCGTGCCCTTGGGGGGGTGCGTGCCCTTGGGGGGGTGAGCGTGCCCTTGGGGGGAGCGTGACCTTGGTGGGGTTCCATGCCCTTGGGGGGGTGCGTGACTGTGCCGGGCACCATGGGATGGCTGAAGGGCCTGGGGCAGGGTCTCCTGACAGCAAACCAAATGCAAACTATGTCCCTCCGCATGCGTGGGGGTCCTGCGTCCTGAGTTATAATAGGTACTCAGTAAACAATGAACGGGAGAAAGAGACTACGGGGTTACGGTCCTGCCCTGAGTTTCCTGAAGTGCACACCCGTGGGTCTGCTCGTGTCCTCGGCTGAGTGCCCAGCGCCCATGCAGAGGACACCGTCCCGTCCGCTTCCACTCCGCTCAGGGCACCGTCGCTGCGGGAGCCGTCGCTCTGCCCACTTTCCGTGCTTCCTGGCAGCCTGGCGATGCTGCGCCAGCACAGGCAGCACCGCTGCTGTTACCAGCACCTGTGTTTAGTCAATTACGCCAGCGAGGAGGCCCTTCTCCCGCGGTGTCGCCTTCCGTTTCCCGGACCACTTGTTAAGGGCGATTCTGAATGGCAGCCCAGAGCCCCGGTGAGCTCTGACCTTTTCAGCTTGTGCTGATTTGGTCTTTCTGAGTGGAAACAGCAATTGTACCTGCCAGCACCTCTTCAAGCAAAATGGTTAGGGGGATGGAAGGAAGCAAAGGGCAGTAAGTTCCTTTTCTGCAAGTTTAACCAGAGAAAGCAGAGGGAAAGTGCAAAGATCAAGGAGCTTTCTGCTCTAAACGTAGGAAAGAGAAGAGAGAGGCTCATTTCTTTTCTGACCCTTTCCATGGATGCTGGGAGGACAGCAGTCTCCCGTTCCTGGGGAGTTTCCTAGTGTTGACTAAATGCCACTGGTGCCTGGCACTGGCTCCCACACGGGGGTGTGGGGTGCAGGCTGGGCTCTCGCATTTCCCAGCCTTCTTGGAAGAGGCCAGTTCTGGCACTGTGCCCAGTGAAAGTGGTCCTTTTGGTCCTAACTCCAGTTTGGGGTGAAGCATTAGAAACCCTCCCCTTCTCTGCCACCCGGTGAGCAGGGCCCCAAGATGGAAGCAGGTTGGCGCCTGACTCACATCGGGCAGGCACGTCCTGCTGCAGCATTGGGGTGGTCACTGTAGCATCCCCAGGACAGGAAGTTCGCACTCGGGGAAACTGAGGTAGAACAAACAATGCTGTTGTGTGATCATTGGAACAGACGCTCGGCCTTCATGATGCGTATAAACTAAGATTTTTGTGAATGCCAAAATTTGTTACTTAACTCTATAACCTTATATAATCTATTCCTTTTAAAGGTAAAATATAATTTAAGGAATTATGGAAAATTTCAGGGCCTTGATGATTTTATACGAGTAGGACTAAGGAAGTTACAAAAGATACTGAAATAGACTAAGTGACATTTGTTACATTAAGTGACATTAACTGAATTGCCGGTTGCTGTAATGAGGTAGTGATGAGGTGGCTGTCCTGTCCCACGTGTGTGGATGGGTGGAGGTGGTGAACTACACAGCAGGGCAACATGAAGTCACAGCCCCGGAGGTCAGGAAATACACCTGGCTTCCGGAGTCAGCCAGGAAACAGGGCAAAGGGCAGAGGACGAGAGGGCAGGATGGGGGGACAGACGGCAAAGGTGTGTCAGGGAGAAGCATCGTCTACAGTTAGTTCTTCTGCAAAGAGACCACTGTTCTCTTCTCCCCGTGCTGACTGTTTCCTGATCGAGAACCCCTGGGAGGTGTTTCTCTGGAGTCGCTGCTCTAAGGCCAGTGGACGCAGTGCTGGTCGAGTGTCCTCCCAGAGTCTGCAGGTGATGAGCAGCGTGGCACTGCTGCAGGTGTGCCCCTGACATCCTTCCCTGGTTACTGCGACTCTGATTTCCTCTCGCCCCTCCGGTGAGCACTCCCCATCAGTTCATGGGGACGCCCTCGCCAGTTCCTGGTTCAATGAAGGAAACCCCATGAGCATGGCTCACGCAAAGTTCTCTCTGACCCACAGTGGCCAGTTCAGATTTTGCCGCTCCTAGCACGCCTGGATCCTGCCCTGAGATTTTGTACCCTAGGATGTTGGCTCAGGTCCAGTCTCAGATCTTACCCACTGTGTTACCACGTGAGCCACATGTGCCACCTGTAACGTCGTGAAGGGGACCCACATACTGGCGGGCAGCGAGAGGGAACCATGGGAATGCACACCTGTGTTTTCTGGGCACACCTGTTCAGTGTCTTTGGTAAGCCATGCCTAAAATTCAAGATTCTGTGATTCAAGCTATTTCTCTACTTCTGACAAAAGCTGCTTATAAAACTGGCGAACAAAGAATTCCACTGGGATGCAAGCCTTTAGACACGGACTAGACATTCTGATTCAAGGGGTGCGCAAAACGTGGGGTGAGCCAGCATGTGTGCAAGGATGGCTGAGGCCCGAGAGGGAACCAGCACAGACGGGGCGTGCTCACGCCTCTGGAGGACGTTCCCTCCGGGCTCATTCTCAGAAAGACCCATTCCATTTGGGTGGAGACGGGTTTCGCCAAGACCCTTCCTTTCTTCTCCACGCTGCTGCAGCTCCCTCCTCCTGGCTCCCGCAAGGCATGCTATTTCTGACTTGCCTCAGTTTTCTCTGTGCCCTTTGTGTCCTCAATAAAGGAAATCCCAATCAGAGCACACCAAATGGTGAATTGGCCAAATTCATAAGAACCGACTAAACAAAATTCTATGAAACAAGCCAATTAGCGTGAGAAAACAGCAAAGCTGCTGAACGTAGGCACCATTGCCCTTTGGGTGGTTCACAAGGACAGTGAGAGACTCAGCCCTTCAGCTGTGGTCAGAGATACAGCTGGTCAGTGGGGTGGGGTGGGGTGGGGATACCTGTGCCCACGGTGCTTTCTGGGCTTCCCCCCATTAACCAGAACCGTTCTAGCAGGAGACGCTGACACCTGGCCTGTGTGGGGAGAGAACAAGCCGAACGGCCTCACGTTCAGGGCTTCTCGTGTTCCCCTCCCATCCTGTGTCTGAAAGTGCCAGGTGGTGCTGAGCCGAGACCTGTCCCCTCCTGCCCAGTGGGACACTGAGGTTTGCTTTAGACCAAGAACGTTCCAGGGCACGGGCTGTGACAGGTCTAGTCAGTGGGGGTCCATTGTGTGACTTAGAGAATTTCACATACATTCGTCTGTGCGTATAATTAAAAGTTACTTATCAGTAGCCCACAGAGTGAGTCATTAGTGTTGACTGAAGATTGGCCTAGAGAAGCTGAAGGCAGGCAGCGTGTACAGAGAAGGAGTCTGAGCGCCCAGCTTGGCCATATCAGGTCGCCGCCCGCAGGCAGACCCGCCAGGGCTGAGATGCCTGCGGGGGGAGGCGCCTTGACGACTCTTGTCCCACTGGTGTGCCTGGTGGATGGTGGCGTTGCCGTAGGTCGTGTAACCGTGGACCGGACGTTGCCGCTAGCCCTGCCTTGTCAGTATTCGCTCACTCCTGCTGGGTGCTCAGTTGGTTGTGTGGAGAGGCATTTGTGGCTGAGAAGCCCCAGGACTCGAGTCTGAGGTGTGTTTGCTGGTGGTTCAGAGCTGACTCTGCCGTATTGGCGACCTGAGCAGTAGGGGCAGACCCATCGTGGCTGCCGCTGCCCGGGAGTTAACCTTCATTTTCATTGTGGAGTAGTTTTGCCCGGAGCCCCCAGTAGAAAGGAGGCCCAGGAATCTGGCTCCTCAGAGGCCAGTAAACTCCAGTGTCACCGCCCTAACGTGACTTGGTGTCCTCTCTGGCATTCAGCCAGCTGCGTGGGGGTGGGTGTCACAGGAGCACCCTGCCCCCTGTGGGAGAACAAGTCATGGTGACAGCAGCGTGCCTGCTCCCTCCACCAGCTCCCTCCGCCTGGAGCAGCCCTGCAGGCAAAGGTCCCCGCGAGACTCTCGCCTGGCTCTCCTTTCTGCTCCACAACCAGCCCTTGCTCTGGCCCAGGCAGCCTCTGCCTGCAGGACCTGCCCCAGCCAGCTCTCAGCTGCAGCCCGGCCTCCTGTCGCAGGGGCCTGGAAGCGCCCTGGGTTCCTGGAAGCTGGCCCTGTGCCTGCACTTGGCATGGCTCCAATTGTACTTCCGAGTCCTCGGACTCTGACAGGCTCACCTGGGAGCCTTGTCCACAAACGGGCTGCCCAGGCTGCGGGGCTGTGGGGTCACAGTGCGGCCCAGGGAAGGCCCGGCAGGGCTGGAGCGTCCAGTCAGACCGTGGACAGGCCGCTGCCCTCGCGCTCCAGCTCTGCTCCTCCCTCTCTGCCCCTGAACCTCTGTGTCCCTGTCCTCTCTCTCTCTGTCGTCTGTGTCTCTGTCCCTACCTGTCTTTCTCTCTCTCTAGTATCAGCACATAGAAACAGCCACAGCCTCTTCTCAGGGAAATGCAGCCACCTCTGCAAACCTCCTGTTCTCTGAGCTTTCCTACTCCTGATCTAAAACAGAAAAGGAGGAGAGGTGGTATGTGTCTCTCTCTCCCAAACGGGTGTCACCTCTTCGTGTCTGGACAACGTCAGACGGTGGCAGAGTTCCCAGCGCTCAAGCTGACGTCATTCTTCTCTGATGCTCCAGAAAAGCCATAAACGGGGTCTCTCGCCCCCCCACCCCCACGTCTCAGACATTCTCAGCTGCTCTCATTCCCCACACTGAATGTTTCCCTCTTCAAGCATCGTCTGCCTGCCCCTTGTCTCTCCTACCACAGGGACTTCAAACCCAATTCGAGTTCACTCAATAGCTTTACAGTGAGAGTTTCACTCACAGATCAGTCTTGCCGGGTGGAATGTTCCCAGGTACAGGCAGTGCTGTCACAGGAATAAGTGGATCCATTAGGTTGTATTAAAATGAAAAAGTTACTTTCATCAGAAGATACCAGTAAGAGAGAGACAAGGCAGTGGCAGGTGGGAGGAGACATGGCCACACATACGAAGGACAGACACGCAGACACGCCGATCACACGTGAGCAGGAAAGGCTGACAAGCTCCCCGACAGGGCAGAAGACCTGAGCAGGCGTCACACAAAGGAGGGCGTGTGCCTGGGCGATGTGTGTGAGAAAGCGTTTGCTCTTGGTTATCAGACGCGCGCGTCAAGCCCTCACGTGACGCCGCAGGCACCCACCCGAGTGGCTGAATGTGGGACTGTGGGCGCCCCGGCCTGGTGGGTATTTGTGCCACCGCCCCTAGGTCCTCGGTGGGCGGGGCCTCCCTGCCCCTCTCACCTCTCACAGTTGTCACCTAGAAAGGGCTCAATGAAAACAGCTGACGTCAGTGGGTGAAGTGGCCGAAGGGGCCACGTGCAGAAAGCAGCCCCCCCTGTTTTTACTCACAGGGAAGATCGGTGCAAACACTCCCTGAGAAACTAGGCTGTGAGCTCCCCTCCTACTGGCTGATGTTGGGGCTTTTCTGCGCCCGCCGGCAGGGAGCTTCCCCCACGAACACCTGCCAGGTGAGAGCTGCTTTTGGATGTTCGGGGCCCAGGACTTGCCCAGGTACCTGTTGTGTGACAGCCTCGCCCGCCTGCTCCTCCGCCAGGGTGGCAGGCCGTCTCCCTGGGGGAAGGGCCCCCAAGAGAGGCCTTCAGTGCATTTGACCCAAAAACAGCTAAGCAGAAGATGTGTTGGGGGGATGACGTCCCCATGGGCTCCTCACCCCTGTTGAGGCTGAGGTGGCCCCTGTGACCTTGGGAACAACGGAACAGTGCCACCTGTGCTCAGGCACAGCAGCCGCTGTCAGTCCCTATGTCACCATGTTCCCTGCCGGCTCCTGTGTCACTGCCCCACCGAGGAATCCCATCAGCCATTGCAGGATGGGCTGTGATTGCGCGGACCCCCCACCCAATGGTCTGTTGTGTTGAGAGTCTTGCCCTGAAGGTTGCACTGTGCTGTAGCAATGTCCCCACGTGTCATCTACTGGGCCAGCAGTCTGTATGTCACAGTCTCCAGTGGAGTTTAAATGACAGGCTGGGTCCCAGAACATTGTCCCAGCTTGGACATGACTTTGGGGGCGGAGGTGGGGGAGGCGAAGTTAAGGGGCAGGAACTAGTATTTCCAGCACCGCAGGCACAGTTACGTGAAGAAATGCCGTGGGGACAGGAAGCAGAACAGCGCCTGTGGCCAGTCGCAGAGGCTGGGTCTCCTTTGCGCCTGGCGCTGTCCAAGGCCTGCGCCCTGAGACGGACGTGCCTTAAAGCTATGCAAACATGTCCTAAGTTCCATCTGCTTCATTTTGGGAGGAGGCTAGAGATATGAAAGGATGACAGGATTTTAGACTTCTCTGTTTGCAGATGGCTAAGATGGTCACGAGGTTCTACTCTAACCACCAGACAGACCCTCTTGTCCAGTTGTCATTGGCTCTGAGAGACGGCAGGCTGCAGGCTGTGCCCTGTCAAGCTCTGGGTTAATCCCCCCTTGACCCGGGCATGCGATGCCGAGCCCCCGCCCACCTGTCTTTGAGCTCCTGCAGCTGAGATGAGAACTCTGTGCCGAGGGGCGCCTGGCCCTTGGAGCTCCGGGGGCAGGCCGAGGTGCCGCCCACAATCCTGCAGACACACAGCGCTCAGGTATGCCCCAATGAGGACCCCCACGTGAGCTGTGGGTCCCTGGGTCCCTGCTCTGGCTGCAAAGCCAGGCCGGCAGGTGCTGTCCCCCTGGCGCTCTGTGGCCCCTTCCTGATGAGCAGTCTTTGAAACACACGCAAGGTGTAAACATTTCCGAGCCTCTTAAATTAAAGAGCTTCCTGAGTGTTCGGCGGAAGCTGCAGCAGGTGTATAATGTATAAATCATTACAAACAAGGCTTGAAGGAAAGTTAGGCGTTCATGCCGCAGCTCCCCTGCCCTTAGCAGCAAAGAAGGTAGAAAATAGAGGCATCTGGAATGCAGAGGGGAGCAGGTGGGCTCGGGGCGCCCCTAAGCAGTGTGACCCCGAGTCAGTCTCAAAGTCTGCAGGGCAGGTCTCCCAGCGTGGCTCCCATGTCAGCACCTGAGCGGCAAAGATGTTTTAATAATGGCACTGCTCTTCATAGCAGTTTGGCCAGTGAATGCAAAAGATTTCTATTTGGTGTATTTGCATTTCATCTTTTAATGGTGTCAGACGATGATACTTGGAGTTATTAAAGTGACTATGAATTCAGTCTTCAAAAGTAGCAGCTCCCCCTGCACCCCAGTTGAAAGTGGGCTGTGTCCACTCCCGAGGCCCCAGCCTGAGGCGGGGCCCCTCCTTCCCACGGCCTCACTCCTGCCGAGTCGCGCACTGCACCCAGTCCCACTGCCACGGTTTCCTTTGCCCTCGGCCCCGCGATGGGTGCTGTCCAGAGTCCCCAGGACAAGTTAGCTCTGTGCCCTGCGTCCTTGAGGGTGACTGCATCTGATGGAATGTTCTGGCTTTTCCCTGTTGCTTTTGTCCTGCTCTCTCCCCATCTGAGCAGGCTCCGGAGTCTGGCCCCTGCACCTTCCCTCCGAGGCAAGGGGACTGCTGGGGTGGGACGGGAGCTGAAAGGTCCCCGCTTATGTCCCTGGGTTGTTACGTGGTGCCCGGCTCAGGGGCAGCTGACTGACCACGTGGCTGGAACAACCTCACGGGCCTCGCTCCCCACGACGCCCAGCAGAGAAAACTCTGGTGCCTGCAGAGGAGGTGCGGGGTGCCAGCCTCGTACCCCTGTTCTAACCGGCTGCCACTCGCAAAGGGCTGCAGGGCGGGTGTCCCCCCAGCTCAGGAGGCGTCCACTGAAATCCAGAAGGAATTCCGTGTGGGATGCTTCTGAATACCGGGAAAAGCCTCATCTAAAGGAGAATGTTCATCCAGCTGATCATTTTCTTTCTTCTCAGCTTCCTTTGATGTTTGAGGCAGGGGGTCAGGCTGAACGGGCCAAGATGGTGGGTGGAGGATGTGGGCGCTGCCAGTGCCTGTTGGGTGGGCGCCCCCGCCCCCCCCGGGCTCTGAATTTCCCCACCTGTGGGCAGTCACACAGCGTGAAAGCAGAGTGGGACGAGCATGTCCCCGCCATCAGAGCCCTCGCTGGAGGGAGGACCCGGGAGCCCACTCCCTCCTGGGACCGGCTTTGCAGCTTCCGAGAGGACTGGCTGGTCCGGAGAAGGAGCCTTGAGTGTCCGGGGATCATGGATTGCAGTGTCTGGAAAAAGCGTGAGTGTGGAACAGACATGAGCCATTGTGGGGGTCCCGGTGAGCACGTCCTAAATGCCAGAGCACACGCTTCCTCACACAGAAAGGCCGGCGTGTGTGGCGTGGGCTGAGCGTGTCTGGGTGGGAGCTGTCACGTCAGGGACTGCCGCGTGCTTCTGCTCAGCTCGGGGTTGGGGGGTGCAGGCTCGTCTGTGTGGCCCGAGTGGTGGGGAGAGAGAGCCCGTGATGAGGCCCCGGTGCCATGTGCCATGTGCCATGTGCCATGTGCTATAGGGGCCTCAGTGGAAGGCGTGGGGCAGGACACCTGCTCCTGGAGGACCAGGCATCTCTGGTGGCCTTTGAGAGACGTGTGTCTGAACCACTCCTTCCTGCTGGTCTTGGCGAGACCACCCCGGACATTGGCAGCACATGTGTCTCTGCTTCACCTTGGCTGCTGGGGCACCTGCTCCAAGGGCCACACGTGCTGGCACTGTGGGGCACCAGTGTCCACCTCCCCCCACTGTGGGGGACAGTCAGGCTGCCAAGGGATGGGACGCCTCAGTCACCATGTGCAGGAAAATGTGCAGAAGGTGGCCCCTCAAAGGGAGGACGGGGAAGAGTGGACCCCAGAGGGCGCGGCACCTCCCTCTCGTGGAGCAGACGTGGCCGGGGCGGTGGTCGCATGTCTGCCTTGGGCCTGGGGCGTCTCCAGGTGGCCGAGTGGAGGATGTGACAGGAGGGCGATGGAGCCAGTGCCCACGCGTATGTGAGGTGTCATCGCACATCTGTCTGCTCGGCTTCTGGGCCTGGAGCTGAGGGGCACACACACCCCTGCTCTCAGGAAGCGGCACCCCAGCGCGGGGCAGGCCGGCCTACTTAGAGCAGCTAGAAAAGGGACCCTAACGTGGTTCTGGCCTTATGCCCCTGGGGTGCAGAGAGGGGGGCCCGAGGTTGCCGGGACAGCTTATAGGAGGTGGCATCTCATCTGCCCAGTGGCTGAGCAGGGTTGGGGGGAGGGCTGTCCCCAGGGAGGGTACACAGAAGGAGGAGGCAACGTTTGGGACCTAGAAGTGCCTGCCGGACTTTGAGGGATGTTGATGTGAGCATGTCCCTGGCAGGATGGAGAAACGGCCAGCGGAAGTGCCAGAGGCGGGGGACCCCCAAACTGGGGCAGCAGGGCATGAAGAGCCGCTCGCCACGGAGAGGGTGTCGTGCTCCTTCTCAGAGCGCAGGACACAGAAACCACGTCTGCCATTGTCACTTTTGGGGGAAGACGCTGAGTCGTGGGCTTTCCTGGGAAAGCCGTCCGGAGTCAGGCCAGCCTTGCTGTGCGCAGCCCCACGCAGGGGCTGCAGGCAGCTGTGTGTGTTTCATCTGCCAGGCTTCTAGCCTTGTTGCAACAGTCTGAACGCCTGCAGAAGGAACGTCATGGCTGTTTTGCTTTGGGGGCTGTGGGGGCAAACATTTGGAATTTTATGGCCCTTCTGGGCTTTATTCAAATAGACTCTTTTTTAGGCCTTCAGAAAAAGTCATATGCAGCTGGATTCACTGCTGCTTTAACCGTGATTTACGACTGTATGCGTTACTGTACATTACTTACAAATTATTTATAAAGCAGAGTTTTGCGTATAAAACCTTATTTCCCCATGGAGTTATTTAATAAAATCTGAGCTGTGTGCTGAGAAGGCAGTCTTGCAGGCAGCAACATGAAACCTTTTGTCAGGGGCGGCAGCTCTGGGAAGGCGGCCCACGGCGGCACCCACGGCGGTCCCCGGGCTCAGGGCGCTTGGTGCTGATCACGTGCTTTGCTTTGCTGGTTTTACAGCATCTGGTGACCGCACTGATGTGCCCTGTAAGCCCCACAGAGTGACAAACAGGCATGTCGTCTGCAGGCATTCAGGCCTTCAGCTTGTCATGTGCAGGCTACACAGATGTGCACACGCACAGACGTAATCACAGTTGGGCACATGCGCACCCATGAACATACACACATGCAGGGACACCCCCCCCACATGCACACACGCATGCACACACACCCCACCCAGACCCCCCCACATGCACATACCCACATGCACACACGTGCATACTCGCTTGCACCCCCCCACACACGCACACACGTGCACATACCCACATGCACATACGTGCACACTCGCTTGCACACACCCCCACACACACGCACACACGTGCACACTCGCTTGCACACACCAACCCACCCATACACACACACACATGCACACACACACATGCACACACGTGCACACTCACTTGCACATACACACCCCCCCAGACACCCCCCCACATACACACACGTGCACCCCCCCCCATGCATGCACAGGTGCGTGTACCTCTGGTCTGCTCCTTGGCAGGGGTGAGGGGGTGCATTGCCCTCATCCCAGCCTGAGATGAGGCAGGGGCCACAGGAAGGGGTCACTACTGTCTGGGGTTCTTGTCAGTGAGTCCTCCCCAGCCTGTGCCAGGCTGTGCCCGTGTAGTTTTCAGGGTGGTAGAAATGCAGTTCCCCATCCTGCTGAAGAGGGACTGTCGCCCTTGGGGAAGACGGTCTCAGCAGACAGCACAGAAGCCTGCAGCCCTGCCTCCCAGCAATGGGACCACGGCCTCACGCCCTCCCCACGGCCGCGGGGGCTGCAGCAGCAGTGACGGCTGCTCCATTTCCGCATCTGCTTCCCACCTGCTTTCCCACTGTCATCAAGCCAGCACCTATTACTTATTTATGCTCTCAGAGTGTCTACCCGGAGCAATCCTCTCCTTCTAGAACTTTCTCCGGAAGCTGTGCTACCTGAGTGAAGTTTGGGAGCAGGTTGTGACTTGATAGGGACGTCTAGCACTGGCGAGAAGAGGCCTGGGGCTTTTCCAAGTGTTGCTGCCTGGAGGCCCCCTGGGCAGGGCCCAGCCATGAATACAGCCAGAGGCTGGGTTAGGGAGTTAGGTGGTTAGGTTTTAACCAGCTGCGGTTCAGGGAGGGATAGTCGGGAGGTGGACTTGCTTTCCAGCCTCCTAACGTGCGTCATCAGGGCTGCGGACTATGCTCTGGGGGCTTGGGGTCGGCAGGACTGAGAGGTCCGGGCCTGCCCATCAGGGAACCTGCTGTACCATCTGGCACCCGACACTCGATTGAAGCGCGCTCACTGTCCAGTCCTTGCTCTGGTGTCAGTGCTTGGCTGTGACTGTCACACTTGGACCCGGCTTGTTCTGGGAGCTACAGGCGTAGCTGGGCCGGCCTCCCCATAGCAGGGTGCCTGGAGACAGGCAGGCAGGCAGGGGGGCTTACCGCCAAGTCCACGATTGCTGGGACTGGCCATAATCACGGCAGAGATGAGGGTGGGGAGCAGAGGGCAGCTCCGGGCTTCGGGGTGCCATCCAGCAGCACACAAATCATTTAGCAGCAGTAGGCTCAGGACTGCCTGCGCAGAAATGTTTCGCTTCCATCTCCGAGCTGTCCAAACACTGCACCGCCCGCTACCCAGAGGCATGGGGAGCATTTTGTTTCTCTTCCAAGTAATTGGCACCAGGAGACCTGCCCAGCGGCACGGCACAGAGCCCAGTTACCGCTGACTCTGCCGTGGAGGGAGGGGGCGCTGTGCCAGGGGTTCCCACCCACCTAAGGAGCTGGGAATGCTGGGGTTGTCATGGCAACCGGAGAGGCAGCCGCTCAGGCAAATGACAGAGGGAGCTTTGCTTCCCTCCCACCTCTCAGATTCTGAAGGGTAAAGAACTTGCCCAAGGTCATCCGTTTGTTAACAGCAGAGCTGGGGTCAGGGTCCCCCGTCTCATCCATCTCCCTTAAGCCTCTGTCCAGTCCCTCGCACTCCATGACAAAATCCCATTGCCTGGGCCGGAACTGCAGGCGTTTATTCCTTGCAGTGCTGGAAGCCAGAAGCCCCAAGGTCAAGTTGCCACAGGTTTGAGACAGGCGAGGACACTGCTGCTTGTGTGGCCGGTGGCCCCTTGCCCTGTGTTCCCCCACCTGGAGAAAGCGAGCTCTGGTCTCTCCCTCTTCTCGTAAGGACACCAGTCCCATCCTGGGGCCTCCCTTGTGGCCTCAGCTAACCTGTCACCTCCCAGAGGCCCCACGTCTAACTCCGTCACACTGAGGCTAGATTTCAACATATGGATTTGGGGGGCACAGACATGCTGTCCTCAGCTCCCCCCCATCTCTCACCTCAGCGAATATGCCTGCAGGTCACCTGGAAACCCACCATGCTTTTGCGTTGTCATTTCCACATTTCCCGTTCCTGTAAGTTCTGACGTTAATTTAATTTTTGTGGGGTGTTTATGTATTGCTACACGTACCCAGAGGCTTCGGAGGAATGTGTAATTTAAATAGGTCTGATCAATCAATCAATCATTCTGTGAGTGCAGCCCAGTGCAGAATACACATTTTTAGTGCGTCTTGATGCCACACCCTCTCGTGTCATCACTGGAGGGACATCGTGAGGTATTTATTATCATGGGTGGAGGAGGCGTCTCGGAAACTCCTGCCACCGACCGTGGTCTGGTTTGTGCCTCCATATAACTGGCAATTGTGTAAAGTAAAACTGAGCCCCAGTAAAGTCCTTTTGCAGTGGGAGTCGGGTGGACGCCCAGAGGGTGGTCATGGCACCAGGTGGGTGAAAATAACAGCCGTGCATTAAGGACCTACTGTGCGCCATGCGTGACCCTGTGCCGCTGTTCCATGTTCCGTGCCAGCAGTGTCATGGCAGCCATGTGGGTCTGCAGGCTGAGGTTTATTAGGGTTCTTACCATCGTGAACTGGGACGTGTTGAGTTCCACTCACATCCCCCCAAATTAATCCAGTCTGAAAAACTCTGCCCCATTAATTGATAAAGTGGGAGGGTCATCCCACATCCAGAAAGAGATTTTGTTCTATTTCAAGAGATTGGCTCAGACCAACGTTCTCTGCTTTGACCAGGCGGGGGCGGCCGCATACTCGCCACAGCGCGTGGGGAAGGTGCCCAAAGGCCCCTCACGACCCCAGGGCACAGGTCCTGGTCAGACGAGGGGTGCCGTCCATCTGTCAGCCCTGAGGCTGGTCAGCACGAGGCCCTCAGGATACGGGGTGTATGACAGTGTCTGTGACTGCGGGCTTCCTTTGTGCTGTTTGTCAGCATTTCTGTGTCCAGTGAGGCTTTGCTCACATATTGCATGTTTCCATGGACCCTCAGGAGCAGGGGCAGGGGGCCTCTGTGCTAGCAACATCCCCTCACACACATTTTCTTATTTAATACTCACTGCAGACTCGAGCCTGGCACCTAGCAGAGGGGAATGTGGTCAGCTGAAGGCTGGTGTCACGGCCCAGGTGACATGATCTGCGGCCCTGCCCTTGTTTCTCACATCCTGCACCGCTGGTCTCTGCTGTGTCAACAACACGCCGAGATCAGAGAAAACGTCTAATTCCTGGTAAAACACACACACCCATTCACACCCATGCACACACACGCACACTGCACCCACACTCGCTCACAGCCATTCACACCCACGCACACACACCCATGCACACTCATGCCCACACCCGGTAGCACTTGGTATAGACTTAAGTGGAGACTGCTGCTCAGGGGGAGAGCGGATGCGCTGTGTGGGGGGCCGGGCCTGCAGGATGCTCTCGTCCTCTGAACTGGCCTCCTTGAGCCCCCGGGGCTCCTCTGCTGAGACCCCACGGACCCCTGTGGCAGAGGGTGCCTGCAACAGAGTTCTGGGCCCACAGAACAACCTAGCAACCACGAGAACCCATCAGTCAACTGAGTGTTTCTTTTCCTGAAGCCAGACAGACGAGTTCCCAGACCCTTTTGTCTCTCACTGCAGTGACTGGGACTTATTAAACCAAACTATCCAAGAACGAGCGTCGTGGAGAATCTTCTTACTGAGACAGCGCTAGACAATAGCAGAGGCAATGCAAGCAGCGGGCAGTCTGCTTCTTGCCTTGGCTTACTTTTGAGGAAGAGGAGACTTTCTTTGCTCCTTTCTTAGCTCTGCGTCTGGTTTCAAACCCCACCACTTTACTAGTGTGTTCTGTTCCAGTCAAAGGTTGGGGTCTGACTGAAGACGTCCAGGCATTGTAGCCAGAATCTTCCGGCATCGGCTTCCTGCGTCACCATGCTGTTTTCTAAAAGGAGTGGAACGCTCTGGGTTTTCTCCCGCCTTTCAGTCACTGATCTGAGTCTGTAGACGAGACTCTCGTCTTTTTAATGTCCATTTGCTGCTGAGTTCTAAGCCTCTCTAACCGGAAGACCCTGGGCTGAGAGGCGGGGCGTCTGTGCGTAGCTAGATGAGGGCGCAGGCTGAAGAGACGGAGGTGAAAATAGACGAAGGACAGAGGCTGGGAAGAGGCAAGGGAGGGGAGACTGTGCAGCCCTGGCCCTCACAGGTGGAGGTCACAAGTTGTGACATCTTATCAGGGGAAAGGGAGCCATAGTGTGTGAATTTTAAAATCAATCACAGGATTAGGGAAGGAAATGAGAGCACGTGGCAGGGCTTTCCCCGCTTCCTGGTGTGCCAAAAGCAAGGGAGCACAATGTTGGGAAACAGCCATCATGGCTGAGTTTGGGTGAGGTGAGCTGTACTTTGAAGCCTGTATCAGGGAAAGGAAAGCTTTTGATGAAAAGGGGGAGTCCATCAACAAATCTGCTGTGAAAGGAGAGATTGCCAGACCTGGGGGAGGGAGGCAGCCTGGTGACGGAAAGGCTATAAAATGTCACAAGGGGAAACTGACGTCCTTCATGGCAAAGCTGGACCTGGACGCTGGCTGGTGCCCAGCACGGGGCTCTGGACCTGGGGTGTCTGCCTGAGGCTGCACCCCGCCTGTGGCGCCGCCGCACCTCGGGGTCTCTATGTTTGGAAGTGAGGCCCTAACACGTCCCTCGGGACAACACAAAGGCCTCTGCCTAGGCCGTTTGAGAACAAGAATTTCATCTCAGTTGTTCAGTGTGGTTTCTTTGCTGTAAGAAATGTGCTGACTCATTATGCAGCAGAATGTTAAGATCTGAAGGACACGCAGATTTTGTTTTTAATCCACTGGCCTGATTCATCGGCCATCCTGGCTCTATTTCGGGTCTTCGTGTAGTAACATTGATGCCATTCCCCTTCGGGTAGTAACATTGATGCCATTCCCCTTCGGGTAGTAACATTGATGCCATTCCCCTCTCTACCTGGTGGGTAGCTGCTCCCAGTGTTGGGGGCTGCAGAGAACCTGAGCTGCCGGGCCCGACTGTGCACCTGGGTGTGGACGGCACGCCCACGGCGTAGCATGTGAGCCCGTCCCCAGCCTCCGCAGGCCAGCGGTCACTGCAGCCCCGTCCTGAGCACCGAGCGGCGTGGGAGAAGCCAGGCCCCCTTCCTCTCGCTGGCGCCTTATCTCTGCCACCTCCAGAGCTGCGAAACGCAACTGTCGCTTGATAACAGGAGACTTATTTTGTGCCGCTGGCCAGGCACTAAAACCCCAGTCGCTAGGAGGGCCATGTGAAGTGACACGGACAGCACGCAATGTGTCCTGAGCTCTGGAAATGGAAGTCTGAGAGAAGGAGTGTGGCTGGGACCGTGCGGCAGCGGCTGAAAGGCAGTCACGTCCTGTGTTGACCTAGCGGCTGTGACAATGGGGAAGGAAGCTGCTCACATGCTCCCGGCACATTCCGGGCTCTGGGACGCGTGAACAGCGTGCTGTGCAGGGCGAGGGGCCGGGCTGCGTCACAGAGCAGCCTGGCTGTGGACTGAGCTGAGGCCTCAAGCCGTAGGTGGCAGGAGGCTGTGCAGCCATCCAGTCCCATCATGGTTCCAGGCCGTGTGTGTGTGTGTGTGTGTGTGTGTGTGTGTGTGTGTGGCTCCAACAGAGCGGACTTGCTCACTGCCGTCTGACAGAGGCTCGCAAGCCCAGGCGACCGGCAGTGAGGTTTTTGTGCCATCCTGCTCTGTGGAGAAGTCTTGGCAGCCCACATACTCAGCCCACGTGAGCAGCCTCCATCCTGAAAAGGCCATCAGCCCGTGACATGGTGTTGACCCCGACAGCGACACATCACATGTCAGCCAAGCCGAGCCAGGAGACGGAGGCCTAGGGGTTAAGCCCACCTGCTCCCTGCCCCTGCTCCCCCATACGGCCTTGGGGGGCCCCGACACAGCCCGGGGCCAGGGCAGGTTCCTCAGCATGGGTGACCTATGGGCACCTGCTGTGCAGGTCCTGCCTCAGCTACCTGCCTTTGCCCGGGAGCCCCTTGCCGCTGGGTTCCTGATTTTGTCCCGTCTTCAAGGAGCCTTCGTTCCTCCTTGTTTAATTGTGTGTTTCTGTTCAGTGAGTAAACCCCGTTATGAGAGCAGGAATCATATCTTTCTTCCCAGGAAAGTCTTCACAGGTCAGAAAACTGAAGGCCTCGTATGTTTGTAACTCCTTCTGCTTTGTCAATTTATTTCATCAAATATTTAGCAAACTCCAACCATGTATAAAGTGCTGTGTTTGTAGCCCAGGCAGCGAAGACGCCAAAATACGGAGTGAAAGCAGTCAGGGCAGCCACAGATGCACTTTCAGCCCCATGAACTCACACGGGCGATTACGTGGCAGTATCTACGTAATTGTACAGCGTAGACTCACTCACACACACACACACACACAGGTGAAAATGTTTAATTACCCCAGGCTCTGGTTCCATTTTTCGTTTTAAAATAAAGCTTGTATTTCAGCGTTGACTGATAGCGTTGGTGGAATTTGCTCTACTGCCAAGGATATCAAGATGAATTTTATGTTCCATTTGTATTTTCTCTGCCATCTTACAGCTAAATAGTGGGACTCGCAAGTATTCAAACGGCTACCTACTGCGATGAGAATAGGTTTGTTTTATTTCATTAGTGGTCGAATTTACAGACGGTGTGAAGTAAGGGATCTGTCAGTGATATGTCACATGCCAACAGTCAAAGCTCGTCTGGGACGTCCTGTGTGGTGCTGAGTCGGGGGTTTTTGGGGTGCATGGCCACACCTGTTCTGCTTCTTGCAAAGTGTGTATAGCCACCGAATGGGCACACTGGGCATTGAGAACACGTACACCAGCGTATGGATGTATCAGTATAAAATAATTACCTTTTCAAAGATTTCGTCTTGGGAAGCTGTCTGCTGTTGCTCAGAACATGGAAATTCTTCCTTTGATGATGTGCCACAGGGCAGCCCAAGCTGTGCCCATGACGGTGAATCTCGGCTCTGGGAGGGCACGTTTGTGGGGACGGGTGTGAAGGTACTTGGTTCCAGGGGGAATGAATGTGATTTACAACGAAGCCAGTAAATAAGTTGGTTATCACACGGTGTGCAAAGTGGAAATGAAGTGTGAATATATCATCACAAGACTGATTTCTTGAATGGCTTGGAAACATTTTCCAAAGAGGCGGAGACGATGGTCCTGCCCAGTGGCCCCTGCTGCAGCCATACTCCTGATGTGTAGAAGAGTCTCCTACTGGGCAGCAACGCAGCACGTCCTTCCTGAATCTGAGCAGAGCCCCCGCGGCCTGTCACCCATTTCCTGTCACCGGCTCCTCCGTCTGGATGCCAGGCTCGTGGGATCGGCTCAGGGATGGGCCGGAGGTCGGCCTTCCCCGGCGTGAAGCGTGACCGAAACCCGCAGCCACCATGGCCGGCAGCAACACTCCTGCCATGTCTGCCACAGGCTGGCCTGTCCCCGCCCCCCTCAGGGTTCCCTGTTTCCTGTGACACAGTCCACACGCCTGGCCCTCAACCTCGACCCCTCTCCCCCTTTCCCCCGTGTCACTGACCTTTAGTGCGTTTCATTCTGCTTCTGAATGGTCTCTCATCCATCCCCGCTACCAGTCTTTGCGTTCGCAACCTCGTCATCTCTAATGGACGATTTTCACACCTTTTACCGAATGCTGTCCTGCTCTCCACACTGTTCATCATTCACAAATCCTAAGGATAAAACAGGAAATGCCTAGAACACTGCCTGGCTCACAGTTAAGTTCAGTAGATAGTTCAGTAGTGGATACTGTTCTTTTTACAATGTTTGATTATTTTCATATTGTTATTTTTGTCATCTTTCCAAGACACAGTTGGGTATTTCTGTCGTACTCAGAAAGCGTTTATGGCTCCCCTCTGTGTACAGAAGACACGGCCCTCCCAGGGCGGCCTCACGGCCTGCTGTCCGCTGCTGTCACCCTTACTACAGCCCCTCCGATAGGGGTGTCCCGCATCTCGTGGTGGGTTATCTGCATTTCCGCAGTGGCTCATGACGTTGACCACCTTTTCGTGGGCTTACTGGCCATCTGTGTGTCCTATGGTGCAATGTCTCTTCATGTCTTTCGTCCATTTTCTAATTGGATTTTTTCAATGTTTACTTTTGAGAGTTCTGTGTTCCAGATACTGTCACTTGTTGGCTCTGTGGTTTGAAATATTTTCTCCTACTCTCTCTTTTCATCCTTCTAACAAGGACTTTTGCAGAACAAAATTTTTAATTTCGATGAGGCCCAATTTATCAGTTTTTCTTGTTTATGGACGATGCTCGGTGCCAAGTGTAAGAACTCTGGTTTGTCCTGGGTCCCGAAGAGTTTCTGTCGTTTCTTTCCCCCTACACTTTTGTTTATTTTACATTTACGTCCATGATCCATTTTGGCTGCTGTTTTGTGTAAACCGTGAGACTGGTGCTGAGGGTCCTGTTTTTGCCTGTGGATGTTTAATGGCTTCAGCAGCGTTTGTGAAAGGCAGTTATGCAACCGTGTAGTTGCTTTTGCACCTTTGTTACCAGTCTGTTGGGCATATTTGTGTGGGTCCATTTCTGGCTTCTGCAGTTTGTTCTGATCTGTGTATCCCTCCACCAGTGCCACACAGCTTGTGGTACCTACACAACGAGGCTCCAGCTGTACGTATAGAATCATTAGGTGAGGCAATCCCTCCTGCTCGGGCTTTCTCCAAATTGTTTTAGCTGCTGCAGCCCTTTGCTGTTCCATGTAAGTTGCTGTCTGTACCTACAAAGAATCTTTCTGGAATTTTGATAGGAATTGTGTTAAATGTGCATATTACTTTGGGAAGAACACGATCATTATTACGTTGGGACTTCCGATCCGTGAACATGTTTTATCATCATTTATTTAGAGCTTTGATTTCTTTCATCAACATCGTGTACTTTTTAATATGTAAGTCCTGCACATGTTTGTTCGATTTACATCTAAGTAATTTGTTGAGATAGTATTTTATTTTAATTTCAGGGTCAATGTGTTCATAGCTAGTACATAGACAAATAATTTATTAGTTCTAGGAGTTTTTGTAGACTCATTGGTATTTTCCATGTAGAAAATCATGTCATCTGGAAACAGATACACTCTTATATCTTCCTCCGTCTTCTGCATGACTTTCATTTCCTTGTCTCGCCCTGTTGCACTGGCTGGAACGTTCAGCTACGTTGAGTACGAGGGTGAGAGGGGCACCCTCACCTGTTCAGATCTTGAGAGGGAAGCTGCTCGCTCCTTCCCATCAGTATGTTAGTGTGTGGCCTGTGTAGATGCTCCTTATCAAGTTGAAGAAGTTCCCCTGAATCCCTATTTTTCTGAGTTTCCATCATGAATGGGTATTGAATGTTTTCAAATACTTTCCTGCATTCATATGATCATCTTTTTTTTCCCTTTAACCTGTCAAGATGGTGGATTACATTGATTTGTTTTGGAATATTGGACCAGCCTTGCATCCCTGGAATAACCCCCAAAATGTGTAGTTATTTTCATGTATTGCTGGGTTTCATGTGCATGTGCTAGTATTTTCTTAAGGATTTTAATGTCTCTGTTCACGAGGGAAATTGGTCTGTAGGTTTCTTTTTTTTGGTGCTGTTTTTATCTGCTTTTGGTATCAGATTAATACTAATTAGTTAAAATTAATTGGGAACTATCTCTTCCTCTTCTATGTTCTGGAAGGAATTGTGTAGAATCCATGTCAGCTCTCCCTTAAATGTTTCGTAGAATTCTCCAATAAAACCATCTGGAGATTTCTTTTGGGAGAGGTTTTTAAATATGAATTCAATTTTCTTAATAGTTATGGGGCTATCAATGACCTGTTTCATACTGGATAGGTTGTGGTAGTTTGTGTTTTTTGCGGAATGGGACCTTTTTATCTAAGTTACTGTGTTTATGTGTGTACACTTGCTTGTTCCCCTAATGAGGGCTGCATTGATATTCCCGTTTTATTGCTGATATTGGTAATTTGTGGCTGCTCTCTCTTTTTCTTTGTCAGTCTTGCTAGAGATCTGTCAATTTTACTGATCTATTCAGGGAACCAGCTTTTATTTTCACTGATTTTCAATTTGTTTTTTCTGATTTCAATTTTATTGATTTCTGCTCTATTATTTCCTTCCTTCTACTTGCTTTGGGTTAGTTTGCTTTTTTTGGTTGTTTGTTTGTTTGTTTGTTTCTTCATGTGGGAATTTAGATGATTAATTTGAGACTTTTCTAATGTAAGCATTTAGTGCTAAAAATGTCACTCACTGCAGATTTAACAGTGTCCTGCAGATTTTAATATGTTGCCTTTTCATTTTCATTCCACTTAATGTACTTTTCCCTTGGATTCCCTTTGACCTATGGATTATTTAGAAGTGTGTCATTTAATATCCAATTGCTTGGAGATTTTCTTGTTATATTTGTGTATTAATTTCTAGTTTAGCCCCATTGTGATTGGAGAAAGTACTCTGAGTGATTTCGATTCTTTTTGTTTTGCTGAGGTTTGTTTTATGGCCCAGGACATGGTCCACCTTAGTCTGTGTTCTGTGGCTACTTGAAGAGAGTGTGTATTCTGCTCCTGTTGGATGGTGTGTTCTAAAAACTGATTAGAACTGCTGACTGATGGCACTTTTGAATTCTCCAGTTTTGTGGGTTTTTCTCTTTGTCTAGTTATCAAGAAAGTGGTGTTGAAGCCTCCAACTACAGTTGTGGATATGTCTGTTTCTCCTTTCAGTTCTGTCAGTTTTTGCTTCACATGTTTGCAGCTCTGTTGTTTGGTGCACATATGTTTAGGGTTGCTATGTCTTCTTGGCGGATTGATCCTTTTATCACTGTATTATGTCTGTCTCTGTCCCTGGTAATTTTGTTGCTCTGAAGACTAATTTACCTGCTATCACTATAACCAGTGCCACTTTCCTTTGATTAATGATACATCTATTTCAATTCTTTCAGTCTGAACCTGCCTATAGGATTCTATTTGAAGTGAGTTTTCTATAAACAGCATATAGTTGAGTCATGCATTTTTAATCCACTCAGTCAATATCTGTTTTCATCATACATTAAGCTCATTTACATTTAATGTAATTATTGATATGTTAAGACGTAAATTTCCCTTTTTTGGTTTTCTATTTGTTCTTTTTTTTCCTTCTCTTTTCATTTTTCTACATTCCTTTAGGTTACATTAACATTTTTTAGTGATCCATTTTGATTTACTTGTAGTGTTTTTGACTGTCTCCCTTGGTAGACTTTTTAATGGTTGGTTTAGATATCACATTATATATACATTCCTTGGCACAGTTTCCTGGTCTTGTTGTTTTACTGGTTTGAGTGGAGTATAGGATTCTTACCTCCCTTTGGGACTCTTTTCCTGTTTATTAGAATTATTTTAAATATTTCCTCTACATACATTTAGCAGCACCTCAGGCAGTGTTTTCACATTTGCCTCAACTATCAAACATAATTAGAAAACTCAAGAGAAGAAAAACTTGTCATATTTGCCCATACCTTCACCTTCCGATTGTTTTTTCCTTCCTGGTGTTCCAATGCTCCTTCGTGATCATTTTCTTCATATGTAGAGAAGTTCATTTAGCAATTCTTTAAGGTAGGCCTACTAGTAAAAAAATGCCCTAATTTCTCCCTGTTTATCTGAGAATGTCTTGATTTCCTTGCCATTGCTTAAAGATATTTCTTGCTGGGTGTCTGGATTGGTAGATTTTTCAGGATTCTGGATTGACAGCTCTTTTCTTGGAAATGTTATACAAGGGCCTGTGACCACTGTGGTTTCTGATGAGAAATCCTCTGTCATTTGAATTGTGTTTCCTTTGTAGGTAAAGAGTCGTTTTCCTTTGGCTGCTGTCAAGATTTTATCTTGTGTTTAGTTCTCAGAAGTTTAATTATCGTGTGTTGGAGATTTAGCTTTATTCTGTTTGATGTGCTCAGCTTCTAGGATCTTTAAATTTATATCATTTGCCAAAATTGAGAAGTTTCAGCCATTATTATTGTTACCTGTTTTTTGGGTGCCATTTCAATCCAGCTCTCTTTCTCCTCTCCTTCTGGGAGTCTCATGACATGAATGGTAAATCTTTTGTTGCAGCCCCACAGGTGTTTTGTGTTTTTTTTCCCCCAGAATATTTTCTCTGTGTTGTTGGAACTGGGTGATTTCTGTGGCTCTTTTCCAGATCACTGATTCTTCCCTGCATCCCCACCATCCTTCTGTTGAGTTCATCCACTCAGCTGTTCATTTTTCAGTTAAAATATTTGCATTTTGTTCTTTTTATATTTATTCACAAAGACTTTCTATTTCTTTGTTGAGGCTTCCTGTTTTTTCGTTTGTTTTAGGTGTGTTCATAATTGTTCTTTAAAGGATTTTTGTTATGGCTTCTTAACAGTCTTGGTCAGGTGGTGCTAACACCTCCGTCATCTCAGTGTTGGTTCTACTGGTTGTCTTTTTCCTTTCAGTTTGAGATCTTTCTGGTTCTTGGGATGACAAGTGATTTTCTGATGAAGCCTGGGCATTTTGTATTGTATTATGAGACTCTGCATCTCATTTAAACCTTGTGTTTTAACTGGCTTTTTCTGGCACCGCTCTGCCAGGGCGTGTGGGGTGCTTCTCTGTTACCGGCAGGTGGAGACAGACATTCCGGTTCCCCAGCAGACCTCTGCTGACACGTCTTTACTGCTGGGCACAGGGTGCACAGGGTTTCAACTTCCCACGGGGTCTCCAGTCACATGATGGTGGGGGTGGACAGTTACCACCCAGTGGGAATGACATCTGGTGCCCTACTCGGCCTGCTCTGATGACACTGGCAGGGTCAGGAGAAGTCGACGGCCTCCTTACAGCCTGCATAGGAGGACGGCCAGGTGTCCTCTGGGCCTTTATGGGCGTGGGTGGGGCGAGTCCGTGTGGTGTTTGGCGGGAATGGAGCTGTATCGTCTACAGTGTGCTGGGTCGCGCTGTCCTGGGTCTGCCTGGGGCCTCACCTGGACGTGGGTGTTCCTGGGTCACTAGCTGGTTCAGCTTCGAGTCCGAGACACGAGCACCCAGTACCTGTGCTTCCTCAGGTCCAAGGTCCCTGCTGGTCTGGGACCGTCTTCTCCCGCCGGCATGGCCTTCTCAGTTGTACTTAGTGGAAGGAATAGGGAAAAGTATGTCTTCTCCAAATTTCCAGAAGCAGAGCCAATCTTCCCAGGGTTTTATTTCTCCTATATGCCTTGGAGAGAAGCGCATGGAGGGTGCTAACACCCAGGACCTATGCATTTCTTGTTTTTATAGCCAAGGGCCCAGTTTCTGCCTGCTCCCAGGAAAACACAGAAATCAGGGTTGAGGGTTCAAGGACCCCTCGTACTGCCTACAGAGCACCTTTATCAGTTGGCTAGCTGATATTCTGCAAAGATGCAGCCCTCCTCAAGTTCCCCAGGATGGACGTAGCTCAGACATCTGTGCTCTTTATATAAAAATATTACTGAAGTTCTGTTAGTTAAACTTTAAAAATTAATTTTTTTCATGGGGAGCTCTTTTTGGCTCTTGAATTTTTCCTGTTTCCTGATAGATATTAATATTAAGGCCATCCTTTCAGGAATGGCATGGTAAGGACGATGCTGGTTTTCTAAATCCACAGTGCAGGACATTGTGCTACGTTGCTTTTAGTTGCGAGTCCTTCTGGGTGTGAACCAATAACAACCATGTAAATGTACATTTCATGTGGGGGGTTTAGTTGCTTTTGGCAAATGGCACAGACTTGCTTATTATTCAGAATGCTTCACCCTAAAGTAAGGGTACCAGTGACTGCGGGCTGGGTGTCCCTGCAGTGGCCAATTTGCTAAATGTTATTTTCCTAACAGGGATGCTTAGAACAGGTCGCCACAGGCGGCCGGCCATCTGGGTAAATTTCTGCAACTGTGTCCACTTGCGGTAATACCATTGAGTCTTCTGAGATTTACAACTCTGCCTACTGTTTGAATCCTGCCGTTTGTAAATTGTAAAAAAATACCCGATTTGCATTTGAAACAAATATTCAAGTGTGTTCATGAGGGCAGCTTCCATCTCCTGAGCCATTTGTTTTCATCCCGCCCAGAATATGTGGTTCTCAGCAAGTTCTGGACCTCCCTACACCGCACACATGCACACACACAAACAAGCACGGAGCCGTCCTGATTTGAAGATTTGGGTAATGTGTTTTTGTACAGGGCATAAAAATATATCTCTGTAATTACATGATATTTAGTGATTAGATAATTATGGATAATTGCATGGGGTAGTTGTAAGTGCTAAAGTGTTACCATAAGATCTAAAATGTACAAATTGCATAATAATTATTCTTGGGAGTTATTTGGTAATTCTGAGCATAATTATCATGTGATCCACAGTGCGTGTAATTAATGCGTAATCACATGGGTTTCGCCTTCATAACCACTTCACCCTTGTTATAAATAAAGCTCTTTGTCATAACATTTGAGTATAAATATAATGTAATTGGTTCCCAGATACAGTACATTAAGCCCCATGATAATTGCTTTCACAGTAACAATACCCCTTATTTCATTCCAAATGTGGGGCCCGGAAGCAGGATGGGGTTGGGAAGACAACTCGCCTGAGATATGGCGACGAGCAGGACAGAGCGGCTGACTGGGGTCACGTACGCACATGTGGGAGGAAGTTCTTGGCCATAACCAGAACCTTCCATAAAGGAAGGTTCCAGAACCATAAAGGAAGGGTTGCGTCTTTCACAGTGGACAAAATCTCTCTTCTACTGAAACGCGTTTAAGACTCCTTGCTGTCCAGCCAGCACCCACGAAACCTAGTTTTTGTCATATTGCGAGCACCTACCATGTTCCTGGGTGGATGTCTCAGAAGGTTGGGACGTCTCTAAGGAGAAGACCTTCCCAGTGAGGCACAGGGAGGGGGAGCTTGGCGTGTTGACGGTGCTGTGACAGCACTCTGCCATGGCAGCAGTTACTCGTGACGCTGAACAGAGCTTTGGCCCAACTTCCAAGCTGGTAATGCGGTGTTTGCAACTTCCCCACAGGTTTCTCATGGCAGGATGACTACACGCAGCATGTGATGGCCCGGGAGCTCTCACACCTGCCCAGGACCTACGCCCGGCATCCCGAGGCTGCCCGCCCCGCCAGGTAAGTTGGCTTGCTTCACATCTCCTTGCTGATGGTGCAGCCAGCATCAGTCAATCCGGTTTCTCTCTTAATGTAGCACAGCCCCCACCGTCTTCCTGGTGTAGAGGTTCCAGAAAGTTGGGGTGTCTCTGGGGAAGAGAGAGGTACTTCTTTTCTGCACATGGCCTAGCCCACGGGAGAGAGATGCACTGCAGTGACCCTTCTCTGGGCGCCCTTGTCATCAGCAGACATGCCTGAGCGTCCTTCCTCCCACTCTTCCTCGAGACCCTCGGAAAAGTCCTGAGTCTCCAGAACCTTGTTTGAAAGCAGAGAAGTTATGAATTCTCATTTCCCAGGAAGAACTCACATTCACTTTAGTGCAAAAAGCAGTATTAAACCATGAAAGTCTCCCAGTTCCCCACACATAGCAGCCTGTACTGAGCTGGATGTGTCACGGACACCATGTCACCTCTGCCCTCCGCACTGTCAGGTGATGGCTGAGCTCTCACCCTTTCTGTCAGGGGAGGAAAGTGAGACATAGGGAGAGTCGAACACTTAGTCCAAAGACGATCCACAGCAAGCAAGCTGGGACCGTCATTGCTGAGCCATTGTGCTGTGTTTTCCATGTTACTAAAGAGTAAAAACGACCCTCCCCAAAGACTTGGTTTGTGAAGGCTGTTTTTGCCCTGAGAGACTCTTCTAAATCCATAGTCTTAGTTAGAAAACTCTCAGTAACAGAGATTTAGTACCTACTTTTGTCTAAAGCATGAAGTAGCTACGCCACCAAGTTCATTTCCAAGTCCTGTGGGACTGAATGCAAACAAGTCACTGAGTGCATGTTCCCTGTGTTAGCTCTCTCGCGGGCCGGACTGAATTTCCTGAGGGTAGGAAGTATGTCTGGTTTCTTATGCCCATAGCTCTCCCTTAGAGCCTCCTGTGTGAAAGGCAATGTGCCATTAGTCTTTGAGTGCGTGGAAAGCCTTTCTGGAACCCCCACACACAAACCTACAACCCCCAAAACAAAGTCCAGCTGTCCTGAATTTTCCTTTGGACGAGTTCAAATTCTTCACACTGGCCTTTAAATGACACGTGGGCACCTGAGCGCCATCCACCTCTCCTTCCGTCTCAGAGATTTGCCTGAGTGTGGCTGTCCAGGAGCCCTGAGCTCCACCAAGAGCAGGGGTGCGTTGGGTGGCCCCCAGAGTCAGAACGGAGGCATAGGAGCCCTGGGGAAACCAAGCAAGGAGTGGCTCCTGCTGTGGTCTAAACAGGCAGTGAATGGGACTGGTAAGCACAGCTGAGGTGGGCGGAAAACCAGAGTGTGTGTCAGCAAAAGAACAGCATTTCCAGAGAGAATACGTCTGAGAAGTCAGACCAGGTGGGACCCTGGACAGATACCTAGATCACCACACTCTGACCTGTGTTATATGGTCATTTTTTTAAATTGCCAATTTTATTACGAAAAACGGTACCTTATTTTTGTTTTGTTTTTTAACTACAAGTGAGAATAAGTTTAAAAATATACATATTACAGATTGCAGTTGTCTTCTATGTGATTTTCCTGACCTTTGTCCACATAAAAGCATGTTTGTGTATTTTTGCTTTGTTTATTTCCATAGAGAGCCTTTATATTTAAGGGCAGTAACTTTTCATGTATCACCTTTTAAGAAATACTTTTCTGATCTGTTCTATAGATGAACCAGGTCCAGTTGCTCATGTAAATAGAGAACTCTCAGCCCTCCCAGGCTGGGTGTCCGCTTCCTGCTCTTGAGTGTTGAACCTAAATGACACCGATCATTTCAGCTCTGAAATAAAAGCAGAGCCGCATTTTGGGAGGACTAGATGGAATATTCCGTTTCCTTCCCACCTGCTCTCCCCTCGGGCTGCACCAGTAGGGCCCGTGGCCTCGGCGGGAGGAATGAGGTTGGGATGGCAGTGAGATCGGCTGCCCCAGGTCACAGCGCTGTCCTACGCGTGGCTCTGGTCCCACGAACTCCCCCTCCCTGGTTGCAGAGCGTCTCCAGTGTTCCCCTCATTGGCTCTTAGTCCTGCGTGCTTGTGTAAAGAGCTCCCTTATCAAACCACTCACATGTCCCACTTCCGGATGTCCTCAGTTTCCTGTGTGGGCTCTGCCTGATGCAGAGACTTGGCAGCCGACAGAAGAGCCGTAGCAGCCTGTGCCTTCTTCCTCAGCTTTGTCTCTGCAGCAAGGTGTCAGGGTCACGACAGAAAAAGAATCGTTTTCCTTCTTTTCATAAAACTTCTGCACAGCTTTCTTGAGCGTTGAAATTTTCTGCTTCCTTGTGTATTTACATTGATTCTTCTTTGCAGGTAAATCTCATAACACTTTCATTATCTTCTGAGATTATTGGTAAAACATGGTCACAGTTTTTATTGTGCAGATTTGGGGAATTTATATTTTTGCGGAGAACTACCATTCTTTTCATTGTTGACATAGCGTGATATGTAGTATTGTGTTATGATCTTAAATATCATTCAGCATATGTGTGGTTATCACGCATTTGTCATTTTAACTTGATTTTTCTCTTTACCCATTTAACACAATTAAATAAAAAGAATTATCTCTTGGTTTTTCTTCTTTCTACTGTGCTTAGATTTATTTTTCTTTGTAAAACTTCTTGAGTTGAACATTTTGTTCATGCTTTTATTTATTCATTTTAGAAAGTAATCTCTTTAATTCTTTCATTCATTAATCACTTAAGTCTACGCATTTGTTTTTGAGTATAGTTTTGGCAACATCCTGTGACTTCCATGTATCCTCATTTGCTTTTGTTCTAAATTATCTGTAGTTGTAATTTTGTATCCTTTGGGAATAATCAGTGTTTCATAGACTTTTTTTATATTATGTGTTGTTTTTAAATTTTAAATTAGTGTCATTTTACAACATTTTAGTCAGAGAATACAAATCTGTTTAGCTTTTATTTTTTGGAAATGTTGAGATTTTCTTTGAGGTCTAGTTTATATCATACTTTTGTTAATTTTGGATGGATACTTCAGAAAGCTATTATACCCACTATTTGCAGGGTACAGATTTTAACAGTTTATATATATAATTTAAAATTATAGGTAAATGTAAATATCAATTATATTACTCAAAATCAGTATGTCTGTATTTATATTTTGACTTGCTGAAATGTCTCAGACAAAAGCTGTGTTCACAGATTTTCCTTTCACTGTTGATGTGTTTTGCTTTGGGCGCTTTGAGGTTCCGACTGCAGCACAGAGGCGCGTGTCCTCACGTCCTGTTGTCGGTCACTGCACCTGTTGCCATTTTCACACGGTGCCTTTGTCACCACTAACGCTTTTGCTCTTGGATTCCATTTTCTGCAATTAGTATTCCATGCCTGCTTCCTCTCTGTTCTTGCTGCCTATTTAATCATTGGCCATCCTTAAATTCCTCCGTTTGGACCTTGTCTGTTTGACGTGCAGTTTTGTAAACAGTGTCCAGGGGCCCTTGTTACGGCCCCTTCAGGCTGCGTCGTGAGAACGTTTACGCGGCGGAGGGCCCTGGTTCTGCTGCTTTTTTCATTTCCTCTGTGGGCTATGATTGGTTTGCTTTTATCGTCTTTATTGTTTGTCACTATATATCTTATTTTAAATTCAATTTGTAGCCATCACTTTTAAGTTTTCCAGAGTTTTTGAACTAACAGGTCTATGTCATTATTAACGAAAAGAATCGGTATCTTCTGCCCCCCAAGTGCGACAAGGCGCTTGTTACGCGTCCGCTTCTCCACTTGCTCCTGACCCCCCTCTAAGCGGCCCTTCTCCCAGTCTGTGTGTTCCCAGGGCCTTTCACCAGTGAGACCTCGGCCAGTGTTTGTTAACTACAGGCAGGAAGGAGGGAACAAATGATCTACTGACGCCTGGCTCATTACATAAAGAACTACACTAGCCAAGAGTCCTGCCCGGCTTCTTCATTCCATGGGGCATTTCTAGAACATCCTGTACTTAGTGGGTTTGGAAGTGTCCACAGTCGGCCAGTGAGCTAGTACTCGCGCTCTTCAGACCAGACAGCTACCGTTTGGGGAGATTAAGCCCCAAGCCAGAGACCATGCAGAGGCAGAGGTCAGTTAGAGCGCAGCGGTCGGGCTGCCCTCTTGGGCCACCGGAGGACGCACTGTGCATGAAAGCCGCAGAGAAGCCATGGGGAACAAGCAGAGCGGGCTCACGGACATTGCGTGTAAGGAGCAGGCTGGGAGCTGAGCGCACGCCGAGACCCCAGGAACCTAAGAAAGGCGTCTGCGGAAGCGCTGCGAGCAGGAGGGGGTGACGCGGCGGCCAGCAGCAGGTGACAAATAAATAGATAACATCATAGAGAACTGGACCCGGAGGCATGAGGGCCGGGTAGCTCCTGAAGGTTTTCTGTGAAGGAGAAACGGGGCCCCAAGTGAAGATTACGCAGGCTAGGATTCCTGAGAAAAGGAACCGGGTTGGCAGGATGCTTTTTATAAAGATTTGTTTATAATTTGTATTTTTTTTTTTTTTTTTTTGTCCAGCAAGTTGGCTGACAACTCAAAGCATTTATGTTATTTGGAGTCTGAAGGTCAGTGCACAGAAGTGCAAAGGAGAATAGTGGAGACCTGAGTGTAAACCGTTTTTAATCTTTTTATAGTAGAAAACGTACACTTTAAGAGTCTGACTTGCTTCAAGCCAAATAACAGGGCAAAAGTCAGTTTGCAAGTTAATTGCTACGATATTGCACAACACGGTGATGACCGCTCGTCACTGTGACATATTACAGTGTCGCAAACAAGTCCAACAGGCACACAGGAAGATGGATAGGACAATTTAAAGGCACATTTATGGGGTGGTTCTATCTGCATTGATTAGCAATTAGTGAGAAAAATAGATTAAGTATCAGAAAAGTAAATTGACTTCAGTTAAATTACACTCTAACAACATGGGACATGAAAGTTCATCCACTGAAAAATGGCCAAGGAAACTATAGCCATGATTTGAGATGCAAAGAACTGTGAAGCCCTTGATAATTTATATGCCTATTAAGAGTGAGCCATTATAGCTTTAAAAGGCATTAGAAATAAAAACAGGACAGTTTTATCAATTAAGATAATTAAACACAGATATGAAGATTTTCCGTAAGTCGTAGCTTTTATGAAATACATACAGATCGCATACCTCACGGTAGTGATCCGTTATGGAAAATCAGACTTTCTACGTGAAACGCTGGCCGCTGCTGCTGCCGCCCACACGGAGGTGGTTGTCCGCACGCACCAGACCCACTTGCTCACCACAACGCCAGAGGAAAGACAGAAACTGAGGGAAGAGCTTTCCAGCAAAAAGGAACCTGGCCTTGAAGTCTGGGAAATTCTCAGCCTCTCCAGATTGCAAAAGATGCTAAAATTAGGAATTCATTGTCAGGACAGCCTGCGCTGGAGAAAAAGCCAAGCGTGTGGCTGGACGACCTTGGCCAGACCTTCACAGGGGTCGAGAGTTCAGAGTGCTTGGTAGCAGAGAGGGGTCTTGAGGAGAGAGTGTCCCCGTTTGGTTTCCTTCCACATTTAGGGTGCAGCCTGGTCCTTTGGGGCAGGGATTTGTATAAAAGCAAAGGTGTGAGACAGGCTGGGAAGCTCTGGGTCAGCAGACCCCACAGGTCCAGGCTCTGAGATGCCAGCCCCCTCGCCATCGGCCAGATGCCACGGTCCCCGAGAGGCCAGAGAGCGAGACTGGCCAGAAGGCCGATGTGGAGGGCATCCTTCCCCACTGCAGAGCCACACGAGCTCTGACATCTGCTTCCTGGCTCCTGTTACGGGACTCCTGGCCCTGACTTTCTGCTGATTCTGGTGGCCACCTGGCCACTTTCTCTGCCTTTTGTTTTGGCTGCACTGAGCCAGGGACAAATGTCTCTCTCAACTGGAAACAAGTGGCTCTCTGACAGACCTTGAGCCTGAGATGGAGGTTACATTCAGTTGCCCTTCATGTGTCTCCCCCTGGTCAGTCAGCCTGCGTGTCTGTGGTCTGTCCTCGCTGCCCTCGGCCCTAGCCCCTGCCCCCGAGGCGCTCCAGTGAAGCCACAGCCAGCGTCAGGACACACCTCTTCTGTCACGCCACCACACAGGAAATAAACAGAGCAGCACCTTCCATCCTTCCACCTTCGAACACACCTCCCAGCATGCTGCGTGCACACAGGTGCTGGTCCATAGATAGCTTTTTGGTCATCACAGGTCCACAGTGTAGACACGTACAGCACTGTGTAACGTTCATACTGTGACAAATCACCACAAATTTAGTGGCTTAAAATTTAAAACCCAGTGTTTGCTTATATGAAGGTCAAGTGCATTTGGTATGAAAACCTCCCCCTACACGTGAGGGCTGCTCGCCCTCTCACGGCTCTAGAGGCGTCATGCTCCGTGGGCCCGAGCCCCGTTCTCTTCCAGAGCTGGAAGTCTTTCTCACGTGATGTCACCCTGACACCAACCCGCTGCCTCCTCATCCTCTTTCCAGGACCTTGTGGTCACACTGGGCCACCTGGATAACTCCTCTTAGGGTCAGCGAGTAGCACCTGATGCTGTCTGCCACCTCACGTACCTGGTGCCACGGGCCTCACACTTTCCCAGGTTCTGGGGTTGAGACGTGACATCTTTGGGGCCATTATTCTGTCGCCACGAGCACCAAACCACTCACCAAGCACTTTCCTGAGTCCATTGCTTTAGCGCCTCGGACCAGCTTTACGTGTGGGGGGTTGCTGGGTTTGTGGGATTCCGGAGCCGGCAGGTGGCAGGACCAGGGTGAGGCTGCAGGGTTCTTTCTACCACGTGGTGTCACCGCCCATCACTGGGGCCAGCAGCTTCCACGTTTGCTTGTGAGCTGCCTTCTGCTTGTAAAGTGCTCGGCTCTCAGCTCTGCAGCGAGGGCTCCTGCGCTCCTTCGGGGCCAGACCCCCCCCAGACTGGGCTTTGCTCTTGCCCCTCCGCCCCTCCTCCCCACTTGCCAGGCCGCAGGCCCGGTCCTTGGGTCCAGCCCGCCCGCTGTCCGGCTCTCCCTACCTCATACTCTTGCGGGCCTTGTCGTGAGTACTGGCCGTTCCACGTACTAATTTCTTCCCTGCCCTGGCAGTCAGGGCCGGGTGTCAAGAATGTACGTTAGAACTGGTTCTCTCCTTGGGTCCTCATCAGCCCTCACAATGGCTCTGGACAGGCCTCCCGGCCCACCCTGCATGTCAGGGCACAGGCTCAGGGGTGCGAAAGCATCGCACCCGGCAGTGGGAGCGAAGGAGGCTGGGGCCTCACCACCTGGCCACGCATCCCGGTCCCTGCACGGTTGCTCAGGCCGCCCTGTGTGCATTTCCCATGGTCCTGCAGTGGTGTCCAGCAGGGGCCAGGTGGGAAGTGGACACCCAGTGTGAGAGCAGCTGGCTCACGGTTCTCTTTGCTTTTCAGGGGCGCGAAGCAGAGTGCTGATGACAAAACGAGGTATAGTCTGGAGGGCAACGTTGGGCGTGCCACGGCCCTCGAGCGCTACCTGGAGGCCCTGTCCCAGGCCACTGCCCCGAACGTGCTGCCCAGGACGACGCAGGACAGACCGCCAGCTCAGGTGACCTTCGTAACTTGCTCTGTGATCTGGTTTATGTGTCACTGTGGGGGTGGGGGGTGGGCTCTGCGGTGCACACACAGGGAACATTTCCTAAATCTTCAGCTGGCATCACTTGGATTTTGTCCTGTGTCCCAGACCAGTGGGCGTTTGGGTGTCGGGTGGGGGAGCAAAGCGGTGTGGATTTCATTTACTTCAAGACACAGTGGAGAACCAGCATCTCTCCCAACCCGCTCGAATGTTGGTGATTGTAGCTCATACACGTATAAAATCACTCTTTGTCTCCCCCTTTGGCCCTGTGGTGTGGTTATCAGAAGGCATGTGAAGCTTCGTGCTCAGTCTCGGCTCCTGCCATGGCATTTCTTCTATAAGGGAGATGGCACGTGTTGTCCCTGGGTGTTGGGCACGAATAATCAATATAGAGAAACCTGTGCCATCCAGAGACAGTTTTAGTAACAGAGGAGGGGAGGGGAACAGCGTTGCAAATGCTCCACAGACTCAGGAGGAGTTGGAGCAAGAGGAAATCAGTTGAAATTCCTCTGTGGAGCCGTTCAGCAGGTTCCCCACCACGCCGGGACAGGAGCACACCTGCCTCATGCCTGGCGCCCTCCTTCTTGGCTCCAGAAGTAAGAAGGTTGGCCTGCAGCTCCAGGGCACGGCCTGGCCTCAGACAAAGAGGCATCACCTGCGGAGCGTGTGGTTTTGTACAGGGAAGCCCTGGACCGTCATCACGTATCTCTCTTGCTTTTAGGTATTTGACAAATTTAGCCTGGTTCCAAAATGGAAGAATCAAATTTAGAGTAGGAGTTGCTCCCTAGACAGGAGTAGCATGAAATTCGCCTGGAGGGGGTACTGAAGAGGGCCCCCTTGATTCTCTGCCACACTCTCTGGCCGTTGCCCCTGACGCGAGGTGAAACGAGAGGTGTGACAGTCGGCATCAGAAACCATGTGCCGCGCGTTGTAGGGACATGTTGATGTGGGGTTGTTCTCAAGGCACCTTCCCTGCTGTGGAGAAAAGTGTGACTGGCGTCTTTGCAGGGGACATGCACCCCCTAGAAGGCCATGATTAGGGTGTTGGGCGGGTGTGAGTCTGCAGCCCTGATGCCACCTGGGGTCGCTGGGGCGCCTGAGGAAGCAGAAGCATCCCATCACTGCCCACCCGCCGCCTGCTCTGCAGTTCAAGACATAAAATGGGAGGAGGGGCTGGCACCGGCCTTATCAAAAGTCCCATCAGCGACCACTTACCACCTTCTCCAGTTTGGCTTCTGTGCCCTGTGACGCCCGTACCCGCTGGGCTGGCCGTGCACCGCGTCAGCCTGGATACTATGGCTTATGCCTGTTGTCCCATCACGATTACGAACGAGCCATCTTTTTCTCTCAACAATGTCCCAGTTTGAATAACGAATTCTGTGGTCACCCTACTACACAGCCAATTCAGTATGACAGTCACAAGGATTATTAAGAAAGCGAGCGCTTGGTGGCATTTTTGTCTCAGGGATTTTTCTTCTATGTTAAGATCGATACTTCCATTAAAATAGTAAAAATGCACGAAAACCTAAAACTTATTATTTTCTGTATTCAATGTTTGAATGAGGGGAAAGTTCTTCATCATCTTGCTGATAAACAAAGACTGGATAAAGTAGGAGAATGTCACCGAAGCTGCTGTGTGGGTTTCTGCCACATAAATCCAGCCCCCCAGGAAGGTGGGCAGTGTTTTCTGACCCCTCCCCTCTCAGCTGATGAAATATTTCTACTGGGAATCTAAGCTTTGTACACTGATGGTCTTTCAAGGTGCAACCAATTTCCAGTGAATTATGTTATAAATCATCTTTTTCTATGTATCTGTCATCAAAAATCTAACTCTAGCATGGAGTCAGAGAAATGTTGGGAATTTATTATCTTTGGAGGCTTTAATGCTGATTACTTTATGACAGCAGCCAGAGGGAGTAAAACCACATTACTCCTCTTAAATCAAACCCACTAGCTCAAAGCCCTGTGCATTAATTGAGCTCTTATTGATCACGAAATCAGTGCCATTCCTCCTGTATTGTTAGTGGTGGGAACCAGCTCCAGCTTTCATCGACCCCAGGGGCGCTGTTTCAAAGTCCTGTAGTCATTAGGGAACATGGTCAATTCCCACGTACGCTATACTGTTTGGGAGGTTTGCACCAAAACCCATCATTTGACAATACTGTGAATTAACTGATTTATTTTGGAAACATTGTTTTAAGCATTTTTAATGTGCAAGAAACTGTGCTAGGTGCTGGGATTGGAAAGATAAAAGTTCATCCCTGCCCTCTAGGATTTCACAATCTTACTGGGTAAGGGAGACAAAAACTGGAGTTAAAGATAGAGCCAGTGGTATAACAAGGGAATGTTAGACGTGAGGAGACACTTGAACCGGATGGGCAGTGGGCTCAGGGAGGCTTTGCACAGGATGGTCGTTGGGAAAACAACTAGGAATCACCAGTTGGAGACGCTCAGACGGAGTCACAATACAGAATATCGATGGGCCACCCCAGTCGCACTCTGACAACACGGACAAGCCAGGTGGACTACTGAATCAGCTTCAAAAACAAAACCTCAGAGAGCTGAGGATGCAAAGAAACCTGAGGGAATTGAACTCAGAAAGTGATGAGCTCATTCCAGCGGAGAAGGACCGTGGTTACTTTCATACGGGAACAACAGCAGGGACCAACCATGAGGGGACAGGCTCCTGCCGTGGGATTGAACCTTAGGGATTAAACCACAGCTAAACCTTAGGAAGTGCTGACAGTGTAGGGGAGAGTTCACAGGGACAGGCTGATGGGGTGCTATGTACACGGGGCAGGAGCTGGAGGGGAGGAGAAGGGGGGCGGGGCTGCGAGAAGTCATTGCAGGGAACGCCAGGCTTTCTGAGCACCCTCAGCACCCTCTGAAGGCCTGGCACAAGGCAGCATGAGGAGAGAGGGCCATCACATCGGGTGCAGAAAAGTGCACTGATGAGGGCAAGGGGATCTTCAGCAGCTCACAGATTGGCAATGGGCTGTAGACCAGAGAGAGCTGCTATGGTCCAGAGGACTGGCCGCTGCCTGCAAAGCATAAACGGTCCTCAGCCTCGCCCCAGAGCTCAGACCCTGTCTCTGAGGAGGAAAAGGCCCTCAACATGGCTGTTGCCAGCAGCCACTAACTCCAACAACTGCAACAAAATCAGCACCTGTTTCAGCCACAGCTTGCATGGACTCAGGCCCCACATCAGCAGACTGATCGAAGGATGGACATGCCATTTCTCAAAGATAAATGTTATCCATCCTCTATTACTCTCTTATGCAAAATGTCCAGCATTCAGTCAAAAATCGGGAGACACATGAAGGTACAAGAAAATGTGACTCATGGTCAAAGAGGAAAGAGGCAATAGAAGAAAACCCAGCTATGGATCAGTTGTTGGAATTATTAGAAAGGGACAGTTTAATAGTTAAGATAACTATACTAAAGGATTGAGTGGGCAAGGTGAAAAACCATAAATGAACAAATGGAAAATTACAACAGAGATGGAAGCAATAAAAGATAACCAAATGGAAATGCTAGAAATGAAAGCAATGAGACCAGAATAATGAATTCATTTGATGAGTGTAATGATAGACTAGACACAGTAAAGGAATGAATCAGTGAATTTCAAATCAGGTCAATAGAAATTATAAAACATGAAACATACAGAACATAAAAGTAATGCAAAAAATGAAGCAAAACCCAAGATATATGGGACTATATTGAATAGTCTAACACACGAGTATGTGCAATTGGAACCCTATCAGGAGAAGAGAGAAAGAGAATGGGACAGAAGAAATATTTGAAGAAATTTTGGCTAGGCTTTTCCCCAAATTGATAAAAGTCACCAAAACATAGGTCCAAAAAGGTTAATGTCAGGCAGGATAAATACAGAGAAAATCAAATCTAGGCATGTCATAATCAAACTAGGGAAAACCAAAGATAAAGAGAATATCTTGAAGGTATCCCAAGGGAAAGAAAGACACATTATATCATGGGGCATAATTTTAAGAATGAATTTTTCTTGCTAGGAGACCAGAAGACAGTGAAACAACATCTTTAAAGTACTGAAAGAAAGCAAAAAAACAAAAAAAAAACCTATTCCACTTTAGAATTGAATATCGTTCAAAACTGGAGGTAAAACGGGGAAGCTGTCCCTGGAAGACCTGCACTGCAGAAACGCTAAAGGAGCACTCCGGCTTAAAGAGGAATTATATCACATAGAAACCTATAGAAAGTCATGAAAAGAGCCAGAAATGGTAAATTTACAAGTAAACATGAAACATACACGTAAAAGATATATAAAACTTTGATAAACACTATTGGATATTTAAAACAAAATAATAAAAACGTGTTGTGTGGTTTATAGCTTATATGTGACAATAGCACAAAGTGTAAGTAGGAGTACTGGAATTATGCTGTTACAACTTTTTTGTTGATTTTTGAAGTTTTATAGTAGTATTTGAAGGCAGGCTATGATAAATTAAAGACATGCATTATAATTTTTACAGCAACTATTTTTAAAAATAAGCAAAAATAGTTATAACTAAAAGTCAATACACAAATAAAATGGAATGCTAAAAGGGTTTATTTATCTATATGAAGGCAAGAAAGGAGAAAGCAGAACAAAGATCACATAGGCTAAATATAAAACAAACATCAAGAAAGTTGACTTCAGTCTTCCCATATTTGTGATTATATTAAATACAAATGGACTAAGCCCTTCAAATAAAAAACAGAAATGTTCAATCTTAATAAAAACAAAAAACAAATTTTAACATACTCTACTAAAGCCCAAGCATGTGAACTAGAAAGTTATATAGTTTGAAAATAAAAGTATGGGGAATAAATACAATGGAAACTCTATAAGAAAACTGGTGTGATTATATTAATATTAATCAAAGTGCACTTTAAGACATATAGTATTATCAGAGATAGAGAAATTTTATAATGAGCAAATGGCCAATTCATTAGATGACATGGAAATCTTTTAATGAGCCTAATGTCATTCAAATACATAAGCAAAAATATGAGACTACTAAAAAGATAAATATACAAGTCCACAATCATTTTTTTAGATATTTTAACTCTCCTCTCTCAGTAGCTGATTATACAAGTAGATAAAACATCAGTAAGGATATAGAGAATTTGAGCAACATCATCAACCAACTTAACCTAATTGATATTTATAGAATGATACATCTAAAAATTGCTGAATACAAAACCTGACCATGCTGTGCGATGTCAGGGAGGCAGGAACTGGAACTCTCCTACCCACTGGTGGGGATGTAAAACGGTACAGCTGCTTTGGAAAACATTTCCATGGTTTCTTAAGAAATTAAACATACACCTGCTCTCTGATCCAGGCTCCCCACTCCTGCCCAAGATAAATGACAGCTTTGTCCATTCGAAAACTTGTACATGAATATTTATAGAAGCTTTCATAGTAATTGCCAACAATTGGAAACAAACCAAATGCCCATCAACAAGTGAGTAACAAATTGTGTTTGATCCGTCATATGGAATGGTGCTCAGCGGTAAAAATGAGTGAACTATTGATGCGTGCAACAGGGTGGGTGAGTTTCCAAATAATCATTCTGACCGAAAGACAGAAAAAGAGCACACACTGTTATAATTCCATTTATATAAACTTTTAGAAAATGCAAAGCAGTGTAGAAGGGCTGGATAGCAAATCGGCTGCCTGAGGGTGTGGGATGGGGGTAGTGGAGGGCAGTGTCCCAAAGGGGCGCGAGGAAGTCTTCAGGGTGACAGATATGTTCACTGTCTTGACTCTGGTGATGGTTTCACAGGTGGGTGTCCACTTATGTCAAAACAAATACGTCCTACTTAGTGTATGTCAATCATGCCTTAATACAGATAAAGAGAAAAGATGAGCAAAGCAGCACAAATGTGTGAGTTTTGAACAGATACTTCATGAAAACAACATGGAAATGGCCAATAAGGGCGTCACAGATGCTAAGCCTCATTGTTCATTAAGAAAATACAGGAGAAAGCCATAAACTACTTCGTGTCCACTAGATTGGCTAATGTTTTTTCAGAAAAGCAGTAATACCAACCTTTGGTGAGAATGTAGGGTAATGGATTTTGGAAGCTCTTGGATTTTGGAAACAAATGTAACAACCACTCTTGGGTGTTTTCTCCATGGTTGGCATTCATCTGTCCTGGGATGCAGCAGGTCCACGCTTGGGCATCTGCCCAACAGGAAGGACAGCATGTGCTCACAAGGAAGCCTGCATGTGACCGTCCACAAGACGTACACCAGCCTTATTCGTAGCCGCCGCAGACTGGAAGCACCCCAGGTGTCCTCTAGGCCCATCGTCTCCGTCTCCGTTTCTGAAGAGGTGCCGCCTTAGGAAACCAAGTGCAGGCACAGGGTTCCCTCCTGCTCTCTACCATCTATGCCACTGGGAACAGCCTTTGCAAAGGTGCAGAGCTGTGATGGCCAGCCGCAATGCGTTAGATGCCACACCCACAGTGTTCACTGCGGGAGAGGTTGCCTGCTGGTGCTGCCATTTCTCCAGGCTCCCGTGGAAGCCGCACTGTGATCAGGACCATGTGCTGCTCTCTGCACGCGTGCTGTGCCCAGTGTGCAGGGAGCGGTTGGTGCACGTTAGTTAGTCACTGAGGACCCTCCCCGAGCCCTGCCAGAGAGAATTCCGCCATGAAGCAGCCCGACTCCACCTACAGGAAGCCTACGTTCTATCCAGCTCAGAACTGGGCTCGTGGGAAAACCGGCCCACCTCCCACTCATGTGCTCACCTTTCACCCAGCAGGATGACACACACAACAGTGCTGGCATCAGTTCATGACCTTATCTGCAGGATTGTCGCACGTACTTTCCATCACAGCCCTACCTGCTGTGCCCTCCCCGGCTGTGTTTCTGTCCTGGACGCCTCTCCTGCTGGATCTGTGGTGGGTGATGCAGTGACAGAGGAAGGTGGCCGGGCCTGGCCCTTCGCAGCTGCCTTGCTGAGAGGAGACAGCTGTGTGGACACAGAGCCAACAGTGACGAAGCTGTGTAGGAAGCCATGAATCTGTCATGTTTCTTTGGTGTTGAGTTCAGTGCAGGCCGAAGACATTCCCTTTTTTGTCTATTTCTGGTTCAACTTCTCATGTGTGAGAAGCTCCGTGGGCATCCTCCAACAGTGGCCCCCTTCTCTGGTTTGCACTCTTCAGAGCTGCTTGGGGGACACAGAAAACAGCCACAGTGTGTTCCCTGAGCTTTTATTGTGCTTCCTGTCGACTCCTATTTTACCAGATGAGAAGGTCCCTTGAGACCTTCAGTCATCTGACTTTACAGAGTGAGCTACTGAGGCTAGACAGAGATGGTGTGTTTGATTTCAAACACTTCATTGGTGGTCGAGCTGAAATCAGAACCCGAGAATTACTGTTCAACTTTTTTATGTTTGTTTTTTAGGCCAAAAGCAAGGTCACCAAGTTCCCCCTCCAAACTCGTAAGCATGGCCCACTGGGTGCCCATTGCTCTGCTGCCCTCAGGGTTTCCGGTCCAGCCTGGTCGTGCACTCACCCAAGGTGACAGACAAATGGATGTGGCTCTGTGCATCAGCATTCCCTTCACTTCCCACTTGCCGGGACAAGGCTGCAGTGCAGCGGCTGGAAGGACAAGATGCGAAGAAGAAGGAATGTCCTGAGGCCAAAAGGACAGAGGAGGGGGCAGCGCATAGTGGGTGGGATGGCAACAGCATACTTGCTGCGAGTTGGCCATAGAGTGATTCCATGCCAGCCCAACGTAGCGTCATCTGTAGACACCCGTCACGGTGCATCGCACCTGCCCTCCTGTCAGCTTCCTGCACACGTCGTCCACCCCAGGGGTTAAAACTCAGCTCGTCTTCAACCTCAGGGACTTTGTGAATTCTGTGGAAACTGTTTGGGGACTCTCTTCCTAACTGAAAGCGCTATGTCTCGGCTGCAAAGACACCACAGGTGTCTTCGTCAAAGACAGGCCAGCATGAGGCTCCTCTGAATGCAGAAATATCTGTTGTCCTGGTGACAGCACTGTCAGTAAGAATGACACCTCCAATCTTCTTCCTCTGCTCATGGGCAGGCCACTGAGAGCCTGAACATTGTTAGCACTGACACCCTTGTCACTGTGTTGGTTGGGGTGGGGGGACAAAGAGAGACATGGGTGGAGCGGGAGAGCAAGTCACAGAGAGACAGAGAGAGAATATACAAGTCGCCGGGACCACCCCCTCTGGCCCGAGCACAGGAAGGCACAGTACAGTCACCCCAAGTCCATTAATGAGCTGGAGGTGGCCGTTTCTGAGTACCCCCCCAGCCCCCAAATCTTGCCGCATCCAGTGGCATCATGGGGCCAGCTCATTGGGAAGCCTGGGGGTGCCCCGCTGCTGGGTGCTATGTCCTGCCAGCAGAAGCATGTTTTGATCAATGTGCTTGGCAGGGTTGCCTTCGGGCTGTGAGACAAACTGGAGAAAATGTTGGTTATGTGGCCAAAAGATGGCCCAATTTGGGTTTCCTAATTTGTTCTGGACCCTTGACACAAGAGAATATCTGATGAGCAGAGTGACCAGTGTATAGACAGAAGTCTCGTCCACTCAGTGTTTGCTGGCATGTGGGACTCCTAGGGCCTCCAGGCCTTCCTGGCGGTCTGAATGCATAATTGTGCAATCTGGGACTGGGATGGGTGGATTTCCAGGACAGGAAGGAGGCCTGCCATTTAGTGCGGTGACTCTGGCCCTGGTGGAGCTGGGAGCAAGGGGATGAACTCCCATGACTCTTACTGTTGGGGAGGCTGGGGGTACGATGCAGGTTGTGGCTCTAGCGTGAGCATAATCCGGCTCCAGGAACCTGCCCTGATTCCCCCAGCTGAACAGGATCACTTCCTTCCAAACTCCGTGTCACTGAACCCCTTTAATAATAAACTTTCAGTTACAGTTACTATTGTCTGTGACAATAATATTTTAGTCTGCAGGCTGTTTGAAGATAGGTCCATGTTTGAGTCATTCTTCCCCCACAGAATGTAACCCAGAGCTTGGCACACAGCAGCAGTAGTGGCTATGATGCTGCTGATGGTGGTGATGATGTTGATGGTGGTGATGGTGATGGTGGTGATGATGATGGTGGTGATGGTGATGATGATGGTGATGATGATGGTGATGGTGGTGATGGTGGTGATGGTGGCGTTGGTGGTGTTGGTGGTGTTGATGCTTGATGGCAGTGATGGACACTTCCTCTGACCCATGAGCTAAGCTAGGCACTTTGACCTGTACTCTGCCTAATCCTGACAACTGCTTTAAGAAAAAAAGGAATTCTTTCCCAAGTTTTGCAGGTGGTAAAAGTGAAACCCAAAGAGGTTAGGTAACTTGTCCCAGGTTATGCAGGTTACGCAGAGCTGTGCTGACAGGGTTGGGTCAGTTTCTGAACTAGCCTTTTTCCTCCTTGGTGTCATCAGCAAACAGTTTAGCATTTCCACTCCTACGTGGAAACACTGTGGGCTAAGGACTGTGCCTAAAGGAATTCCATTGCAGTGTAAACATCAGGAAGCTTTGGCAGCCACCCTCAGATGCCGTGTACATGCACAGGGGACCACACCATACATGCCCAGACCAGATTTCTCTGACATACAGTTTGAAGAATTAGTGCGCCGGGAGTGGCTATACTGTGTGCTGGAGATTGGCCAGTTTTTGTGCTTTTAGGTTGCTAATTTCCGGATTTGGGCAACTACAGTCTTAAAAATTATTCACCAGTATCTTGGGAAACATGACATCATAGGTTTGTTGAATTGAGGCTTAAGACATCTTCAAAATAGAGGGTTTCAAAATGAGTAATAGAATTTTAAACTTAGAGTTGAAAGTGGAATAAAGGGACAGTTGGATGTCTCCTTCCCAGTGGAGCTATGACTTCTTGCTGCTTTAAAGAAAATGAAGGTGTGAGCAGGTGAAGTAAATAACGGCAGCAGTGGCCACGAGCACTCATGTGCGGCACTGTGATTTCACCCCATTTCACAGATGACTTAGAGGTTAGCTAACTCTGGAAGCAAGAGTCATTGAGCTTGTCAGCGTCAGAGGGCGGATTCCAACCCAGGCAGCTCTGCCCCCGAATCCAGCTACATCTGCTGCTCTCTCCTCCCCGGAGTCACAGAAGGAGGTGACCGTGACAGCAGCTTCCCCACGCCCAGGACAGGGATCCCAACCCCCAGTGTGGTGGCCTCACCAGGCGTCCCAGAGCCTTTCTGAACAGGCCTCAGGCTGAGCTGAGGGCTGACACTTACACCCATTGTTGGAAAACTGCTGGAGGGGCTGTTCGTTGTGGTGGCATTTTCTCTCTCTCTCTCATCTTACTTTCTCTTTTCTAAAGGAAAAGCAGTTGATTTCAAGTAGGACTTAGACAAAATTAAACAACTTTATGACAGCTAAGAATCACATCATCTTAGAAATAAAACAGTCCTAGAGGTGGTGTCCATTCTCCTCCTTTGACAGAGGAAAGTTGGGTCTTAAAAAGGTCAACCGATTTCTTCAAGTTCAAATGTGAAAGGGGAAACTGGAACCCATATCAACCCCCATTTCCCGATTTCCAGCCTGCTACACCAAAAGCTATCCTGGTTGACTGGGCCCAAATATTTTTGAAAATAGCCAGACATAGGAGTCTGGGCGACTTAAATTCAGTGATGTCTACACATGTTAACTAGGTACCAAGACACACACCCCATTGACTCAACACTGACCACGTGCCCCAAGGGAGGTGCACGTAGAAAATACCAATGGGCCAGAGTTTTTAAAATGTATGGTCCACGGGCCCACACCACACCGTGGAGTATGCCTGTAGGACAGCTGTAACCGTTGTGAGAGGCTCAAAGTTGGAAATTACTGTTTGTCATGAAGTTTCAATGATACCATAGTGAGAGAGAGACTACTGAGTTTTCTAGTGTTTTTATAGCTGTCCTGGAGGTGAAGACGACTGGGCCTTGACGTATATGGTGGCAAAAGGAAGTGTGATGGGAACACGTCCTCCTGGGAACATTTATGAAAGAGTGCGGAGGGGATATAGGGGCTGCTCCCTGAAAGGCCGTGTTGGCCGGTCATGGGTTCCATGTTATGTGTAATTGCTAACCCAGAGACCCTGGCGACTTCCGGGTGCAGAGTACTGCTGGTAATGGAAGAGGATGTGAAGGTGATTTAGGTGACCAGCAAAGCCACTTCCTAACCACTGGGATGGGTGTAGCGAACCAGGTGACCAAGGAGCAGTGTAGCTGGGAGGTGGGGTGACGGGAGCCCTCACAGTTACGTGGTGCGGCCGTGCTGGAAGCCTTTGGCAGTTCCTTGGTGAGTTAAGTGTAGCTACCACACCACCCAGCAATTTCAGTCCTGGTGTATACTCAAGAGAATTGAAAACATAAAAACTTGTACTTGAACAGCCATAGCAGTCTTATTTATATTGGCCAAAAAGTAGGAAAAACCCAGTGTCCAACAGCTGATGAATGAATAAATAAAATGTGCTGAATCTATCAAACGACTTACTCTTCAGCCACAAAAAGGGAGGAGGCACTGACGTGCTGCAACGTGGATATACCTTGAAAACACATGCTGTGGGGAAGAAGCCAGACACAGAAGTTCACATGTTGTGTGGTCCCTTTTACATGAAATGCCCAGAACAGGCAAATCCATGGGGACAGAACCTACCGGAGTAGTTGCCGGGGGCTGGGGTTGGGTGAATGAGTACAAGGTTTCTTTCAGGGCGATGGGAATGTTCTGGAATAGTGTAATGGAGGAATGGAATAGTGACATTTGCACAGCGCTGGATATACCAAAAACAACTGAATTGGGTGAATTTCATGGCATGTGAATTAATTTCAGTGAAGCTGTTATTAAAAACCAGTAATGGATTTCCAGCAGTGATGGATTTCGGTCCATCAGTGCAATGACAGGCCCTGTGCCCATGCTAGGGGTGCATCTCTGATGCCTGCTGTGTTTAGTGCCTGGAAAGTGTAGACTCGGTGCCATTTTGTTGTGTGGCTGAGGATGGGAGCTCACCTGCTGCTGTTTTGTTCCTCGGCCCTGCAGGATGAGGACCCCCGTGCTGAGAGTGCGCTGACCTACGTGGCCCAAACGTCAGCTCTGACCTACGCCCCTGCCTCCCGGGCCAGGTACCCCGCGAGTGGCCCGCTACGGACCCTCAGCCGGCTGCAGCCTGACGAGCTCAGCCCCAAGGTGGACAGCGGTGTGGAGAAGCGGAATCTGGTCGCTGCGCTGGGCGCCTACCTAGCTATGAAGCCCCCCGAAACCCCCAAGAAGGGCGACCCCAGGCCAAACAAACTGCAGTTTCCTTGGAGGGTGCCCAGGGTCCCTTCAGCAGCAGTGGCCCCGCAGAAATGGTCTGCACCTCCAGAAGACCTCAAAGACGCCCCGGGTGCAGGCGATGGTAAGTCAGACTCACCACCCCGCTCTGGTGTTCTGCTGTCTGCTCATTCCTTTCTGGCACCTGCCCAGGGCTGGCCCTCCATCGCGGTCTTGGCCTGTGAGGTACCTTTCCACTCGGCGGCACTTCCCTCTGGGGTGGCAGAAGCTGGGCGCGGTGTGAGAAAGGGTCCGTGCTTCCTGTGCTGTTGGCAGGAGAGAAGGCGGCTATACCCACGCCCTGAGAATTCAAGCAGGTGAGGCCGGAGGGAGAGGTGGCAGCCCCTGCAGGGTCAGGGACGGCTCGTGCGTCAACCTCTTCCTCTGCAGTTTCAGTTCATGACTTGCCGGATGCAGATGATGAAATGGGAACATGGCCACATCTGGCCCCCAGGTTGTGTTGGCTGCATAGTGTTTGGGGAAAGTGAACATGGAGGCTTTAGATTCGGCATGTGCCTTCATTTTGTCGCCATCCTCTGGTCCCATCACGCCCAGCTGCCCTGTCTGCGGTTACCTGCCTTGTCCCCTGCAGACCCCAGTCTGAACCCAGTGCTGCTCCCAGGCCCTGAGTGGCCCGAGGACGTGGATCTTAGCCCCGTACCTGGCAGTGTCGTCACCTGAGATGCGCTCGGTAGGCTCATCCACGGGGAGGAGGGGCATTTACTGGCTCCTTCTCCTGTGGGTGCAGAAGTCTCTGATCTGTGTATTTCCTAAGACCATTAAATATAAAGTGAGATTCTGAGAAAAGATGACTGCTCCTTTGAAGGTGTACAAATAGCAAGAGCAAGCAGAACCAGGCGTTTAGAAACTGTCGACTGAGAAGCGCGTTGACGTTAGCTCTCTGTCTGTAAGCGGAGGCCTGGGCTTGCTCTGACAGTGTCTTCCGCACGCGGCTACTTTCCAGCTACGTGGCTGTCTTGTGCCCCGCTGTCCATATAGCCGCTTGGGCTCTTAAATGGGAGACATGCAAAGGTATAATCAGAGGGAAGGGTGTGTGGCCATCACTAATGCTTTCCTCTTGGAAGAGAGGTGTGTGAGGAAACAGCTCGTGTGTCTAAGAACTGTGCACGTAAGCACTCACGGGTGGAACTGGCATTCATACCTGTGGGCTCGTCCTCCCTGCAGGGCACCTTTCCCTCGGGGGCTGTTTCTTCTCCTCTTTGACGATGCACCACTCAGAAATCCCGTCCTTGGGTTGGCCCTGCTGCCGTCTGCGCTCCACAGCCAGTAAACTCCGTCTCTGCTCTTCATCTGCTAGTTTGACTTTCATCCGGTCGCTGCACTTGCTGATCTCCCCCAGCTCAGCACCACTTTGCACCTCTGCTGTAAATACCCTACTGAAGGTCACCTGCAGCCACCCGATGGCCAGGCAGTGGCCTCTGCTCAGACCTCCGGGCCCTCTCCCGGGTGCTGACTGCCCCTCTCCCACCTTCTCCTGCGTTGGTGCTCCCCCTGTCAGGCAATGTCGGGCCGTCCTCTTCTCTCTCTCCCCACCGTTCTCTCCTCTTAGCTCATCCCCACAACTGAAAAGTCCCACTGTTGCCACCATCTGTCCTAGCTGTAGGAAGTAGGAGGAGGTAAATCCTGCTGGCCCAGTAAGGGAGCGCAGCGGAGCGAGTGCAGAACGGAGGCGCTGTGCCCGCTCAGGCCGCACTGCCCACAGGCCTTCCTCCTGCTACTTGGTACCTTCCCACCCTTTCACGTCCTCTGAACGTGCTCGCTCCACTCTCCAGTGACCCTTCTTAGCTATATAATTTGGTCGGCGTTTTCTTCTGTGCCAAGTTGCAAAGTTGGCTATCTTTTTATGTCTACTGTCTTCCCAAGTGCACTGTGTGCTTTAAGAAGAGTCATGTAAAATGCCAATCACAAAATAAATAGAAAGAATTGTACGACGAACCCCCGTGCAACAGCGGGCTTCAGCCAGTAGCAGCTCGTGGCCTCTCTTGCTGCTTCTGTGCACCCCCAGCTCCCTTCCTCTCTCCCATCATGAATGATTTCATCTGTCAATATTTCAGTATTGTACTGTTGGACGATACGGCCTCTTGTGTAAGCCTAACCGCAATAGCTTTATCACATATTAAAATGAACAGTAATGTCTTCATATCGCTAAACATCTAATTGGCGTGTCATAAGTTTTCTTTACAATTGGATCTTTTTGAAGCAGACTACGAAGAATGTCCACTGAATTGGTGGGGACATCTGCTTTGATCTACAGAAGTTTCCTCCTCCCCCTTTCCTTGCAACTTGTTTATTTATTGGTTTTAGAAACTAGTTCCCATGTCTCATAGAGTTTTTCACATTCTGGATTTTGCTGATTGAATCCCAAAGAAAACCTGCACCTCTGTATTTCCTGTAGACGAGGATCTAGTCCAGAAACGTGGCCATGTGTGATCAGTGTTGGGCAGGAAGGCCTCCAAGTCTGTGACGTGTCCTTCAACGAGGGGTCACTGTCTAGCTGTGTCTCACCATATCCTGCCAGCATCAGGGGCCACTTAGCCTCTCTGGCAGGTTTCAACGTGACTGTTGGAAAAGTGCTCGACCCCCAACAACATGAGCGCCCCTCACCCCACCCACAGTCTCCACCCTGCGCTTCCCTCCAGGACGTGTCCCAAGTTTGCAATTGTACATTTAGGTGATTGCCTGATAAGTGCTTGTCTCCCCTTGTAGACCTTAAGCCTTAGGAAAACGGCAAACTGTGCCTCTTTCCCCCCATTCGCACCCCAGGGTCCAGCATGTGCCGGGCACGATACTTGCTGAATGAATGAATGAGTGGATTCTTCCACATCAGTGGTCTTGTTTGCTCTTTATATCAACCTTAAGAGATGATGTTATTTTCAACGTGTTTTTCCTGATGCGGAAACTGTAACTTGAGAGGGTAAACGCTGGCTTATTCCAAAGGCAGATCATTTGAGACAGAGTTGGAGCTCTGAAGAGCCAACTGTCCAAAATGCAGGTTTAAACACAATTTACTTTGTTCCTCTGGCTAGTTGGTCCTGGACTCGAAGAGGGAGTTCGACAAGCCTCACTATTCTGAGGGTATTTCTGAGTGGGATCTGAATACTCTGCTGGGTTAGCCCACTTGGTTAATGTAGAGGCAGATTTCAGTGACTGCCCTTGGTAGCCATCCCTGGATAGTTTCATGTCTGGCGTTGGCCACCAGCACATGTCTGGTCCCCTTGTCATCGCCAGTTAACATCTGGGCACGTGATTCGTCTTAATGTGAGTCTGACTGAAATATCCTTTAGAAAGCAATTTGACAGCCAACCCTACCACCAACTGAGTCACAGAATCCATGCCAAAACTAATTTATAGTTTTTGTCCTTTGCCTCATTACATATAACACAGAGAGAGTGCGACACGGTGTACAGAGTTCTGTTAGTACAAAATAGACGGCCTGACTGAGCAAGGAGTGCTTTCACCCAGGTGGCAGTTTGGCACTTCTCATTTAACCAGTGAGTGGTGTACGCCACTTAGCTGTCAAACCCTCAGCCCCTCAAGTTGGAAGGAGAACACATTTTACTTTCCTTGTGTTATTTTCAGTGAAAATAGACAGGAAGCTGACTTATGATTATGCCTAGATCGCCCGGGTGGAGGCCCAAATGAGGATAGAATAAAATAATAAGCTCCTTCTAAATTTATCTGAATCGTTTGCAAATATCTGAGAGTGGCTTCCAGGAATTAAAGGAACTACATAGTCTTTAAACAAAAGGAGCATGGTAAATTCCTCATGATGATAATGATGGTGATGGTGGTGATGATGGTGGTGGTGGTGGTGGTGATGATATGCGTTTAGACGTGGCTACGCTGTGTATACTCATGTACACATGGTGATAAAGGAACTTCGGAGCAAAAGCTGGTGTGCATAGTCCCCGTCCTCTGTAGTGAAGAGTTTAGCAGTGAGGTTATCTGCACACTGTGGCTTATTCTCTGACACTTCTACCATTTGTCTGGGGGACCCCTTTTAGGTATATCATCTCATACGCAGCAGTCGTGCGAGTGAGTTGATCGCCTACCCCAGGCCTTATGTATTTGATGTCCTGACATTTCGAGTAATTGCTCTGATAGAGCCCACTTGGAGCATTGAAGCTACTTAAAATGTCGTTATAAGCTGGCCGGATCTCGGAATTTTATGGTTCAGTTGATGGAACAAAAGAACATCCCACTTTGAAGTACGTGGTATTTGATTGTGCTCTGTGCTGTGGTCCCTCTGCGATCCACCAGGCTGGCTGGACTTTTTAAAAAGGATTTCCTCATTTCTCTTCATGCTCCAATGACTGACAGTGAGTGAGTGCCTTTGAGATAACTCTGTGTGGCTTCCAGCGGCTGTACGGGAGATGATTTCTAATACGCGTGAATGTTCTCATCAGAAGCTGGTCGGCCACTTAGACTCTTCCATTGAATACCTAAGGTATTTAGTTGTTATTTTTCACTAGTGATAACCTGAAAAGTTTCTTTTTTGGTGAGAGGAGGCAATTTTAGGATTTATATTTTATTATTCCATTTTGAAGTTTGGATATTATTTCTTATTACAATCATTCTAAGAGGACCATGGAAAGACTCCCGTCTCTGATCTTCATCTTAAAGAACAGGAGTTTTGTCATGTGGCAATCTCTTTCTGCTCTTCCCTCCAAATAATGAGATAGAACTAAAGGAATCTGAAGGAAAAAAGATGTGTGGTGACCCTCAGAGAGAATTTTTTCTGACTTATTAAATGTTAGGACAGAATATGGTGTTGAGAGAGGGGCACAATTTCACATTAACTCCATTGGTTATCGGACATGTGGAGACAATCTAGGTGCTTTATTTCATTTCATTTTCTCAGCAACCCCTTCACATGGGGATTATGGACTCGGTTTTACACAGATGGAACCTGAGGCTGGAGGGGCTTGACAGGATACCGTCAGTCACAGACGACAGTGACCCTGGGTGGCTGCTGGCAGGACACACCACTCTTCTCCAGGGCGTTACCGTGCCTTCCCTGGAAGGTTGTGATGCTTACCTGTTGTGGACCTTTTAGTGTTTCTGGTCTGACGTGCCCTGCATTTGACCAGCAGGAATACCTTATACCCCTCCCACTCAGAATGGGTATAAAACAGAACGCCGCGTGGTGGGAGGTGTGTGGGGAGGTGTGCGGGCCGCTGAGTTCCCACCTCACCAGGCTGCCCCCCGACATCTGGAACTGACACTTGCACAGCACCTGCAGCTTTGCCAACAGGTCATCGTCCACTCAGCCTCCTTTCTATCTTGCACCTCGCACCCAGTCTACCAGCAGGTCTGCCAGACCTGCCCTCCCAGCACCCCCAGGGCTGCCCAGCCTGCTGCCCGAACCATCCCCCCGAGACCTGGATTATTGCAGGAGCCTCGTTTGGCCTCGCTGCTCTGACCTTGTCCCCAGCCTGCAGGTCCATTCCAGCCACTCCGGCTGCCTTTCTGCTCTTGCACCCTCTGCCCCAGGGCCTTTGCACTGGCATGTCCTCTGTCCAGAGCATCTTTCCTACAGGTCCCCTGGGCTCATGCCTCACCTCCTTCAGGTCTCTGCTTAAATGTCATCTTCTCAGTGAGCTTTTCTCCAATCATCCTTTATGACATAGCATCCTCCCTCCCTGCTCCCATATCTTCCACACCCTAGATTTTTCCCCCTCTGCCCCTTTCAGTACCTTACATTCTGTGTATTTATGTTTTTATTTGTTTATTTTCTGTCTCTTCCAACATGGATGGAAGTTCCATGAAACTGAGTGCTTTGTTGTATGCTTTATTCCTGCACCTTGAAATGTAGCTTTGCATAGAAATTGTGCAATAAATGTTTGTGGAAGGAAGGGAGAGAGGGAGGGAAGAAAGACAGAGGGAAGGGATGTTGCTTCTCCTGAACGCTCCTGTTTAAATTTGAGGACCTCTGGGAGCATAAATTGCTCACTGATTGTAACTACCTCGGCCAATGCAGACAGCTGCCTGCAGAGCATCCTGGGAGAGGGCTGTGTGGGGCGAAAGGGAGGGGCACCTGGCACATGGGGACCGTGACCGGCCCTGGCCTCCTGCACAGATTCGCTTGAGGGGTTGAGAGCTAGCGATGCGGTCACATGTGGGTAGGGGGGGCGGCAGACGGTGCGGCCTGCACACGGCTTTGTCTAAGGCCCCTTTGCTGCAAAGCAGAGTCTGGAGAATCCCCCTCTGCTTTTTAGTTCTAGCACAGGAATCCCGTCGGGTGACGTTCATAAGCCTGGAATTAGAGGGAGGCTGGAGACAATGTGAGGACTTAGAAAGACACGGCCTGTCCAGAGAGACAGTAAACCTGACGCCACACAGCGCTCACTGAGTTCTGGCCAACAGTGTGACTCAGTGACTAACTTAGTTGTGAAATGTCATCGTAGGAGAGATGGGAAACGTCCCTGACCTGCTGCCATTGGGCGCGGATGGGGGCAGGACCCCATGTTTAGGAGCCCGTGAGGACAGATGCCTTAGCTCTGCAATTGGGGTGGCTCTGCAGGAGAGCAAACCCTGGTGCATCCAGGGGCCGGGAGTCGGACGCTCTTGTCCAGTGCGTTTCGGGTCAGTGTGCAGTCACCAGAAATACAGTTTGGATCCAATGCTTGTTAAAACTCAGATGGATTTGTCAATCCACTTCCTGCCTTGTTATGAGGGCTCTTGGGTTCTCACGTGCCCTGCAGGGACGTGCGTCTGCAGGGAGCGGCGTGGCTCTTAAGCCCCAGCCTTCTGTAGATGAGACGGGCCCTGATTTCAGACGAGTGTGTGTTCTCATCTCCTACTCATTGTTGCAACAGTACAGACCACTTAAATTTGATGTGTCTATCTAATAAACAGCAGAGAATTGTTCTTATTACTTTTTAGCCTTTCTTATTTTTTCATATATTTTATTGATTTTTCTACTTGAAATATGTTCTTGACATTTTTTAATGAAAAATTTTTGCTAAGGGTAACTCAGACCTCCAAATTATACAGTAACTTTTTTTTGCAAATGACATAATTTGGATTTATCTTTTAAAAACTCAGTAAATTGAGTTACCTTTATTAGAGATTAAAATAATAATTTTTTTACCTCTGTAGAACAGGCAAGGTTTTATATTTTATATTTTAAATGTTTTTTAGTGAGATCCTGGGCTCTGAACATAATGGGTGCCCAACACCAGTTGATGAATGGACGGATGAAGGATGGGTGGATGGATGGTGGAGGACTGGGTGGGCGGGTAAGTGGGTGGGTGAGTTATTTGATGGGTGGAAGCTGGGGTCTGACTTTAATAACTGAGACTTTAATACATTAATTTTTTAATGTAGTTAATACTTTGGCAAAGAACTTTTTCAGAAAGCATAATCTTAGATTGAATGTTGAGCAGTATTCAGCCTGCACGACTACGCGTTCTGAGAGGCTGACTGTGTGTTTGTGCTTCTTACTTGAGGCTTGCCGTGCGCTGTAGTCAGCGCTGAGCAGAGAGGCCCAGGTTGTGCATTAACAGTGGGTGGGAAGGAGGAGGGACAAAGGCGGGCTGGAAAGATTCCTCCTCGTCACCTCATTATCATGATCGCAGTTGTAATTCATTAAGCACTTACGGTATGCCCGGCACTGGATAAGTGAGTCATATACATGTCACTTGTCCCTATTTTACACATAAGGAAGTTAAGGTGTAACGAGCTGAGAGAACTCGTCCGCAGCCTCACACTGAGTGCTGGAGGTGAGACGGGTGTATGACCCACCTTGGGCCCATAATCCTGCCTAGAGCTCCATCAACTCAGCTTCGTGGACTGATGTTTGGGGCACAGCACGTAGCCTTTCTTTTAAGTGACAGCGATGTCCTGCTCATGGGAAGGCGGTCAGCTTTCCTTCCTGGGAGGGGAGGGTCACAACATCCATTTCTTGGAAATGTGTGTTGATCCGCTTGATAGCACTGTGAACCCTAAATCCCAAACGTCTCTGACCCTCTCACCCCCATCAACACGTCACGACCACCGTTTCAGCCCCGTGAGAGACCGGGGGCCTTGCTGAAGAACGCGTGATCAGACTTCGTGCCAAACTTGTCCCCACACCCCGCTGTGGCTTTTCCGGAACTTCAGGCGGCCTCGCCGCATTCAGGCCAGTCAGGGGGCTTTGTGAGCATCCGAGCAGGTCCCTACGTTGCTCGGGGACACATTGGAAGTCACTGACACTGCCCAGAGGTGGCCATGCTCTGCTGTCCTTCCTGGGGTCTTGCTGACCCAGCCCACCTGGGATTAGAACGACGAGCAGCTGCACCTGCTGTCACTGGCCAGTGACCACCGGAAGCAGTTTTCCCCCAAGAACTGTCATCCTAGCCCGCCTGTGTGTCTCCTTCCCGCGGATGTCATCTATATCTGGGGTCAGCGCCCACTACGGGGTCGCAGCGGCCTCACCGGACGGAGGCCAGGTGACTGAGGACAGCGGAGCCCGGCGTGCAGCCGCTCCCCGAGTCAGCTGCCTGCGGGCTCTCCCGGGTGACCGCGGGTGAATGGTCAGCCGTGTGAGGAGACGGGCGTTGGGCTTTGCCGGTGCCGACGGCCAGGCCCGCGGAAGCTCGCCGGCGGCGCCCGTGTGGGCTGCGCCCCGCGCCTGGTCCGTGTCCGAGATGAGCGCCCACCCGTGTGAGTGGCGGGAGCGGTCGGACCTGGCGGGGAGAACACGCGCCGGGACAGGAGCTGTTTGCCGCGTGTAGGCTGCCAGGACGTGGAACAGAAAAGCCACACTTGCTTGTTGTCCGCTGGCTCAGCGGCGGCCGCACGGCAGCCCCGCCGGTTTCCCCAACAGCCGCAGTGGCTGCGCCACGTCGCACCTAATTGCAGAGACGTCTCTCTCTGGGCCGCTCCCTGCGCCCGAGGTGCTGCGGGGACCGCGCGACGCTCAGCCCGCTGTCACGGGCGGGACGGTGTCTGCTCTGCGCCCGGCGCGCTTTCGGTGACAAGGAAGTGACAGCGCCGATGCACGTTATGTTTGAGGGCAAGTGTTCAGGCCCTGAACTTGTCAGGGCGGCTGCGGGGACCGTCGTGGGCCCTGGGGACGCAGAGGCGGGAGGTGCGGGGCTCAGGTCTGGAGAAGGACCTGGCGGATGAGCCGCAGCACAGGCGTCGCCTCGTTTCCTTCCACAAGACGCGGTTTCAAAGTGCAGTTGTCACCGCTGTTCAGGCCGGTGAGGCCACACCTCAGAGGACGATCATCACTGCAAAGGTGGCTTCCCGATCGCGAGGAGGGGCACGTCACGCACGGGCCACGTCACGCACGGGGCACGTCACGCACAGGCCACGTCACGCACGGGCCACGTCACGCACGGGCCACGTCATGCACGGGCCACGTCACGCACGGGCCACGTCACGCACGGGCACGTCACGCACGGGCCACGTCACGCACGGGCCACATGGGAGCCAGCAGCGCAGGCCTGACTGCGTCAGGAGGCGGAGCGAGGGGCGGGGGCGGGGGCCGCGACTGGTCCCACGGGAAAGGCAGACGCGGCTCGCAGGCTCGGGGCGGCCACGTGGGCGATGCGGGCGCACAGCGCGGAGGTCGCTGTGGGCTCCGGGCCGTTGGCTGGCGTGCTGACGCGGGGCTCGCTGTCCCTGGGACGTGGGTGGCCCCGGTAGGGGCTGTGGTCACTACAGAAGCCAAGGCCAGCGTGGCAGAGACGTCACCGCCCTGTGGCAGATGTTGTGAGGGCTGTGACGGTGCCCCCGAGGGCCTCGCACTCCTGCAGGAGACCCCGTAGTGCGGTGACAGCTCTGGCCCGGACCGGGGAGGCCAGCCACGCGTGCGGGGCACACCGCACTTTAAAGGGCACCGTTGGGTTGCGTGGGGCCAGCCGCATGGGCAGCGGGTTGCAGAAGCAGCTGTAACGGACGCGTGAGCGGCAGTCCCCCGCAGGAACGTGTAAACACGGGTGGGCGCAGTGCACCGGGGAAGAGTGACAGCAGCAGGAGCGCAGCGATTGCCAGCAAGACGGGCTGCGCGGAGCAGGCGGGCGCGGCCCCAGCAGGCGGCCGGACGGGGAAGCAAGCGCTTTGAAACCTTCCCCTCCAGCGGTGGCGCAGGCGCCCCCGAAAGACCAACTTCAGCTGAGAGGTAGAAGTGACACGTTTCCTTGTCTCACGGAACTCACAGTCGCTTCTGAGGCTGTTTGGGAAGTCGGTGAGGTCTGCGTGACGCAAACTCTGCCTCCAAGCTGGTCAGCGTGCGCCTAGTTCTGCGTGGCTCCTGGCGTGGAAGGGACAGTGACGTTCCAGGGAGCGTGTCCTCTCTGTGCTGTGCATCCGCTAACGCAGGGCGCTCACCTGCCAGTGCCCGGTGCTGTGTGGGTGCAGCCAGGACTTTCTCGTGCCTGTTGGTGAGGAAGGGGGAGAATGGCGCCCAGAATTAACTGTGCCGCTCTAGTTCAGCTCCAAAAGAAGGAAACAAAAACATGAAACGCCTAAATTTCTCAGTTTGTAAGAAGCAGAGGTAATTCCCACCCCATTAGTTTACAGGACTGCCAGGCGAGGGCATGGAAGAGTGTGGGCTTGAATCCCTGGGTGGTGCTGGGGGAAGTGAAGGCGTGACGATAACCTTTGCATAACCCACTGAGGAGCCATGAGCTCAGCGTGAAATACCAAGAACAGAAAGTCAGCTGCTGTCCTCGTCCAGAAATGGGGCCCCTCGAACGTACTGTCATTGAGTGAGAGGTACATGTACTCACGTGTACAGTTGGTGAGTTTCGTCTCGTGTATATGTGGAACTAGCACCCCATCAGACATCCCCGTCCCCCGTTTCCTCCTGCACCCCACTCTACCCCCACCCACCCGAGGGCACCTCCACGTGGTCTTGGGCTTCAGTTCTTGCTGCGAGAACCATGCGTATCCTTTCATGACTGGCTTCTTCACTCGGGTTTACCCGGATTTTCGCTCGTGTCAGCATCAGTGCTGTGTCGCGGCCGAGTCGTCTGCCGCACAGCACTCGTCCTTCGGTGGTGGACGCCGGGCTGTTTGAGGTTTTGTTTGTTTAGCTGCTGTGAGCAAGGCTGCTATACACAGTCCCGTTACGTCTTCTGTGGACACAGGTTTTCATCTCTCCAAGGCAAACATCGAGGAGGACACATTCCAGGTAATAGGGGATCGCCAGTGCCCTCCCCCCCGCTGTGCAGTGTCGCGTCCCCCCACAGTGTGGAAGCTCCTGCTGCCCCCAGTCCTCTCGGGAACTGGTTCTCAGTCTCCTCTAACCTAGTGCTTCCGGCGGTTTCCGTCAGCCCTTCAGAGAGCGCTGGCGCTGCTGAGCGTTCTCCCGCGTGCTCAGTGGCCGTCTGCGTTTTCTTTCAGGAAGTTGATGTATATCACGTTTTGGAAAATACTTCTCTTTCTCCACTGACATGCCTTGGAATTGAATTGAAGCGCCTCTGTTGAGAAGAATGTACTTAGAATCGTTATCAGACCACGTCGTGGACAATGCTGATGAACTTTAAGAGCGTGGCCCTAGCCGCCCTCTTCTCTGGTTCCGTGTAGTTTACACCCACTCGTGTTTATAAACCCTGCACTGGTCTTGTTAAGTTGTTCTCTTTCAGGGGAATTAATGGGAGAGAACAGATGGTCTTTTCCATGTACCCACTTATTTACCCTTTCAGGAGCTTTTCCACACTTCCTGTGACTCTGAACTGGTGTCATTTCTCTTCAGCCTACAGACCTCTTAGGACTCCTGGTGACAGGTTGTTCTTGTTCTTTCTTTATAATATGAAAATGTCTTTCATTCTCTTGTTTGAAAGATGTGTTCACTGGAGTTAAACATTTTTTCTCAACACTTCAAATATGTGATTCATATTTATTTTATCAAATATATAATTATATGTAGTGCACCAAATATGTCATTCTTACAAGACATTTGCTTTGCCTTGTAGCCTCTATTTCTCTTAAGAAATCAGCCACCACTTGGCCATTTTGCTGAGCTGGCTGCTGTTCAGTTCCCGTCTTTACCTTCAGTCTCAGCGTCCTCACGATGAGACGCCATGGCGTGGCTCTCTCTGCATTTATTCTTCTTGGGCTTCCCTGAGTTTCTAGGTTGATGTCCTTCACCGGTTTGGGGAATTTGTGTTTTTTTTTATCCCCTTGGCTCTCCTTTCCTCTTGGACTCCAGTTACAGTGCGTCATGTTGGGATTGTCCTGCAGTGACTGAAGTTCTCTTCAGTCTTTTTCAATCCTTCCCACAGTGTCCTCCAATAATAGTAACTCCTGTTATCTGTCTTCAGATCACTAAGCCTCCCTTTTCGCCTTTGTTCCCGGAAGCAGTTAATTTCGTAGAGGACGCTTTTGCTTCGAATCCTATCAGGCCCTTCCTCTGAAGACATGACCTTTTTGGTTTTCCAGGAAATGCCATCGGGGCTCAGTGGGAACCCCAGTGGCCTCCACACAGATGCCCCCTCCCTCTGCTCAGTCTCCGCCTTGAGCAGTCGCCCTGCGTGTGGGCAGTATCCCAGGGACCAGGGGACCTGCACACAGACATCGGGGGCACCCCTCTGCACAGCCCCCCGCTCAGTGCCCCATCCCCCAACTCCAGTCACCCTCCCCCATCCCCAGTCCTGGCCGCTGACCCCCCAGCTCCGGGGACTGCCCTGCTCTCCTCCTGTGGTGGTCGGAACGTGCCCCGGATGGGACGCTGGCGAGTATGGGCTCCTCCCGCACCTGCCTTTCTCATGGCTCAGCTCAGCCTGCGTTTCAGGCTCTGAAAGCCGTTGCCACCTTTGGTCCATTTTATGGCCGTACGTCATGGCGGACAAACCTGTCACTTCACCTACTCTGTGTCCTGAGTGCACAGAAGGAGCTCTCGCTGCAAACAGGGCAGGCGAAGTCTCACGAGAACAGAGGCATGCGGACCCCTTCTCTCCACCACCACTGTGTCTCCCACTTCTCCCCAGAGCCCCTCTTGGGCGGAGCCCCCGGGACTCACCTCACCATCGTCTACTTCTGTACAGTTGTTTATTTTTGTTTATTTGTTGACAATGAAGGTGCATTACTTTTATATTCGGAGTAATTGCTCAAAATACCACCTACCACTTAGGAGAAATGCCTGCAGGGACCCACTCCCCCCATAGGAAATATTTCTATTATAATTTCTATGATTATGAAAGCAATGCACTTTGTGGTCAAATGAATAAACGAACAAAACGCGAATACACACACTGCAGAAGGACCGATGTGGAGCCGGCGTCCATGTCGGAATGTGGCCGCGACCTCCCACCCTGTGGGCCCCATGCAGTCTTTGTCCATAAGGTTCGGAGGGGGTAGGTAGGCGTGGGGGTGTCTGTGCAGGGTACAGGGGATGGGGTCTCCCCGGAAAGATGAGAAGGACGAGGACTTCCCTGCCACTTGCAAACACAGCTGGTATTTCAGGAGTCTTTTTGGAAATGGCTTGCCCTCCCCTTGTTTGACGTTCCCATGTCCTGTCTGCATCATCCAGTTGACAGCTGGAGCCCTCCTTGCAAAGGCTGGGGAGCTGGGGGAGCACGAGGGAGACCGTCACCTGCAGGGGGGCTGCTCCTCTCCCCCTGCCATTCTGGCCCCAACACAGAAGCACACTGTCCTTTGGACCCCCCAAAACTATGATTTCTATACTCTATTACCTGCGTTCCGGCAGAGGCCTGATGGGGGGCTTTGTAACTGAACCCGTGTCTCATTGTTTCAAGGGGCAAATGTGTTCTGAGTTTCACGTTGACGTACTAATCAACCCTCAGACACTATATGTGTGTAATTGGGGCTGCACGTGTCGCATAAATGACACGTCGGCCACGGTGGCCAGAGAGTGCACACGACGCTTGTCTCTGCCAGCTGCAGGCAGGAAGGAGTGGTGGAAAGGGTGCCGGCTGTTGTCGTGTGGTGTTGGGGCGCCAGGCTGGGTGCTGCATCCACCCTTCAGGAACATCTCCTTTTCCCGCGTGAGAGGGAAGGGGCTCATCGTTCCTCCGTAGGCTACAGGCTGCGATGAAACGGCTTAATGTCTCTTTTCCTGGCAGAAGCAGGTTGTTGTATCAGGGGTCCTACTTTCCATGCTCCTAATCAGGTCAATTAGTTTGTGGATAGTTCTCTGTGAGTCCCACTTCCATCTTAACGTCTTAAAGACACTGAACTACGGTGATGGTGGAAGGGCACGTGTGATTCAAGTTCAACAGACATAACAAACAGGTTCTGAACACCTGCCTGTGCCTGTCGTTCGTCGGTGGGAAGGTGGCCTTGCAGGGATGGATCCGCCTGGTACAGGCGCCCTCACTTCCTTTGGACACATCAGTACGCCATTTATTTGCTTTTGCTTCTGTATGTGCCCCCCAGAATCGCCCACCCCAAGTCTCCTGAAGGACCTGAGAAAGCACCAGGTTCATGTGGAGAGACTGAGCCCCCTGGACCTTGACCAGATGGCCCGCGTGATCGCAGACGCCGTGCACGGGGTGGGTGAAGAAGGGGCGTGGGAAGGCCCTGGCAGAGGTGCCGGAGGAAACACGGGAGAGCCGGCAGGCAGCTCGGAAGAACAGCTATCCAAGCACAGCGACCAGGGCAGAGACGGCCTGCGAGGTGAGACGCCCTTTCTACTGTGGGTGGACGGGCCTGCGATGGACGAGGCCACAGAGCCGTGGGGACCCGGGCTTGCCAAGCTGCAATGTGTCCTTTCTGCCCGTAGGTGGGATTTGTGTTAATGATTTTTATCTGTTTGAACTTTTGCCTCTAAGAGCTTTCTTAACTGGCTAAGCCGACCAGAGCAATTATGTCGAAAGGGAAACTGTTCTCTGTGAGGAGGTGGGGTTCCACTGCACTGAGGTTCAGAGGTGGGAAACAAACAGGACTGATGGGAAGTGTTTGTGTGTGGATTGTGCAAGTGAATATAGTCAAATGTTCGACTAATAAAGTGAAAGGGGTTCATTTGAGTGTCTGCCTGAGGCTCACATCCCCTCTGAGGCTGCTCCAGGGAGAAAGCATAGAGTCCCCGACTCCCGCAACACGCACGCACGCACGGGACCCACGGCGGGCTCAGGCTTCCCTGATGACTGGCCTTCTCTCTGACTGACTGCTTCTCAGAGTCGTTGGAAATACACTAAAGCATCTCAGTGCCTTGCACACAGTAGGCACACATAGAAGAAAACGTGTGGCAAAACACAAGTGAAAGGTGCATGTCTCCTTCTGTGGGTTGGGACAAAGAAAGGCTTGCTTGGAAACTGGAAGCGTGGCTTGCCTGGCAATGGGATGCAGGAGAAGATACCAGACTCCAGCAGGGCCAGGCGCTGGTAGGCAGTCACAGCTGAAAGGATGGCTGCCCGCACTGGGGCGGGGGCTCTGGAAGGTTCTGCGGTGCGGTCGTTCGGGCTTCAGGCATGCAGGATGAGTTTGGTACATTGGGCGTTGCCGGGAGGATACTGACTTGGAGAAATGACCACCACAGAACAGTAGCCCAAGTCAGTAAGTTCTGAAGACACCTGACGTGGCGTGGTTTGGGTTAGACGCTTCACTTTTTTGTGACTCATCTGCCCCTGGCACAGTGGGTTTTCCTGGCTGTGCGCTAACACTGAGAATGACGGGTACATACATGGAACTGGTAATGTCATTTACCGCTGCTTCACTTGCCTCGTTTAGCCGGCAAGTCCCCGCCTCCCGTGAAGTTTACAGAGCACTTTGCTACAAGCAGAACAGGCCTCCTTCCCAGTAGAGGTCAGGCCAACACCGTAAGACGTAGACACTCACGCGGCTGCTTGCGAGCTGCGACACCTTGCGATGATAACTCCCTACGAGGATTGTGATAACGTTCTGTCTTTCACAGATAGCGGGGTGCAAGACGACGATGGCAGAGGTTCTGAAGAGGTAAGATGGACGCCTCTGCAGGTTTGCTTCACGTTAAGCCCAGAACTGTCTGGGTCGTCTTTCTGTTCATGGCTTGGGAACATTTATGAAATACAAAGGCTTTTGGCTTTTTTATTTTCTAGGAAAGGATAGAAAAATGCTCATAATCCCAAAATTAGAAAGGTATAAAGAGTGTATACAAAATTGTGAATATTTATATACATGCCAGTATCTATTTTCAGATTTTATAGTAATCTTTATCCATTGTAGAAATATGAAAAATATGGTTAATACAAAGAAGAAAATTGCTGTCCCTTAGACTGTCCCCACCTAGGGATAAGAGGTAACATACAGGATGCATCGCAGGCATGCTCTAATACTGCCACTGTCCTGTGTTTGCTGGTGTCCGGGGTTCATGTCACAGGGACGCTCATTGGCTCAAGGTCGTCAGGCCTGCGCTGTGCAGAAAGGTGGTCCCTACCCACATGACTACTTGAACTGTAATTTAAATTTATTAAAATGAGGTAAATAAAAAGTTCGGTTTCCAAGCTGGACTGGCCACATTTCAAGTGTGCCTTGGGCGTGTGTGGTTAGGTGGTGCGAACACAGAACCTTCCCGTCACTGCAGATGCTCTGTCATGCAGCGCTGGTCCAGGACGCCGTGAAAGATGCAGATAACACCCCGTCTCTGGGCACGTTGTGGGTTTTTCCCACTGAAGGACCTTTGCTCATTTATAATCTTAGGGATGCAGAAAGTCATTTCATAAGCAGTGACAATGACATTATGTGGTTTTACGAAACTATTTTTGTGGTGTGGAAAAAAAGACCTTTGGTTAGTGCTTCTCTTGTCAGTTAGTCTTAGTGGTTTTTGGTTCAACGCCTGCGAGCAAGCAGAGGAAAAAAAAACATCAGCAATTCTTTTAAATGTCCATCAGAAATGGTGGGCTATCCTGTGTGAGCAGAGGAGGGAGACATGGGGTCTAAGGACAGTGTCCTCGTTTATGAAGAGGTGGGAAAGCGAGGACCCATGGCCAAGCGGCCGGGCCCAGGCTGAAGGTCTCCAGAGAGCAGACAAGTCTGCCTGCTTCCAGAACCGCCCCCGGGAGGACCCAGGGCTTCTACTCCACACTGTTTCGTTCACTGAGTAGAATTCTAATTCATTGTCCGTCACTCGGGGTACATTCTGAAGCAGTTTTCTCCAGAAGGGTATTAGAGTATTGTATTTTCTTGTTGTTTAATAACATCTGTATTTCCTCCTCACACAAAGCACCGTTTAAGTGAGAATGTCATTCTTGTTCCTTCAAAAGCCTGAGGACGTTTCCCATCCCTATTTGGTAACTGAAATGCTATGTACTGTTGTCATTCAGGACACAAATTTGAGCAACTATTTTCATCAAAGCATTTTCTTTAAATACTCCAAAGCACAAACGAAAAAGTTATAAATACTTTTCAGTCAAGAAGGGAATAATTACTTCCTTTATAGTCCTTCCTTAATTTCCTACCTAAATGTGTTTTGGTAAAGTGAGTTGCAGAGTAAATCCAGTTTTCCTGTTTCTATCTGTTATAACGTTGGCGATGTAATTTGATGGTTACAAAGGATGGGAAGCACTGGCCTTCACTGTGCTGGAAGGGGTCCCTGGCCTGCTCTGCTCCCTCCCATGAGCGGTAGGGGCGACAGTCTCTTTCCTTACAGAGCCGCGCTGGTGTCTGAGGGCAGCCCGGGGGGGGGCGGGGGGGGCCGTCTTCAACGTCAGTTAGACCCGAGTTCAAATCCCGGATCTGCCAGTCACTACCTCTGTGATCCCCTACACATGACTAACCTCTCAGGGCCCAGGGAATACAGGGTAGAGACAAAAGCTGGTTCTCTACTCCTGGGTGGGGCAATAGGGAAATGGACGGTTTACACCCGGCCTTGCGCACAGGGCTTGCCAGGGAATCAGCGCTGTCGTCAGAGTTGTAAGCTGACATTCATCAGTCAGAATGTCATTTAAGTGGTTCTGAGGACACTTGTCCAAGAAACGGGGATCAGGGAGGGGCAAGCCTTCGCATGGGAGGGCCAAAGTTCCCCTAGATGGCGTTCAGAGGCAGTTTCATGTCCCTGTGACTACTCACTCCGGGTGCTTCGGTTTCCCTGTGGAAAGGGGGAGGGGCTGACAGTTCCTGAGTTGGTCTTATCATGAGGACTCTGAGTTCATGCATGGAAGGCATCAGTGCAAAGCCTTCAGCCGTGTGAGGGCTCAGAAAATGCCACTTATTGTTGTGACTAATTGTTGGTTGTTTCTAGAGGGGCAGGAGGGGGCCTCGGAGTCACATGGGCTGTATTTAGAGACTGACACTGACTATCCAGATTCAGATTCTTCAGGAAGGGCTGTGTGTATGTGTGTGCATGTATGTGTGCACCTGCACGTGCTGCTTGCACGAAGGAACGTTAGTAAGGGGTCCTGATACGCGGGCTCCATCGGGCGGAAATCTGCGCACCTCGACGTGGTCCTAAATGCAGGCAGGAAAAGCTTGGCCTTCATCACCCTTCATTTCGCATTGCCTGTTACTGTCCCATATGGATGACTTTGTCACACGGGGCCTTTTCATTGTGTAAGTCGACAGTCTTTCCCCCAGATGTCATCTCATGAGAGTTTCCGTTGTACTAGGTCAACCGTCTGAGCCCTGAACTCGGTGGCCTCCTGCAGGATCCCGGGTCTCGACTCTTGCCTGGAGTCCCACCTCTTGCAGAGTCCTTCAAAACGGAGAGCAAGAAATCGGAGGAGCCCGAGGTCTCCTTGTCGTCAGAGGAGGAGGGAGCTGGAGTGGAAAACGTGAAGAGTCACACGTACTCCAAAGACATGCTGGAGAGGCCGCCACACTCGCAGCCCTGGGGCAACGGGTTTGGGGAGCCCCAGCACTGGGTTCCAGGGCCCTTGCAAGAGGACCAGCCGCTCGAAGCAGCAGCTCAGGGACGGCCGGGTGACAGCCTGAGACTGGAGGCCAAGTCTTCCGCGGAGGAGGAGTACGGCTACATCGTGACAGAAAACGAGTGAGTAGGACATCAGTCGGGATGTCATTTACGTGGTTCTGAGGACACTTGTCCAGGAAACGGGGATCAGGGTGGGGCAAGCCTTGGCATGGGAGGGCCAAAGAGCTCGCCTTTGTGCTTGGTGCCCAGGACCCTGGCGCCTTGCTGGAGTGGGGGTGCTTCCGTTGTTGCCTGTCTTCAGTGGGGAGATGCTCACGCATCCTGGTACCTCACGTGTGGGAGGGCAGCCAGGGGCCAGCCCGTCCCTGTCACCCTGCGCTTTGGACCTCGAGGCCTGAGCTTGAGGGCCATTCCCGATAAAATAAACCCGCCAGAAGCCTTCCATCTTTGGTCGTGGCCTCACCACCTGCTGGTCACACCACAGGGCACGTTGAAGCCATGGGTCTTCAGGTGGGGCCGGCGGGGCGCTGGGGGAAGCAGAGCCTGGGCTGCCTCTGCTGGACGCTGGCCTCTGGCCCGTGAGCTCCAGGAGCTGTCCCCAGCAGTGTAGTCCAGATACCAGGGTCTGAGTCCTCGTGCTTCAGAGGGCAGAGCCGGCCTCACGGCAACAGCGTGCGCTGTCCTCGTTTCCTGAGTGTGACGAGGGACTGAATGCAAACGTCAGTAGTCAGCAGGTGACAAGGGGTCAGCCCCATTTTTCAGGTCATTTCACTAATGAATCCAAACTTTGATGCTATGCTTTGTGAAATGTTGTATTATCGTCAAGTAATGAAAGGCGTTTCAAGGCAAAAACACATCAGTCTGGCAACACACACACGAGTGTGCACATGTGTAAAACCTGGTTTTGCTTTCTGGTGTCCGTGTGTCCCAGTGCTTCTGTGCTAGTTCAGAAGCCGGTCATGTGATCACTGTCGTGGGAGGGGCAGCATCGGGGTGCTGCTCTCCTGCTGGTTCGGCACGTGCGCCCTATGCTCATGCCCACCAGCGTGTGTGCACTGCTGCCACACTGCACGCAGCAGATGTCATCAGCGAGAAGCAGTGGCATGCCACCACGGCACCACACGTTTCCCTGAGACCAAACCACAGACCACATATCAAAGCAGATTGAAGCGTAAGACTTCAGCTGCAGAGCTGTTCTCACCGGTGTGTTTAGAGACACGCTCACAGCGCATGCTTCTGCTGACCCCAAAGCGGCGTGTCCGTTTTCACAGGGTCTGTTTGGTTCCGACGCCCCCGGTGTCTGACCCCTTGGCCTGGACAGTCCGCTCTGTCCTCGTCTCCTTCTCTCAGAATGAGCAGCTCCTAGTAGGTGCTGAGCCCGTGGAGACGTACAAACGGGAAGGGGACCGGCATGTGCTTTGAGGGCACAGCCCTGTGACAGCCAAGGTCAGGCGGGGACGCAGACGTCATCACAGCCTGTTAACCTACTCTATGCATCAAATACCCGTGTTCTGAGTTTTCCCTCCTTGGAAACCTCACTGTGCTGTGTGTGTGTGTGTGTGTGTGTGTGTGTGTGTGTACTGTGTGCACGTGTCTATGTGCTTACGTGTACTGTGTGCATGTGTGTGCTCTGCGTGGCATGTGTATGGGTATATGTGAGCACCAGTGGGACGTCCACGGCACAGCTGGTCTGCGACCCTTTCCTCCCACCAGGACATCCGTGTCCTCGTGTCCTGATCCCCGAGGGCGCGGTCCCGGCATGAGGTGATGCCAGCCATGTGCCCCAAACTCCTTGTTCAGGGTCCTGGGGTTGAGCTGCAGCGCAGAGGAGAAGGGGCCCCTGGGGTCACCGTGGACAGCTGAGGACGGTGCATTTGTTTGGGGCCTTTCGAGCAGGACAGTCCGTCTGCTGGTCTCTGCATCAGGGTGGACGTGGAGGGAATGACAGCTCGGGGCGGTCAGCACGTCTGACCGGGAGACCGCGATCCTACCGGTGTTTCCTCCTGCTCCACCTGACTTCTGAGGCGCAAGGGCAGCCGTAGCGGGAGGCGATTCTCGTTGCGTTCAGTGTTTTCCTGCAGAGCTTTCCTGGCCCATTCCTTTGGGACATGAGCATACACGCCCACTGGCCTGGGTCAGAGGAAAACCGTTGTCTCATCTTGGCTGACTTCGCTTTCCTTTGGTGCCTCAATAGGTGAAAGACACATGGTGCTGCTCATTCAGCTTGTGCCAGTGATTCTTAGTGTGTCGCCCGGTCGGATGTGCTAGGAGGTTACACCTTCTTCCATCCCCAGACAGAGATTGAGGTTTCCGCCTCTGGTATCAAATTCACTGGTACTTTGGGATTCTCAGGGGCAAGATTTCACCAGATTTCGGCTTAAGTCTTACTAGATCAGCTATTGACAAACATCTGTTTCCATTCTTTTAAAAACGAGGACTTGTGTATATTTGGCTGTCCCATACAAAGGAGAAGGAATGGGACTCACAACTCAGTGTTCTCACTGACACACGTGCTCCCCACGGGCGTTTCGAGGGGAGAGTGATGGGGCTTTGTCGCCGCCATTCCCGCGCTTACATTTCCCGACGGGCTGGATGTAGCTTAATCCTTCGCCGTTTGCATTTTCATCCTCTTTTTACAAACTAGACGGATTATTCAAGACTGGATGGAGGGCAGGACGGCCATCCCCAGTTCTCTAAGGACAGTTTTAAAATTATTTCAAGTGAGGCTGATGGGAAGAGATCACGGGATGGAGGGGGAGTTTGAAGCAGAAGGGGCTTTTCACCTCTCAGCAGAGAAGAAACTCCTCTTACATCTGACGAGTAAATGCTTCAGAGACACGGGCTATCCTGCTCACCACGTGCCTCCCTTCACAAAACTGAGTCCTCGTGTTTGGGCCATGTTCCTGGAGAAGGGTCATAGGAGACGTCGAGGGTGACCTTGGAGAGTAAACCTGGCCATGAGCATGTGCAGGCTGAGGGCAGCTGTGGGCGGTTGTCAGTTTGATTTTGGAGACACACAGTCTGTTGGAGAAGCTTGTAGCCACCCCTCGGGACGAGGCTGTGGACGAGGGTCCCTGTAGCCCAGCTGGCTCTCAGGGAAGCACCTGGCACTCGCGCAGCATGGTCACGCATAGGTCTCCATCCGGTCCTGGCAGCTTCCGTGGGATGACGACCACACACGGAGCCCACCATCAGGGCGGGAGCCCCCAGCGCCATGGGGCTCGGGCAGGGGCATATCCCCTGGCGTGGTCCCCTCATCTCAGCGGCAGTGGTGGTGGTGCCCACCTTCAGGGGCTGTTGGGGATAGTGAACGTGACCCAGGATGAGCAGTGGCTGGAACGCAGTGGACGTCGAGTGAACAAAGAGCATCAGCCCGCTGGCCGCCAGCAGAGTGGATGCAGGAGGACACAGCCCCACCTGAAAGAGGAGTAGATAGCTTCCGCTCGGAGGAGGGGGTCAGAGCAGCGTGACCTCAGTGTGGTCACCCAGGAAGCAGATGCCGACAGGAGGGATGGGGCCTGGGCCGTCGGCCCGGAGCTGCTCTGACGCCTGTCAAATTCCAAACACAGCTGGTTTACTTTTACATTTCCCGCTGTCAGGTTTTTCTTACCAGGAAGATTTCTTTCACGTGGGATAAGCCAATCAGGGAAGTTACAATGTCCTAATTACTGTGGTTACGAGTCCCACCCGGCTTCCAAGCAGGTGTGTTAGGCACACATTTCCCGCAGCACCTCCCCTGTGGGAGTCAGTCAAGTTGTCTGATCAGAGAGATGCCACCTAGACATCACACACGGTCCGTCCTTCATCCACAGGTGAATTATAGGGCTCGGGGGTCAAAAGTCTGGAAGAACGTTCGGAAGTCAGGTTCTCCACTTGCCGAGGCCTCGGGGAAAGGGTGTCAGGTCCCTGCGTTCATCCTCGGGCAAGACTGGCCTCGCCTGGGGGCAAACAACCATCCTCGTCCCTCAAGTACTTCCTGTCCATCACCTAGAGCGTGAGAGGAGTTTGTGCAGGGCCTTCGGGAGCAGGCCGCCCACTGGCTCCTGTTCTCCTGACCTGTGAGCCGCTGTGCTCGGCAGTGACCATCCGGCTCCTCTTGGGAGCCAGTGAGGTGAAGAGGAAGGGGTCCCAGCCGACAGCCAGTGCTCCCTGATCCGGGTTCTCCCACTGCCTGTCCCAGAGCCCCCCGGCTGCACACACAGCCCCCAGCTGCCTGCAGAGCCTCTGGCTTGTCAGGCCAGCTCTTACATCACCTCCCGCAACCTGTGGTCTGCGGGCAGTGCCGCCCATGCCGTGCCTCTGGGAGCACCTCCATGCCCCTCACCTCTTAGACACACAGAAGAAGCTTGACATTCCCCAGGGTGGGACAGAGTGGTGGTCTCCATGCCCCCGGTGCCTGCTGCCACCGCCCTCAGGCCTCACGTCCCCTGTCCAGCTGTCAGAGTCTGTCCACGCCCTCTCCCCTCCCTGCCTCTCCGTGTGCTGCCTCAGCCTCTCTTGCCCTGGTCACTGCGGGGCCTCTCCCTGCGTCATCCTTCTTCAGTCGTTAAGCATGTTGCACCAAAGAGAGAGAATGCCCCATTGTCTGCATCTGACTGTCACCCTCTGCCCTTGGTCCCTGTGGTGACGCCCACTGTCTGCACCATGGAGACCAAGCCTTCAGGTGACCCCGGGCCTATGGGCTCTGCAGGCACCTGCACCGCGCGTTTCCTCTCTGGTGCTGGGCCAAGCCCGCCTGCCTTCTGCTTCCGGAATGTACAGGAGGCTGCGTGTGCCCCTGCCAGCGCACGCCACCCCTCTCTCCCTCGTCCTGGGCGCTGCCCTCTCCCGCAGCCTCCAGCGGATTTCCTGCCTGTTCAGTTCCGTATTTTTCCTGAGGCAATGGACTTGGTTTTTGCTCTTTCTTATGCAAATTTTGAACATTCCCAAAAGCAAGATAACCCAGGCCCAACCACCCGACAACCTGTCTCATCCACACCGTCTACTCCTACCTGTCAGCTACTTTGGAACAAATCCCAGTTGTATTGTCTGAAAAACATTTCACGAACTATCTCTAAAATATAAGGATTCTTTCCTTTTAACGTTCCCTCATGCCTAAAAAGTAACAGAGAGTCTCAACATCAAGTGTCCAGTCTGTTCCAACATCAACGTCAGAACTCGTTTTCTGACGCGGGCTGACCGAACTTGTCGGCTCACTTTCCTCTCCTTTGTTGAGGTCCCAGTGACGTGTTGGAATCAATGTCTGTTATTGGCTTGAAATCTAGATCTGGAGGATATTTACCCTTGTCTGACTTGTAACTACAGTGGTAAAAAGAAGTGAGAAAAATACCATAAAAGCTCAGATACGGTGGGATGAAAACAGTTTCAGTGTCTCTGACCCAGTGGCTTCCACGTTAGCTGGCCATGTCTAGCCACGAGGAAGACACCAGAAGGACGGTGCTCTGCCAGAATGGGGCCCCTTAAGTTCTCTGACTGTGAGCCTCCTCCTCACACGCCACCTTTGTGCTGCAGCCGAGGGTGAGGTCGGTGGTTGGGGGGCCAGGGAGGGCAGTGGGGAGGGGGAAGCATCGGAATAGCCCGCTCGTCCCACCAAGCCTGGGGCCTGGGCCGCTAACCCTCTCTGCCTCGGGCCTGTCCTCAGGTCGCCTCCTGTAGCCTCGGTGCTGAAATGTGGGACGGCCTAAGAGGGTGTGAGAGGCTGGACTTGCTTCTCTTTTCTCTGTGATGGCCTCTGATGGCAGCAAGGGGGTCGCCACAAATATCCGTATCTGTGTCCATGTCCACGTCCATCTCGGTCTCCATCTCTGTGTACCTACACCTACACCTATATCCCTGTATCACCTATCCCTACATCTCTGTCTTTCCCATGTGTATATCCACGTAGCCTCGCTTGGTATCAGGTTTCCATCATCAGTGGAGCAGGTTTTCACTTCCTTCTCAGTGAGGCTGTGAAATTCCACAGTAGAATAATCCACAGGGACCGTCACTGCCTAACAGCTACAATTGATTTTTTGCAAAGTGTCATCTGCATCACAAATTGGCCTAGACTTACGTCTGTTTGAGTTAAGCAGTTCAAATTTCACTCCTACATAGAAGGAAGTAAGGAAGAGGGAGTAAAACATGGAAAGAAGAGATTTGCTGGGCTGTCAAAACTGGAGTAAGTCTGGGAATAAAGAATAAGGCCAGAGGGAGAAGGAAAATGGAAAAACGGTGTCCTGATAGCTCATTCAGGAGGTACTGGCTTATTGGGGACGGTGACATAACAAAGGCAGAATGTTAGCGGAAGAGCTGGCTATGGATTACTGAGTTCCAGCTCAGCCTCCCTGAGTCCCGTGAAGGGGTCCATTTCAAGCTTCCAAAGACGTCACGGCCCTTACTTCAAGCTCCGTGGAGGGCAGGTGGGTGGGAAGGGAACTGTGTTGCATGGAGAACAGCCTGTGCAGGGTGTGCCTCAGGAGGAAGCATGAACTTTGGAGGAGGGGGCAGTACATGGCGAGGCCGCCAGGCCCCAGCAAGGACTTACCCTGACAGTTGTGGACGCCACTGGACGGCTCCGACAGGTGGCTGGTGGGCCAGGGGCCCTCTCTCCCAGACCCTTGTGCTGGCGTGGAGAAGGGACAGAGGCAGCCTGGCCGGTAGGTGTGTGGCCTTCAGGCCATTCCCCTCAGCTCTGGCCTCATCCTCGCTGTCTGCACCGTGGGCTGACCTGCAAAGTGTCACCTGAGCTGTGAGCTGGCCTGGACTTCAACCTAATGAGGCGGTTTCACTGCGATTCCCAGGCTGCTTTGCCAGTGGGGCTTTGGGTGAGGCTCCAGGGGACAGTGCCGCCAGGCCGTGGGGGCGGGGCGGCCCCGAGGCCGGGCATCCTCCTCTCCTTCCTGCTGCGGGCCTGGCTGAGACCTGTGCGAGCGCACTCACTCTGCGTTTGTGTACAGTACTGTCCCACTTTCTTTTTCAGATGTGCGTACACTTTTTTTTTTTTTTAAAGATTTTATTGGGGAAGGGGAACAGGACTTTATTGGGGAACAGTGTGTACTTCCAGGCCTTTTTTCCAAGTCAAGTTGTCCTTTCAGTCTTAGTTGTGGAGGGCGCAGCTCAGCTCCAGATCCAGTTGCCATTTCTAGTTGCAGGGGGCGGAGCCCACCATCCCTTGCAGGACTCGAGGAGTCGAACTGGCAACCTTGTGGTTGAGAGCCCACTGGCCCATGTGGGAATCGAACCGGCAGCCCTCAGAATTAGGAGCATGGAGCTCTAACCGCCTGAGCCACCGGGCCGGCCCCTGTGCAGACACTTTTAACAAAGGTAACTCCAGGACACTGTGTACTTACACTTGTATTCAGCTGCTGGCAAATGATGTTTTTCAGAAATTTGGAGGAATGAATATACTTATGGTGAGAAGTGGTCTCATCTTGATGTTAAAACCGATCATGGTTAGAGTGGCTTAGTTTCTTACCGGTGGACGTTTCACCTGTGCAGAGTTGGGGCTGTAACAACTCACTAGTGAGTCACTCAGCATTGTTAGCGGCTCCAGATGGATGTGCGTGCTCTCGAAGGCCGCGGGAGCTCAGACTCGGAGGGTTCAGTTTGGCTGCAGATTGTCATCGGCTCAGCAACGTTCTACGGGGACGTTGGGCTTTCTTAGGCTTCTGCAGGGAAAAAATGTGGTGCCGAATCGAAGCCAGAATTCTGAACCATCGCAGCTGCTCTGGTTTCTCTCATTTGCTCTCATCAGAAATATCTCTTCTCTGCATTGGGGACAATTTCTGTGGGTTAGCAAAAGTTTTGACTACCTGATAAGATTATTTAAATAGAATAAATGTCGTTATTTGTTACAACGATGGATAGGGATAATTAGAATAAACGGTAAATCCCATGAAAACCTCACTTTATCCATTGGTTTCAAATATCATCTCATCAGAAGAGTTTGTACCAAAGTTGACTGGTTGCATCTTGGAATCCATCAATCACTTGGTGCCCTGCCTTTGAATTTTCAAATAAACAGTGTGATGTCCACAGTCAGAACATGAAGCAGCCAAAGGGAAATGAACGGTCAACATTGAGCAGAGTCCTTATGTCCCTGTCAGGTCAGCAGGGACGTCCGCCCTGTGGACAAACAGACCCTGCTGTCACCGGGATCTTACCTGCCCACGAGGAAAGCCCAGTAACTGCTAAACAACTCAGGCGTGGAGCGGTCTGGGCACACGCTGTCCAGTTCAGTTCAGGTGTGACACAGGTTGGACACAGCGGCCACCTGGGCTCACCACCCGGGAAGCCTATGTCACAATACACGCTCAGTAACAACACTGAGGGTGGGGTTTTTCTCTGGGGAACTGACTCACAGCCTGACCTTGAGCAGTGAACTAAATTCCTCTGGTCTCCGTTCCCACTCCTAAGATGAGGTTCACAGTGGCACCTTCCTACAGGTGTGTTGGGAGCCGTACCTGGGAGAGCTTGCAGTCTTAGCGTGCTGGAGAGCGTAAGGAAAGCGTCCAGAGGTGGTGCTGCCTGGTCGTTCCGATCCTTACTTGTTTTCACTAGTGTTGTTTTAAGAGTGGCATTCCACAGCTCCTTCGTCATCAAGCATACTCAGTTTTCCTCGTTGTTCATCCATTGTCTTACCCCAGCGATGAGCTTAGGGCACCGTGGAAGTCTGTTGTGCTGCGTGTGGTGTTTGGAGCCGTCCTGGGTGCTGTCACCTCTCACGCGAGCCTCCCACTGCATGAATGGTATGGGTCATTCCTGTGCCCCTAGTTTGCGTACTCAGCAGATGCCTGGAAGCATCGTCTTTCCCAATGCTTAACCAGTGGTATTAACACGCTGCTGGGTTTCGGAATGGAGAAGCATTAGACAGGAGACACCGCCTGGCTTGTGAAATCGCTCCTGTCACCAGACAGCGGGGCCGGCAGTGAGGCGCCCGCAGCCGTCAGTACTCACACCTCCCCTCCCCTCGCAGTCCCGGGCATCCAGGTACTCAGGGTGACAGCTGTCACAGACAGACTGACGAGATTGCACATGCGGTCTCCATCCATTGATCTTCGGGATGAACTCCCTTGCTTTCTAAAGTTCAGACCATGAGATGACAGATGATGGCATGTATTTTAAAAATAAAATAGAAACAAGTGCATGCTCATTTTGAGCCCAGTCAGCACTGTCTGTCTGCTGACTTACTGAATGGAACCACTGGAGTCATGTGCCATTTGCCCCCTGCCTGCAGCCCTGACAGGAAGGGGCGGGTGCCCTCGTGTGTTTGTGTCATCAGGGCCGTCTCACTGGGCAGCACGCAGGCCCCTAACTGTGCTCAGCAACGAACATCCTCACTCTCTTCGGTGTGGTTTTAAATAATCTTGTCAAGGGGAAAGCTGTTCCATTTGTGTATAGTGGTGGTGAAGGAATGTGGGTCAGGACCCATGAGAGCCTCTGGACTCCCCACCTCATTGTATTACCCCTTTGGTCAGACATGAGAATCTGGCCGCAGACCTTGCTTGGAAGCTGGGTGATGCTTGGCGTAGGGCGAGAAGCCAGCTGCTCCAGGTTTTCTGCTTAAGGCTGCAGCAGCCCAGGGGAAGGAAACTGGCTCCGGGGGCTGGTAGTGAGGCCCCGTGTCTCAACCATCAGAGGGCAGTGGCCAGTAAGCTGCCGCTTTTACTGACTCTGCCAGGCCTGCTGTCCTCACCGCACGTCGGTCACCCCAAATCCTCTCTCGAACCTATATGAGGTGAGAAAGGAGAGGACGGTGAAAAGTAGTTCGGACGGGATCTGCAGTCCAGGGCTGCCTTTCGTCCGTCCTTCTGACCAAGCAGCCCCTCCAGTGGGCTTTCCTCCCCAGCGTGGGTGCCAAGTGGGGCCTCCTGCCGTCGTCCAGCTTGTGGCTTCCTTGTGTCTCACATGGTGGCTCACCCGCTAGTCCCGTCCGCACGCCTTACTCATGTGTCCCAGGCTGCGAGCCCTCCCCACACCCACCCAGCCACCATGAGCCATTTGGGGCCCCCTTGCACCCCTGAGTCTCCATCGTTCTTGGAGTCACAGTGATCGTGGGAGGCCACCAGAGTTCCATCTCCACGCTCCCACCCTCCGGCCAGAGCCCCCAAAACCTCCTGCCCCAGGGCCTCGGCACCTGCTCCTCACCGTCTGTCCCTGTGTCCTGATGTCCTCTTTTGCAAGGACACTGGTGATGTGGGATCAGGCCCAGCCATAACAAGCTGGTCCTACACTGATCGCCTGTGGCCACCGTTTCCTTACAAGGTCACGTTCTGAGGTTCTCAGGTTAGGACGTCAGCAGTTTGGATTTTTGGTGACATGGCTGAGCCCAGGAAAACACAGACTGTCTGCTGCCTGTGTCCCCGCAGGGACGTAAGCCCCGTGAATGTGGGCCCCGGTCTCGTTTCACTGCTGCCTCTCCTACGACAGCAGCACCAGGCTCTGCGTGGGCACAGGGGGTGACTGCATGGCCAGCTGGGGTGGAAGCCTGTGCTGGGCCACAGCTGTTCCATAAGGACGTCACCGAGTAGTGCCCTGAAGGGGTGCTGACAGGACTTCACGGGCAACGCGTGATCGCAAGGCTGAGTGCAAGGCCTCAGGATTTGCAGCCTGAACCTTGAATCACAGCGTTATTGCCGTTGCCTCTCTGTGTGGAGCTGGCCTTGCTGGGGGTCACCTGGAGATCGCATCCATTAATGAGTCACTGCTGGCGGGCCGTCCGTCTCTCTGCTAACCCTCAGACTGATATTGCAATCGCCTCTCATTGGCATATAACTCATTTTAGAAATGAACCTGTTTAAAAATGAGTTTCCTTTGTACGTTTGACTTCCCGTCCTGAGGTTTGGTTTCAGCATCTGCTTCTCTCCGTCTCCCATTTCTCCTTTCTCAGCCTGCCCTCCCCAGCCTCTCACTTTATTACGATTCTTATTGAGGCAGAGACGAGCCATTGCTGCATCATGAGCCCATCACACGTCCTAACAATTCCATTTGCACTGAATTGTTTGTCTTATTGCTGGAAAATTCAGGTGATTCATCACGTCTGGAGAAGCACCTGATGCCACTGCCCCGGGAGCCGCTCGCTGTGTGACACGAATGTGGTGGGCGGGCGGCTCTCAGGCCCCCCGGGCTGGGTGGGAGCTCCTGGGGACTGTGGCGTCTCAAGTCGTGCTGACTTCCATTTGCTCACGTTGCCCCCTCCTGTCTGCTCTCCCCCAACAGCCCCCTGAGCCCGCAGAAGGGGACGGAGCTGACGGCGGCCGTCGCACATCTCCTGCAGGTGCCGATGAGTGTCTTCGCAGACATCGCGTGAGTGTGGGCCGGGGTCTCTGGGTTTCTCGCTGGCTCCCACCAGGCTCCCTTTCGTAAATTGCTTTGCAAGGAAGAGGACTGTGGGCCTGTGGTTGGTGTTAATTATATCAGAGAGAAACTGTTCTGGAAAGAATGAAAGGAAAATTCCAGAGAGGTTTGGTAAGTTACTTAAACATAGCTGAAGTCCAAGTGTAATTATAAGAACTATGATCTGGAAGAGCGGTGCCCACGGAGGCCCTGGCTCCCTGCCCTGCTGCTCCCAGACTCAGGGAGGCTCTAGGTCAGGGGTGTCCAAACTTTTCTCAACGTTTTTCACCAAGGGCCACATGCGGTAAAATACACAAACAGCCGGGCCACTCACTCGAGGTGAAGTACGTATTGCCTCACCTGGTTTATTTAAGTAAACTAAATATATTTTTGGAATTCGCTGCGGGCCAATTAACAATGCATTGTGGGCCGCAGTTGCCCCACGGGCCGCATTTTGGACACCCCTGCTCTAGAAGTTTCCTCAGCCTGTGCCATCCCCACAGACGCGCCAGAGCCTTGGGGACGGGTGTGTCAGCACTTACCATGAGCCTGCAGTGTAGGGCCTGCCCTGTCCCGGGGCCGGAGGGGCACTGGCCTGTGGCCGGCCCAGGGTGGCTGCCGTGACGTTTCTTGGAATGTGTATAGAGCACAGAGCACCAGCACTACGTCAAGAAGACAAACGGAAACGCATCGATGCAGGAGTGGGTGGGGGTTGCCAAGCGCAGGTGTGGACGGCTGGCCACGCGAAGCCTAAGGATGGCCGCACATATGGCTCAGGACTAGACACGTGGGCCGAGCTGAACCCCCGTCCACCAGGGCGTCCACTGCGGCGCGGCCCACAGACACTCACCTGTGCTTCATACGGCAGGTGTGTATTCATCTCTGCTGTGCCCTGGCCTGGTGCTGGGAGCTGGGCGTAGGCGTGAGGGACACTGTCCTGCCTCAATCTTACCACTGAATGTGCACGTGGCTCATGTAGAGGGAGCTGGGGGCCGTGTGTGTAGGGAAGCACCTCACTGAGCCTGGGGCCCAGAAGCTTCTGGAAGAGGAGAGGTAGGGACGGTGGCAGATGTCCCACAGGGAAGTTAGGTGCCTCTGGCAGGGCACCCCAGCGCCCAGCACAGAGCGTAGCACGAATTCCCAAAGCAGTGGGAATGAGACCCCATGGCCTGCCGAGAACACGGTGACCCGGGAGCTACCTGTGCTCACCTCATGTGGGTGTGCAAACCTGGAGCCCAGGGGGGCTGTGTGGGTGGGGCGTGCTGAGCAGGAGTGGGGGGAGGAGGGCAGTTCAGGAGCCTGGACTGGGCGCGCACAGGAGATGGACGTGTCAGGCTGGCCTGGGTGCGGAGGGCTAAGTCTGCCGGATCCAGGTACCAGGGACCGGGGACCTCGTGTGAGGTGGGTGTGTGGGGAGAGGCGCCTGCCTGGGAGGTGAGGGCGAGGGCAGGACAGGTCACACCTGCATGCTCCTTCACCACAATCAGAACAGACATGGGGAGGGCTGTGTGGGGGCGTGGTGGGGGGTGGGGCATGGTGGGGGGGTGCGGGGGGGTTGGGGGGCTGTGACGGGGGGTGGGGGGCTGGCGGGAGCCCTCCGGATCGACCTCTGTCCTTCCCATTCCATCGGGCCGGCGGCTGTTACCACCGTCTTGCACTCAGGAGGGAGCTGCCCTGCAGCCAGGCGGGAAGCGGACATGTCTGTGCGCGTGGTCAGCGCCACCCCTGCAGACAGGAGGGAGGTGGAATGTGCAGGGACTCGGCTGCTGCCGTCTCCGGGCTTTATCGGTGCTGCTGAAGGAAGGTGTGAGGTTTCTCTTTCTTGTCCAAGGTCGAGACCAGACAGGGCCGTGACACCACTGAACTCCTGCCATGTCCCTTGGGCTTCCATGTCACCTCTTGTGGCCTTTCTCCCCTTCTTCCCCCATCAAGGTGACTGAGTGTTCACGAAATAACTATTCCTTCGCCCCAGCATCTCACCCAGACAAGTCCCACTGACCTTTAAGAGAGTCTCAGCAAAGTGGCGGGACAGTCCCTGCCAGGGCACTGGACTTGAGGGGCTTCGGGTGGGCGGGGCCGTCAGACTGGAGGGGCTTCAGGGGCACGCTGATTTAGGCACAGAGCTGGCTTGCGGTCCCTCTCCCCCTTCCCTTTCCTCAAGTTGGCTCCCCCTCCTGCTGTGGTCCTTCCCATGCAGACCACGTCCCATCCGTCCCATTCGTGTCTGCAGCCTGAGCAGGGGGACTTCCAGGGAGCACCTCCTGCCTCCGGAGGGGCAGGTGGAGCTTGCCAGCTGTGCGGCGGCCAGAACAGAGCTTTTGTAAACATCAGTTGCCAGTCTTCCCTGCTCAGAAAACTGGGGGCTTTCTACTTGCAAAGCTGACAGCAGTGCCGTCTCTTTAAGCCTTTGGGAATCTGGTCCACAGCTGTCCTGTGAGACAAACACCTGCTGGGTCCTTCCCTGGTGGCTGTGTCCTGGCCCCCTGCTCTTAGTCACATTGGTGTTTCACAGCTGCAGCCTGGTGCTCTTGGTGCCAAAGGCATCGCTGAAGCCCCCAGACAATGTCTGTCATCGTGTGCGCACGTGTATGGTTAGGTTGCCCCCATACAGGCTGTACATGCGTGTCCCGGGACCCAGCACACTGGGGCATTGCGTACTCGCTGGGTAGGGGCAGCCTCGGGGAGGGCACGGCTGCGTGGCCCGTTCGTGGCTCTGTCTTGACTGCACAGTCTTGGGTGTACGTTGCCCTAGGAAAGGGGGCGGCCACCATGCAAGCCGGCGCTTTCACAGGTTGCGTTTTATGGAAGTACTAGTTATGCTTAATATGTTTTGTTAATGGTTATGTAGCTGTCAAGCAAATTCCATTACTTCTTATTACATCATTAGAGACCATTAAAACGGCATTAGCATGCTGATGTAATTATGCCAGCAGACGCAGGACGACCGCAGTTATGACTTTATAATCCAATCGCGGCTGTCCATGCCCTGCTGATGGATTCTCAGTCGGGTGGGCGGTGCCAGGGGAGCTGCCCCACAGTGAGGCGGGACCGGCGCTGGCTCAGCCTGCAGCTCAGCCCCACGCAGGCCTGGAGGAGCAGAGGGCGTCCGGGAGGACAGTCTAATTCTGTGATCAATCTTCATGTGTTCTCGTGATGCAAGAAGCAGTTTAGTTCCCATCTGTGTGATTTACTGAATTGATGAAAATACAGAGTTCTTGTTTTCCAAGACAGTTACTGAAGAAGCGGCAGTGGGAATTCACAGCCCTGACACTTTTCATTAAGTCTTCTGTGCACAATGTGGGGGGGTGGGGGGGTGGCCAAGCTTAGCTCCGTCCTGTAACCGCCTCAGCAACGTCGAGGCCCCCTCCGGCCCTGCTCCTGTGCCCCACACCCTCCTCTACATGTGAGAGAATCCGTGGGAACTTGGAGGTTTCCAGATGTATGTTTCAGGTTCTTGGGGCAGAATTGTGATTGTTTCCCCCTCCTCTCGTCTCCCTGATTTGTGAGGAAATCGAAGTAGCAGGAAGGCCTTTAACCCGCTTGTTGGACCCCTCTGGTTGGCTTCGTAGCCCACATGATTACAAAGCCCCGGATAATTTGGTGTGCGTGCCAGGGCAGTGCAAATTAACAGTGGCAGAGGTTATGCTCAGGGTAAGTAAACGTGGCTCACAGCCAACAGGAGGGCCCGGTCGGCTATGGTGGCTCTCCCACTTACTTGTCCGCTGCTGCAGGCTCTGGTGCACGGGGAGGCTTTCACTTTGCTCCCACCTGGGTTCAGGATTTCCCCAGTGACGCCACCTCAGGAGGGCGGAGCCTGTTGTTCAGGAGCCCTCAGTTTCTGGAGCAGGAGCCCTGGATGTGCCCTGTCCATACACTGCAAGATCGCCACGGTCCGACTGAGTGGCACATGTGTTTCCCTAGAAACACGGAGTTTCCAGGAAACGTCGCCCTCTGCCTTGGCCTTGTCATGAGACTGAAGAGGAGGCAGCAGAAAGGAACCACTGTGCGTTCACAAATAATGCTTCTGTTTGAGTGACAGATGGCCATTTCTCATTGTAAATAAATCCAAGGTGTTCGTATTTATTGATGGAGTGCCCTTTCCTACTGTGAAATGACATCACAGTTCGGGAGCTTCGCTTTCCTGAAGCTCAGTTTCCCCTCCTATGAAACGTGGAGGCCAGGGTGTGGCAGGGGCTGTGGCAGGGACTCAGTGCCTTGCTGTGTCTGCCTTGAAAGTCTGAATGTTTGCTTCTTCAGGGGGGGCCGCATCTCCATCTTGCCCTGGGCCCCAGAGTTACGTAGCTCGTCCTGGGCTGACGAGACCCTGTTGAAGGTCCTGGGAGCAGGCGGGGTGGGAGCAGGCCTGTCTGCACACCTGCTGCTGCAGCCCCATGGGTCACGACCAGGGCAGGCGTGAGCATAGTGAGCAGCAGACGGCTTAGAGGGGCCGCTGTGTCCGTGCGGGCGTCAGTCCACACTGGCCTGCGCTGTTACCTGCCGGCAATGCCGTTCTGACGTACTAACTGCTCTGATGTCCGCTGTGGCTCTCAGGCTCAGATAAGCAAGAATAGCCCACCGTGGGCCTAGCATGGGGAAGCCGGGACCACACACCCGAGCGGCCTTATGCTGCCGCCAGTTTCTGGAATCTTCTTCCACTAGGTGAGCCTGTCAGGTAGCAGGTACCTGCTCCTCGGCCAACTTCCCACAGAATCGGCGGCCCGGAAGTGTGGAAGGCCCACAGCTGGACGGTGCTGCGGGGACTCACTATGCTCACGCCTGCCCTGGTCATGGTCCAGGGGGCTGCAACAGCAGATGTGCAGACAGGCCTGCCCCCACCCCGCCTGCTCGTTCATGGCTGGGGGGCAAGACCCACGTGCTGTGTGCTAGGTGATGTCTTCAGTGATGGGTGCTGTGGCCTCAGAGGGCGGGCGCCAAGTCGTTTCTGTGCAAATCTGCATCCCTGTGAGCAGAACAGAAGGGGGGTGGTTTGCACAGTGTGTTGCAGACACATATGTGCAAGTGCTTTATGGCTGACGGCCACACAGTGGAAATTACAACATCAGCAGAGGCCAACAGTGGGCTGAGGCATCTGTCAGCGTCCAGGGACCACTCGCGGGCCGTGAGGCAGGATGGCACTTGTGTGGCAGTCATGGCAGCCTTCCTCCCACGCTGCCATCCTGGAGACCGGCCAGCGAGATGGGAGAAGCAGCCTGTGAGGTCTCCCCGGTGGAGCCTCTGGCTTCGTCTCCTGACGCTGTGGTCGCTGTGCCTGTGCCAAGCAGGTAGTATTTTCCCAGCACAGCAAGGTGGCCTCTGGTCCCCGGCTGGGCTGTGGGGCCCTCGGAAGGAACAGCTCTCACCGCAGGGCCTCAGGGCTCCCACAAATCCACTGTCCCGGCCCACTGTTTGCAGACAACACCATGCTCGGAAGCACTGGTGTTTCTCGCAGTTGAAAGACAAATAGACTTCACATTAATTAGCTCCAAAGATCATAAAGCAAAAACAGGAAGAAAACGAGTCTCATGTTGCCCCCGCTGAGAACTGCCTTCTGTGGCGGTTGTCTGTTCCCTTTACAGGGTGTTGCCGCTGTGCTGGGTTGAGTCACCCCTTGGGGCACTCTTGCAAATGTTTTATCAACTTAACCCTCATTTACTTGGGGGTCTGGCGCTCTGGGACTGGGTGCACACGCTGCAGCCCCTGCCTGGGGCCCAGCTGTGGCCATTGAGAAGCTCGTCCTGGAGCATCTGCTTCCGGAAGCCCGCAGTGGACATTTTGCCTCTCGGGCCGCTGGTGCTGGGCCGGCAGGACTGGCCGTGCTTTGTGAAAGGGCGGCAGGGCCTCTGAGTGGTGGGGACACGTGCGGAGCTTTCTAGGACGAGGTCTGTGGCCTCTGCTCAGCCTCTGCAAACCTGGCCTCACTTCGTCTTGTCTTGGGACGCTGCTCATCGGTCAGCAGTGCCACCACTGGGCATTGGCTTCATACAGCAACTGGCCGTGGGACAGCCAGGCCTCCAGGACCAGGGCACGCCTCCCCTGTTACGGCGGTGTAAACTGAGGCCTAGAGACTACAGGGCTTGGCAGAGGTGACAGAATGGTGACACCTCGGTACAAACACTTTCACGCCATCGCACATTGAAACAGGAGTGGTGGGTGTTGGGACAGAGCATGTCATGGTCACGTGGACTGAGGCTGTGCGGTGGGTCGGGTCGCTCACCGTCCTGTGACCCTGAGAGACAGCGCCTGCCTGGGCCAGGGCTCGGCGCATCACCCGTGCAGGAGTCTGTGGGTGTCGATGACAGTGAAGCAGACCCTCGGGAGTACTTCCCAAACACCAGGCGCCTTCTAAGGGTGTCACATGTGTCCCTAACTGGCAAAGCAGTGACACGCAGCATCCTGAAAGGAAGACCAGCCATTGTGTTCCATGGATCCCTGCACTGGTCGCAGGTGTGGGGTGGCAGGCGTTGGGTGGTCGTGCCCATGACACTGATGCGTGAGGGCCCTGCATCTAACAGGCCAGGAGTGTGTGGTCGTGAGAGACAACTTTCGGCACCGAGGAAAGATCGAAGCTCAGGGAATGTGGTTTAGAAAGTACGTGTCAACCTGAGATCCTGTTGGTAAGAGCTGTCATTCGTGCTGTCCCGGTGGCAGGTGAGGGCTGCTCGTGACCTTGAGGCCTTTCCTGGATTCCAGAAGACAGCTGTACTCAGATGTCATCCACCCTGAGTGAGGCACTAGCGGGGGACATGGCATGCCCTCAGAGAGCCTACCGTCTATAAAAGAATTCCCGTGCCCCTCAAGCGCTAACTGTCAGGTGATTGCTGTGCTTGCTGGGACAGCTTAGCGACACAGAGGGGCTGCCATGGTCGCAGTGCTTGTAGGGAGTTTGACCGAGTGGGGCTTTGAGAGAGTCCAGTTCTCACAGTGAGGGGGCACAGCAGGGTGGCAGGAAAGTCGGCTGTGTGAATGCACACAGGCAGAAATGGCCTTCGCTTCAGGCCCAGGAGAAGCCCAGGTCATTTGAATGGTAGGAGCGGGAGGGACGAGGTTTGATGGCGTCACTTCAGACGCAAGGGCCTGCAGAGCCTACGTGGTGTGAGCAGAGTGAGGGGCACTGCTCAAGGGTCAGCGAAGCAGCGGTCCCCAGGCGGGACACGAAGACACGGGAGGTGGCTGCCAGGACATGAGCTGGTAGGGAGTTTCAGCAGAACTCGGTGGCTGTGGGCAGAGACGTCTCGGGAAGGACCGTGAGTGAGACCGTCCTGCTGCACACACTGGACACTGGCAGCGGCCGACCACGAGCGGACGCTAAGCTGTCTCCACAGAACTGCCCCAGCGATGGCGCTAGGATGCTCAGTGCGCTGTCTTACGGTGGCACCACGCTGCCCTCTCAGAGGGCCGTGAGCCAAAACTGCCGTGAGGACTCGGCCCGAGGCTGAGACCAAGCTGTCACGAGTGGAGATGACCTCTGAATGCTCAAGAACTCTCGAGGTTCAGAGGAGGAAGACCAAGCAGCAGGAGCCTGGCCTCGGATGGATGAGCTTTGGGAAGGAGGGGAGGCAAGAGACGAGATCAAAAGAGGTGGCAGAGTTTTGACACGGTGACTTTTCCCCACTGGTGTGTCTGCTGCTTTTGAGACAGTCCAGAGTCAATGTCTCCCACCTAAAGCCGGTCCTTTCCTCAGGCTGTGTCCTTGGGAGGAACTCTCCTGGAGACGGTGTATAAGTCGGTCGTTCCGTCTGCAGCTGTGGTCTGTGGACGGGTCCAGCGGGGTCCATGGACCCTGAAGTCCTGCTCCATTTGGAGCTGGCTGTGCGTGTAATACAGTTTCTAAAGTGCATGAGGTCTGTGGAAGAATCAGCCTATTAGCGATGTGTTTTCAGAGTCATGGTCAATGGAGTATTTAAAAAGCCTTGAAAATCCTGCTCTTTCCTGGCACTTGTCTTACAGCGGATGATTCTTAACAACTTTGATACGTTTTTAAATGGTTCCTGTCGAGACTTTAAAAACACCAGTCTCCTTCCTTTCCGCTTCTGAGTCATTCTGCTCCCTTGGGAACTAAATATAAAATCTGTTTCCATAACAGTTTTTTCGTTTGCAAGAACGTCTGCTCGTTATTGTTGGGCTGTTGGGGTAGATTGGAATTTTTTATAACAGCTCCATCGTTTGTGTTTCAGAGCAAAGCTTGTCAACAGAATGACTGGGAAATGGGAACAGAGTCACATCATCATGAACACGATCACACGTGGGGCGAGTGGTGGCCCTGGGTGCGTGTGTCCTGCGAGTGTGTCAGTGTTCACACGCTTGTTCTGTGAGCGTGTTGGCGCTGTGCACACACTTGCGGGAAGCGGCGCCGTGTGCTGAGCTGACCCTGAATGCCCTTCTGTCTCTTCCAGGGTTCTGGGACCAGCAGTGACATTCAAAGTGAGCGCCAATGTCCACAACGTGACAACTGCGGATGTGGTGAAGGCAGCAGGTAAGGCGTTCCGGTGCAGCCGCGCACACACACACACATGTGCACGCACACAGACATGCACATGGTCACGCATATGCACACACAATACACGCATGCACTCACGTGCACACACAGACATGCACATGGCCACACATATTCTCACATGCATGCACATACGTGCACACACACACAGTCACACATGTGCACATACATACACACATGCGCATACAGACATGCACACGGTCACACATATGCACGCACATGCACACACACACATGCGCACCCGCACACACACACACACACACACACACACACACACACACAGCCCAGGCAGGGGGTGGAAAGCACAGTCCCCCCGGTACCCCAGAATTGGTGGGGAGACAGTGAAGCAGTAGTGGGGTCAGTTAACATGCCTGGGCCTGGCCGTTGCTGTGAAACGTGGCCAGGCTTCGGGTAGACATTGGCCACACCGCTCTCTGTGAGGTCAGGAGGCTGGTGTGTGGGAGGCAGTGACCGGTGCCTGCGGAGACCGGTGTGGACGGAAGAAACGCGGTTTCAGTCCTGGATTTCCATGTTGTAGCCACAGTATGGGGGTCACTTCTGCCCATCGCCCCTGAGACAGCGCAGAGCGGAGGGCTCAGGACACACGAGTGACTTGCTTGTAGCTTCACGTTCGATGCCCGTCTCCCGGTCAGTCCCACACACACTGCGGACCTACTGAGTGGTCCTGGGTTCGGGACTGGCGTTTGCCACAGTGAAAACACAAAGCCCGACCGACTGGGGTCTCAGCGAACAGAAGTGCTGGAGGCAGTTTGCGTTGTCCTCGGCTCTAATGTCTGCTTTGGCTGACTAAAGCCTTTTGTGAAATGTCTGTGCAATCTTCGCGCCTCGTGGGAAAGCGCAGTGAGCGTCAGAACTGTTTGATGATGTGCAGCGCTTCGGCACGACGCAGTGGTGAGGCTTTCTCAGCATGTCGCCGTTGGTAGATGTGGCTGGATGTGCACTGACCCGACAGCAGAGCCCACGCTGAGCTTTAGCCAGGGCTGTTCTTGCGAACGTATGAATGGGTTTTAGTGAAATTTGCATCTCTGTTTCAAATGCAAAACGCAGCAAACTATTTTGCTCGGTGTAGGGACTGGAATATTTGGTTCTCGTTAACCGTGATGTCACTTATTGAAACCCTCTAAACCTTGTCTCTTTATCCGTTGCTGGTAAACAAGTGGAAAAGTAGCTGCTGTGTGCCGTGAATGTGGAAACGGCTGGGCTCTCTGTTTCGTTGCTGTTGGATTTTACTATCAGGGTGTCTTGGTGCTCTCACTGACCTTTGTGTGCTGGAAGTGGTGATCTGGGGCCAAATATTTTTGGTTAAAGAAGAATTCATTGCAAGATTGCTATGCTCCGGAAACTTACAAATCTAAGCTTCGTGGAGAGCGGCTTCCCCCAGGCCTCATTTCACTGTCGTGTTTCTCCATGAGACGGAGCTCGGCGTCCTGGGAACAGAGGCCAGCACACGGCACTGCAGACGCCCCCCCCGCAGGTGTGATTCTGTGTCAGGGGCTTAGCCCCTCATGTCCATTGGCCCGTCCTCCCCTCACCGTCCATTCATTGCCCAGCTCCTCCACATGAGTGACCAGTGAGTACACAGGCCAAACGAGCCACCAGCGTTTGTGCAGACACACGCTCACCGTTTGTTCCACAACTGCCTGTTCACCCAGTACCTGCAGCAGAACTTTCAGAGCTGGGTTTGCTGGAACTCAGGGTGCTGTGGGAGGACGAAAATGGGAGCAAGTGTCCTTATCCTTTTTAATTATGACAACATACTCACTGACAGTGGCCTTGCGTCATTTTTGTTGCTTTCCGGGGAAAATGAGGTCAGTTACTTGAAATCTCATTTCTTGGTCATTGTAGCTCCGTACTAAAGTGCTTCCAGGGAGAAATTACACGTGAAGTACATGTTTGAGTGACACACCAGCACATCCATGTTAACTGCCATCTAAGTGCAGGACAGCGTGTTTTCTGCTTGTTGTAGGAGTAAAAAATTGGTAACGTAGACAGTTAAAAATGAGTTCTTTTGTGTTTTGAATAATTTTACCATGTTATGAATGTGCCTGAGGCTGTACAGGAAAAGGGCTATGAAAAGTAAGTTTGTCATCAGGACCTTATCTTTGGGCAGGAGATAGCCCTGTGCTGTGACACGTGGCCACATCTGCCTGGCGACAGTGTCTGGTGCCACAAAGAGAGGTGACCTTGCTGAGCAGTGTCCACGAGAGAGGTCGACTTACATGTTAACGAGGGAGAATTTTGAATCAAAAGGAGTCTTTTTGTGGCTTCTCACTTTAAAAGATGACGCGAGCTTTTACTCTGTTCTGCAGCTTAGCTGATGTCCCTGTGGGGCAGAGCCTGCTGGGACCGGCCGTGGGGGTGGCCTGTGCATGTCACCAGCACACACGGAACAGAGCGTCCTGTTGAAATGCTGCGGGTGTCATGTGTGGCCTGCCAGTCTGACTCTGCACGTGGTTCCCTCGGGCCTTAATAATACCACGCTGTTGACACCTCTCTTGTCATTAGTGACACAACCCTGCTGATGGAATGTGGGTGTTTCTTTGGCTATTTTCATACAAAATGATACAAAACGTAATGAACAGGCGCACGGCTGTACCACATTGCTCCCCACCAAACACCAGGGGGTGAGCTCAGCGCCGCTGTGGCTGCTTTCCATGCTTCAGGATCCCTTGTCCCACCAGGTGACTCTTTGCTGGGAACTCTGCCTAATTCATGAATTGGGTGTGAACGTGAAGAGGAAGTGGGCATGGCACCCGGAGGCATTTGCTGTGTTGCCAAGTACACGGAAATAATGGGTTAGTTACCCTTAATCCCTGCAGCCATGGCATCTAGTCAAACAGGGTGGGACAGAAAACCCCTTTTTTTCTCTTCTTTTCCTTGGTAGTTTGTTCTGAAGCAGTATATTTCTGCTCAATCTTTGCAGCTCTGCTTTCGGAGAAGGTGTGGCTAATCATCTTTTAGCAATGTGATGGGGTACGGCACGGCATAACGCAATGTGGCACAATAAGTGTTACTTAATGCTATGCGACATACGTGCATTATGTAATGTGATGTGTCACATGAAATAAACGTTATGTGATAAGTAAGTATTATGTAATGGGTAATAAATACAACGTAGCATAGCATGATATAATATGACACAGTGCGATACAATGTAACAGTGTAGTACAATGGAATGTACTGTGTTAGACTGTAGAGTATAATGCAATTGATATACTGTAACACCCATCAGGAAATGTCAAGTGTCCCGAAGAGAGACCAGGCAGGCATGGGAGCTGAGCAGGACGGGTCAGAGGAAGTGTCATTGGACGGGTGGTTGGACAAGGCCCTGGGGTGGCCTCATGCCCACTGGGCATGAGGGAGCAGCCGTGTGGAGCTGGGAAGGAGTGAGGAAGTAGGGGCACATGCTTGGCACGTCCTGAAACACCAGGAGGCCTGTGTGACCGGAGCCTGGTGTGTTTCTGGGGCGAGTGACCGGAGACCAGCCCTGCAGGGCTGGGAGGGACTTGGCCTCTTTCCCTCGGGGGGTGAGGAGCCTTGGAGGGTCTGAGCAGGAGGGCTAGCACCGCAGGGCCCCTCTGGCTGCCGCACGGAGAACGCACCGTGGGCTCAGCGTGGACTGGGACGTGGCCTGCGCTGGCACTTGAGAATGCTGTCCCATGTGGGAGGAGGGTCTCACCCCGTGAGAGGGACCCGCCCCGCCCCTGTCTTGCAGCCAGGGACCACGCAGCCACTGGGGTTGGAGATGGGACAAGCACTGCCGCTGGAAGGGGCCCTCCCAGGTCTGGAGCAGGCTGGCAAGAAGGAGGGAGGGCTGCGCTGCCCGAGAGCACGCTGATGGCTGCAGCTCAAGATTTGACGGGTGATGAGGAAAGGTGGGGCGCTGCACCCACTGCTGCTTTCTAAACAGCCAGGTAATTACTGCTGGCATTTTGACAAGTGTTTGCTGGAGTAGAGGTCAGAGCTGTCAGTGCAGAAGACCTAAGCGCCTTGCCCAGCTGCAGGAGACTCTGGTAGCCGTGTTTTTGTAATTAGACTCGAAAGAGCCAGATTTCTTCCTGGCTTCACCTGGCACATAAGTGAGTGAGTGCTATGAAGTGGTTCCGCTTGTCACCGTCTGCAGGGTTACCTGTGTGGAAATACCCGACTGGCGTCCAGGGTGAGGTGAAGGTGGTGGGTAGAGTACAGGCTACGATACATGTCATTCCACATTTGCTGTTCCATGTTCATTCCCACACAAAGGCGGCCTACGGATTAAAAATATCTTTTTCTGAGGAACACAGTCTTACTTGCAAATGAGCAAGTGGGTGGGGACCCATCTGCTGTGGTGGCACATGCCCCCCTGACTGCGTCCGAGTCCTACTGCATAATTGTGTCCAGAGTGAGGGGATCAAGGGGGCCCTGAGGCCAGGACCTGCGTGGCCTCAGGCTGCCACCCAGCGTCCACTGGGAACGTGGTCAGCTGTCAGCGTACGCCATGCAGGAACCAGACCAGAGCACCCCTACTCGGCCAGGATTTGGAGGAGTGGGTAAATATTCATAGACGTTCACTGAGACCCCTCAGTACTGAAACTGTGAAAGGAAAGACCCAGACTGTCTACGGGCAGGCCCAGTGCTTTGCGGGCATCTCGGCCGGGCCCAGGGTGTTTGTGGCAGGACCTGCCGGAAAGCGCAGTTGCTCTGTGCTCCCGGGACCCCCGCTTGCCTGTCCCGGCACGCACCACTGTGCTGTGGCTGTCTGGGTCCACTCCCCGTCCTTCCTCCGGCTCGCCCGGGCTCCCACCTGCTGTCCGCTGGCAGTAGATAGGAACCCAGAGCCCTGCCTGGCCACCTGCTGCTTCTAGCTGGGCCCGGACCCCCCTGTTTGGCAGGTGAGCCTCCTTTCTGCCCTGACGGGCTGCAGCGCTCTCAGCTGGATTGTGATCTGTGTGCTTTCTTACCTGCCCTGCAGGTAAAGCCCTTCCGTATTACTATTTTCGCACCACGCTGCCTGACATGCTAAATAAACTGTGCCAAGTCAGTCGGTGGGCTTCGTGCCTCTTGTGGAAGGTTGTCGAGTTCCAGCAAGCAGGCTCTGCGGGGGCACAGGCGTGTCTTATGGGGCCCAGTGCATGGATGTTGTCATTCGTCCCCTCGTGTGGCCCCCTGGTACAGGGTGAAGTGGGACGGACATGGGAGTCAGAGAGACGCCGACACCAGTCCTGGGCTGTGGGGTCCTGTGTTCAGATTCCTATCTCAGGTGTGTACACCGCTGTGTCAGTTCCGAGCTGTGGGAATTTGGGAGGCGACTTAACTTGCAGTCCCTGTCGGTAAGCTAAGGGAATGGCGCCGACGTCCAGGGTCACTGTGACGAGCACACGTGCACGTGAGACGCAGCAATAGCCTTGCACGCTGAGTGCACTCAGCATGAGCCAGCACAGCCGTGCTTTGTCCCACGGCACCTCCTCCTGTCCCCTAGGAGCTGACGACTTAGAGGAAGGGCCAGGGGTGCTGGGTCACTGACAGCTCCAATAGCCGTGCCAGGGAGCCCTTTCCCAAGAGCCCGCTCGGGTACCAGTGACTCACGTGGACTGTGTGCCGCCCGCTCACCTCTAAGGGGCATTGGATGGTGCCAACCCTCCCCTCGCCCCACAGGTGTGGCTGCTTTTGTCGTTTTTGTCAGTTCACGTTTGCTCCCGTGGAGATCAGTGGTAGGGTCCAGGACACGCTGCGGCCCCATTGCTACGTGAGCCAGATGCTTGAGCCCCGACAAGTGCAAGTTTGGAGTGAAGGGGCAGGTACTGGAAGAGGAGAGGTGGGCTTGGAGGGCGGGGTTCTCTCAGCTCTGAGAACTAACGACCAGCGTAATTTGTTCCACAAGATACACCTGCTCCTTCACGCGTGTCACATGCATTCAGCACGCACCAGACACTATTTCCGCTTGGGCCGTGTGCACACAGCTGCTACAGGTAGAAGCAGATACACAGGTCGGAGCAGGAAGACCTGAGCAGAACACTGCTGTTTGGGACAATAGGCTCCTGTGAGTTCACCCCCAAGGGAGGATTTGGGGTGAGTGTGGTCAGGGATGGCCTGGCCGGAGGTGACGGAGGGGCCCTGGGACCATGTGGGGGGCGGGCACTCAGCAGAGGGGTCAGGGAGTGGGGGCCCTGATGTGGGGGTCCCTGGCCGTCCTGGGGCTTTCCTGTGCATGAGGTCAGTAACCACTGGAGCACGTGATCTAAAATTTGTGGGCTTGGGGGGGGGGAGCTCCCAGTGGGCGGGGCCAGCAGAGGGAGGGGCGGACACCGGGAAATGAGTCCTTTCCGGCTTCCTTCCTGGTCTGGGACCTGCTGACCTGGGAATAAGAGGCTGTGGGCGCTCTGAGTCTGGATGTAGTTTGAAGATGTAACTGACTCGGCTGGTGGCTGGTGGGGCGATGGGATGTGGGTGCAGGAACGGGGAGGGTGTTTTCATTTGGCGTGGGACACGTCACACTTGGAATTAGACTTCCAGGTGAGGGCAGTCAAGTGTTTGGATCTGCAGCTGGTGACAGACGCCCCTGCAGGCACATTCCTGGGAGCTGGGACGCAAGGTCAGCCGTGTCCTTGTGTTCTGTGGTTGTCGAGTCCCCTGAGAACCGGCCGTTTCCCTCCCCCCTCCCCTCCCCAGGTCCCTCCCGCCTGCCCTCTGCACCTACTGAGTGAGTCCTGCCCTGTGCCAGGTGGTGCCGGGTGGTGTGGGGAGCAGTGAGCTGGGCAGAGGCACAGCAGCGTCTGGTGGAGAAGGGACTTGGAAGTGAGGGCTCAGTCAGTGCCCTGGCCCAGGAGAGCCGTGACATGGCAGAAAGGAAATGGGAAGCTTTCAACATGTCTGTCCCATTTCATGAGTGCCCTAAATGAGGTGTCTTCACTGAAAAGTATGTTTATAGCATTTTTATTTATGGGGAAATAAAAGTTTTGCCCTAACTACACCACCCTTTCCCGCCACCCGTCTAAATACACTGCAGACACCTGTGTCGAGAGCAATTACGGTCACCAGCAGCCACACGGACCGCTGTGCTGCCAGGCGTCGGGAGAGAAGCGTCAGGACAGGAGGGAAGTGGGGCCTATCTTCTCCTCTAGTTTAAGATTTTAATCCTTAATGACCACTGCTGTCCCCTGGAACCCTCCGAGTGTGCTGAGGGCGATGGCAAGGGACTGAGACTCTGAGGATTTTGTTCCTCTCTGGTCAGTGTGTGTGTGTGTGTGTGTGTGTGTACACGCATATCTATGTGCCTGTGTTTGTGTGTGCATGCATGTGTGTGTATATGTGTGCCCACGTGTGTGTGCGTGTGTGTCTGAGTATGCACAGTGGCCATCGGTTAACGGCTGCCACATGTGACTGCTGGCCTTCGAGGAGGTGCCTGGACTGCCCCCCTCCCTAAAAGTCCCTGGAAGTGCCTAACAAATTACAAACTCTGTCCCCACGTGTCTAGCTGGGAAGAGTCCAGAGGCTGCCACACAGGTAGGGTCAAGGGGACTGAGTGTGAATTAGGGTGTGACTCACATGCAGCCATCTTCTCTGAACCCTGTTTTCTCTGTCACGAAGGCACCAGCACCCCTCCCTGGGAGGCAGCGGGGCCTGCCCCCTCCACCCCCAACTGAGGGCTGACCGTTGTTCGCTTGGGGCAGGTGTCTGGGCCGGAGAGACGTGCTGACTCGGGGCTTCTGCTCGTCACACTGTGACGCTCCCGGGCTGTCCTGTGACCACCCTGGTTCCGGGTCTGAATCTCACGCCAGGGTGAGGGTGCTGACTGTGGAGCTGGCTCACTGCCGCCATGGGGACAGGGCAGCGTGCGGTGTCACTGGGCTCTGCGCTGCCTCCAGTGCCCACACAGTGTGTTCTGTGGCACCTCCTTCAGTTCAGGGGCCACTGTCATTTTGGATTGTGTCACTTCTCTTAAGCCATTAGTTTCCACTTTGCTTGTCATGAACTGCGGTGTCAGGCTCTTCCCCATTATTAGTCGTTCACACTCAGATGGTTTGTGTGGCGTTCGGCTCTGACACCTGCACAGATGAATGGACTGTCACTCAGGTTGTGTCACATCCTCCTGGCTTCTCACTGAGCAGTTTCAGGTGTGTCCGTGGCTGGCAGGTCGCGAGGAATAACCAACTCAGTATGGAAGGAAGTCCTGTCAGGCTTCCTCTGGGTCCACAGCCAAATGCTTATCAGAACCTCCCAAATCTGGGCCCGTTTGGCCGTCGCTGTTTGCATTCTGGCACCAGTGGCCTTCGTGTCCCCTGAAGGACTCGGCTTCGGGAGGGTTTGCTTAAAGGACCACCTGCCTGTAGGATGCTGGCCTGGAGGTCCGTGGCCTGTGGGAGACGTGGCTGGAACACGAGCTGCACTGGCTCCTGTTGAGGCCGTGGGATGCTGCCCTGTGGTCGTCCCGTTTCTCGGTGCTCTCGGTCGTTTGTGCACGTCAGTAAGGACAGAGGCGGGCGGGCAGCTGGGCTGGTTTTGTCCCTTTTCTGTGCTTGCGCTGCAGGCGATTGTCACCGGCCGCGACTCAGCAGCAGAATGGGAGAACTCTAGTTGGTTTATCTCATACTGATGTCTGATTTATCCCGTGGACCTGAGGACATGTCAGGCTGCCGTGAGGCTGCGAAAGAAACAGCTTATAAAGACTGAGCCTGAGTCCTTAATAAAGTGTGCTCGTAAAGCAACTCAGGAAACAAGCATTTTTGTTCAAACAAAATACCTTGAAAAGTCCTCTTCACTCTTTTTGAGCTTTCCTTCTGGACAAGGCTGACACAGCCTCTTTTCCATTCCATTCATCACCTTGGAAACCTTTCGGTTTCCCACGCATGTGAAGATGACGAATGTCACGCACCTGGCAGGTGTGCGTTGGCACCTCAGGGAGAGCGGCTTCACCGCCTGCTGTGTGTCGGGCCCCGACCCCTTAGTCAGGTGACTTATTTGGAACCAGGGCCTCTGCAGATGCGTCAGGTCTAGAGGCGGTCACACTGGCTTGGGGTGGGTCCGAATGCAGTGTGACTGGTGTCCCCATCAGGACAGGGAAATGCCCGTGCACGCCGACGCTGGGGAAGTGTTGCCTGCAGCACCAGGAGCGGAGGAGGCAGGGAGCAGCTTCCAAAGTTTGGGGAAGGAGCTGGTTCACCCCCTCGGGCCCTCATCCCCCCTCACAGAGCCCGGCCCTGAGCTGCCGTGGACCGGATGAGGGAACAAACCCTCTCGGTCTCAGTTGTCTTCCTGCCACAGGCATCAGGCCGCTGTTTCGTGTCTTCACTTAAGAAAACCTTGACCCATGAACCATTAAAAGAGGAGGTTCCGTAGCGGCTCAGAGGAGCTAATGAAGTGACAGCTGTCAGTTTCATTCAGTGCTTCCAATAAAAGGCCAAGTGGGCAGATTTTAACTAAGGCTTATAAACTTCCCTGGGAAATGGGACGAGCAGGAGAAGTGGACCGGGCAGAGTCCAGCTCCAACAGGTACTTCGTTCTGTGGAGAATTGACCCGAGAGGTGGCTGTTAGACACTAAATGTCCCCTAGGTGGCCCCAGGGACCCGTAAGGGGGTTTGAATGTTGGACCCAACCCTGGGAACATGGGAGGAATTCAGTTCTTTTGAACAAACGAACAGAAGAGTGACTTTTACAAAAATGGTTTTTGCAGCAGTTTCTGGGTACCTCACGAAGGATGAGTGAGCACCACTGTCCCCTGCCCTTGGGGTGTGGCACACATTCACCGTCCTCGTGCCTTCTGTCTGGTGATGAGACTGATGTCTTACCGCCTCAGACAAGAGTGTCGGCTGTTAGGATGTGATGGCTGTGATTTACAGCACATCTGTTAAGGCGATTCCCGGGTCTGGTGGGGGCAGGGCGACACCCATTTAGGTTGGGACTGGTGTGATGTGAGGGGGTTGACGAAGCATATGAAGGAGGGATGATGTTCCAGGCAGAGGGTCTGTGGCAGGTAGGACAGGGCAAGTTGGGCCACACGGGCGGGGTTGGGCGGTGGTCTTCCCCACAGGGCCCTCTGTCTGCCGGCCTCCATGGACGTGAGAAACCAGGGAGGGGCGTGGCCTGCAGGGCACAGAGCAGCAAGCAGGAGGTGACAGGAAGGAGGTGACACCGCCGACAGAACCTGGTGATGGGCCGGGCCGAGGGGGTGACAGTGAGGGGAAGTCCGAGCTCCCAGGCTCCCAGCTCTGTCAGCGTGGAGTCGGGGAAGGAGAAATAGATCCACCAGGTGGGGGAGAGGCAGGCAAGACTGCAGTGTCTGCAGAAGAGTCTGGTTTGGGGGAGGTCATGGTACCAGGGGGCATCCAGGGGGAGGGAGGTGTCAGGCCATTGGGGGGTACACAGTCCAGCCCCATGGCCCCGCTCGCTGTGGGGTCTCTCTTGGTCATTGGGTGCTGGAGAGCAAGACTCTTCTCCATGTCTCGCCCGGTGGCCACGTGGAAAAGCGTTCTGAACCGTCTGTCAGATAACTAACGCACCTCAGAAAATAATGTTTGTTAGACTGTGGATTTAGAGAGTTAGGTAGATGTGAGCCTCCCTTGGTCACCGAGTAAATGTCCCTTTCCTTTTCCATCTGCCTTTCTATCTGTCGGTTCCCTGGCAAAGGGACCCTACCCCTCGAGGGGGTGAGCACCTTTGCGTGAGGAAATCCTGCCGACCCCTCACTGGACATGGGCAGGTTCCTCCCTGGTTCTGAGGGCGTGGACCCATGTGTTTGCCAGGAAAAACCCCACGAGGATTGCCCTGAGAGCAGCTGTCACACGGCTTGGCATGTACGCCCCCTCATGCGAACCTCAGGTCTGAAGACCCCCTTTCAGCCAAATGCATCTGGAAAGGCGTCTTCTCTCTAGGGTTTAACTCTCTTCTACAGTACCTTTAAATGTTATTTAAATGAACAGAAACGTGTACGCAGCTTTCCAGAGCATGCCTATTACATTTAAGTGGTTTTCTTTTACCACATTAAGCAAACTCGATCCCTTTAACAGTTTATAATAAAACACACTAGGAAAATAGTCATTTCTCTTTAGAACTCCCCATATTGGATATAAAAAGCTGCAGTTGGTCCTGAGCATCTTTCTTCTCTGTTTTAAATAACCCCGTTTCCTCTTCTCAGCATCACTGTTTCCACACTAGTTACCAGCTGAGCTTTACCGCGAGGCCACCCCAGTGTCAGTGGCACAGTGAGGGCAGGTGGCAGCGCCTGTTACGCCGCAGGTTTGGCTGGAGGCCATCTGATCCACGGGTGCACCCGTCAGTTACGTGTGGTGCATCTGCCCCCATCGTGAGCATGTTGGTTTCCAGCCCCTCAGTGGCCTCACGCAGGGACCACGCTGTGTGAGGTTCTGCCCAGGCGGTCACGCCTCCCAGCCACAGGAGTCATTCTGGGTGAGTTTATGAAAACCACCCTCACTGACTTTAGTGGAGGTTGAAAGGATACCTCCCACCCCTGGCGATGGCAATGGGGACAGCAGAGCTTCTGTCTTCACAGGTGGTCAGTCGGGGGCTCAGAGTCAGCACAGCGGATCTGACAGAGCTTGTGGCTGTGGGAAGCTTGTGAAGGGAGAGGAAAGGCTGCAGGGTAGAGTCGGGCCTGGGCGGGAGGCCACAGCCTCTGTCCTTGGCTCAGCAGCTGGGGAAATGTGGCCTGGGAGGGGACAGGTGCACACAAAAGAGCGACCTGGGGCCTGTGCGGCCGGCTGTTCTCTCCACGGAGATCCAGGGGCACAACCCAGGGCGCCCACATGTGGCAAAGAAGTGACAACAGTTGCCCCATGAGGAAAGACTAAATGCTTCCCCAGGAGTCGGGACATTTCTGGTGCTGGATGGCTTAACCCAACTGCATATCATTCCATTATTTTGTGAATTTCCCCCAAATCACCCACAAAACCTGCAGTCCTTGCTTTTAGAGGAATCTACTTAAGCCTTTCCATCTTTCTGTATCTTTCACAATCTAATTTCCATACACACGTTTTTTGTTGTCTTGTGAAAGTCGAAACCCAGTGAACAAACGACTAGCACATCAGAGGCGGTCGCTTATGGTAAGAGATGCAGAGGACATTAGCACAGACTTCACAGAAAAACCCTCTGGTAGACGTCATCCCCATGTTAATTTAATCCTGCTGTCGAAGATAATACAATCTCTTTGAAACAGTCTCCACGTTAGTGCCCAGGGACCTTTTCTCGATCAGAGGGTGAATTTCCATCACCTGATGAGCTCATCTGATGTGACAGCTCGAATGCAGATGGGGAGTCTCCTGTCAATAGCTCCTCATCAGAGACAAAGAGAGACCAACGTCTGTATTCATTCCGTCCCCTCATGCATGAGCGACACCAGCTCGTCTTCCCTCTACCTGGCGGTCACTGCAAATATAAACTCCAGCTTTTGTGTTAGGAGCTGGCTCGGCCTGCAGAGCTGTTTCCAGAGCCTGGCAGCCTTGTCTGTTTAAGTTCAGGGTGTGTTTTGACATGTAAATTTACATGAGGCATATTTAATCAGTCACAATGATATGCTAATTGGATTCATCTGTGAACTGAATGAAAAACACATTTGAAGAAAAATGAAGTGAAGTTATTACCAGCTGAGACACTTTGTAATCAGCGCTTTGCGTCATGGAAATGTGAAAAGATAAAGGGGCCAGGTAGTTGCTGGGGGGAGCCTGGTGGCCCTGGTCCAGTTCAGCTGGTTTTGTAGCTTCAGGAAGAGGTTCGCGAGTGAAGGGCGCTGTCCTTGGTGCTGATCCCCAAGACACTTGGGGTACCTCCCCCCAGGGCCGTGGAATCCGTTATGGGGTGTGTGTGTGCGCGCGCTCACGTGTAGAAGTGGCGAGCAGAGGGAGCTATGTCTCCTTCCTTTCCTGTCCTCAGAGTCACACAACAGCTTAGGAACTGGGCTGTGACTAGGACTCAGATGAGGCAGTTTCCATTTCTCTGAGGAACAATAGCGCCGAGCTTGTGGTTTCCAGCAAGGCTAAGCCATGGGGAGTTGGGGGCTCGTGCTCTGGGCTGGGTGGGCTCCTCGCATGACTGGACACTGCTCTCCCCATCGGCCGCCACAAACACACCCCCTGGACACATCGGCAATGCTGCGGTTTGTCCGCTGTGCTCACCAGCTCCTCTGCTTTCCTACCCTTTAGTCAGAGACTGGCAAAGGAGAACAAACCACCCGGGGCTCCGCAGCGCTGTGGTAAGCCCAGGTGGCCGCCCACGGCATCCACTGTCCTCTGTGTCCCTGTTACTGCTCCTGCCATCAGCCCAGTTGGGTGCCCCCGCCCTCCCCTCCCCTCACACCTGACCAGGGTCTGCTCACCTGTGTTCTGTCTACTCAGCACCTTCACCCCAGTCTCCTGCGTGGCCCCCGTCTATCTTCCTGCAGGGCCACGTGGGTGCAAACGTTCAAGTTGCCCGTTTGGTCCCGAGGAAAGCAGGCCGTTTGTCAGTCTGCGTGTCGTCCTTACCCCACTCCAGCTCCTCTAGCAGACCTGCCCTCCACCCCTCACCCCTCTGCACACCCCCCCGCCACCTGCCATGTGCCTATGGCCCTGCAGTGCCACACCCCCCGTCCTGCTTCTGTGTCTCAATGGCTGTGTCTGGGGAGACGCCTCACTCCTTCCTGCAGTTCCTACAACTTGCCCTGGACGTGGTCATGCGTGGCTCTCACCTCCCTCCTGTGTTGGAAGCCGCCTGAGGGACAGGAGGCGAAGCGTGTGCGCTTGGCCCACTGCACTGCCACCGACACGTGTGGTGCTTGGCTTCTGCGTGGCCCTTCCTGACTCCGTGCCCGTGGCTCTTGCACTGCTACGCCTGCCTTCCGGGGCTGCTCCCTCGCCTGTGAGTGCTTGGGAAGTGGCTGCGTACACGGAGTGTGCTGTGTGGACGGGAGGCACTTGACAGACGCTCCGGGCCAGATGGCTTCACAGGGTCCCTGGTGTATCAGGCGGCCCCATCCCTGCTGGGGCGTCAGGTCTCCCCTGGTGTCAGCCTGATGGCCTGGCCCTCTACTCAGTCAGGAGTCACATTAAACATAAGCATCGATGGATTTAGGTGGACTTCTTAGCCAGTCAGAGAAACCGGCACGGAGCTGGGGTGCCTCAGGAGGGAGGCCCGGGGCTCAGCTCGTGACCGCACACAAGGCCTGTTGCCGAGATGGGGTCCCAGGGCTGACTCAGGAAATCCGTGTCAGAAGCACAGGCACCTGAGGTGGGCACTCCCTCCCTGCACGGACGCCTCATCGGGTAGCTTTGGCAGTCACAACGTCCCTCAGCTCTAGGTGCCACTGGTGCCCCATGTTCCATGGTGTCGGCTGGGGCCTTGTGCTATTACTGAGGGGGATGGTGTTGCCCACAGGCCACGTGGGAAAGTCAGGGTTCATGCTAGTTACCCAGAGGGCAGCACGTTGAAGAGGCAGCGCTGGCCTCTGGGACGAGGTTCTGCTCCTGGGTCTGTCGCTGGCTGGCTGTGCAGCTATCAGGGACTCGTTTGCCTCCCTATGCCTCAGGCCCAACTTGCAAAAGAGATGCTTGCTGAGTAATGTCTGCGCTCTGCTCCAGCTCAGATCTGGGGCTCAGCGGTCAGTCCTGCTGCACAGCCTCCTGCCTGCGCTGCTCTGCCTCTGGCATCTCGTCGTGGTGCCAGTATTTCACGTGCTGCCCAGACCAGCACAGCCGGGGCTTTGGGAGCGTGTTACCTGGACAGGCAGGATCCTTAGCACTGAGAACTGAAGAATTGGAGCTCAATGGATGCAACCGTCTTTCCAGTTCACTTCTTTCATAAAAGACTTTTTCCAGCCATCTGGGGCCTCCTGGCACAGGGTCCAGCTTCATGTTAAGTAATTCTCACTCGTGACTCAGTGCTTTTGCTGGAAGCAGGCGCCTGGGTGTTTCCCCAGAAGCTGGATGTCGGCCTTCAGTGCTCTCCACGTACAGCCCTGATCCACCCAGGTGCGTAGGGAGCGGAGCGCGTGTGTGCATTCAGCACCACAGGCTCAGTGGACAGCACTTTGTGTCTCATGCAGGGACAAATGCTTAAAAAATGACCCAGCAGTGATTAGCCGTGTAACTCTCAGGTGTCCTAGGGAAGGAGACATCGCTCGGGCTTGGGCCATGCTTCGTTGTTGATGACCTTTCCCACCCATCAAGCTTCCCCTGGCGTCACCCCCGAGACACTCCTCAGAGCTTCATGGTCATGGCACCGAGCCCCTGGTGGCCAGTGGCAGGAGGGGTCTCCGAGCAGCAGTGAAGCTGGAAGCCGGGGCTGTGGCATCACCCCGATGCCATTGCCAGGCTAGTCGCCCGTGGTCCTCAGGAGCAGCCGTGAGCTCAACCCCTCCTTCCCCGTTGCCGCCTCCCTGCTGGGCCGGGGGTCAGTGACCCAGAGTCCCGAGCTGCTGCTCAGCCCACGGCTCCTCCTCACTGGTCTTCTTGCCACCGGCTGGGGCTGCCCTTCCTGAGCTTCGAACAGCCGTTCTCTTCAAGGCTCCAAAACATCCCTTTTGAGTACGAACAGGAAAGACATTAGAATGATGCTTTAAAAAGATTTCTGCAGAGGTGAGGAGTCTGAGGGAGAGGGGACTGGGCTCCTGCAGGGATGAAATGGACATGGAGTGCTGTCGCCCCAGCCTCTCGTCCCTCCCCTCCGGGCGACCAGCTCTCCCTTCCCTCCCCCACCCCTCCCATGACCTGCTCCCTAGAAACACCCGCTAACATCACTCTGGTTCTCTCTGTTCTCCATCAGTTCTCCATCAAATCAAAGCTGCTTTGGCCCTTTCATGGGTTGTTGGTTTACAAAACCATGTAACTCAGATAAAGTTATTTTACATTTTCTGATCTTAAGCACCCCACAGGTTGCTTTGAGGGTTAATGAATTTTGTGAAAACCGTGTGTGCTGTGACGTACTATGAAAATGTAAGATATGATTGTGCCGATCAGCCTGTCGTTGCCTCTGGTGTTGACCTGTTTCTTCATTCCCTGCGCACTCCACTGTGTCTGGTGGGGTGGTCTGCGTAGTTTGGTGTTCTACAAATGTTTTCAGTGACGATACATTGATCTCGTACGTTTTACGGAATTGTTCAATATGGGCCACGCATGTGGGCTTTTCTGTGGCACCATGTGGGCAGCCCACTGTCTGCCTCACAGGCAGGGTCCGTCCGGAGGCAGCAGTGGCTCTTTCCTGAACTGACCCCAGCTGCAGGATGGTTTGCTTGTTTGGGGCCCCGGAATTTAGGACAAAGGCTTTTGGGCAGGTTTGTCAATGTCATCCTTCCCTCCCTGGGACCCTGCTCCTGGTCTCTGCACTGCAGAAGGCCTTGGAGGCGCGGTCAGGCCCTTCTGTCCTGGTGGCGTCTGCTGCCCAAATGGCTGTCCTGCCGCGTGGCGTCGCTGCACGGGACATGGCTTCACTGATGACTATTTGTTGAAAAATGTCTCATCCCTTTCATGTCAGGCACCAGAGAGGTGGTCCTATGCCAGCCCCAGTCCCAGGTGGCTGGTCAGTGGGACTGGACACTTGCACGCAGGGCACCTCTGACATCACAGGGACGACTGCCATCTTGTCTGCAGAAGGTGTCACACCACGTGTGTCCACTGAGGTCAGCGGCCATTCCCCTCACGTAACACGTGAGGCTTCCCGGTCTGCCTTCCCCCACTGCCCTCCACACTCCTGTCTCTGCTGAGAGTGGCCAGACACTGATACCGAAGGATTCCAGAACCTCATGAGTATATTTTGTTGTGTATAGAAACATAAAATGTGTAGGGGAGGAAACTGGCAAACTTGTCCTCCGTAATGATAAATACAGCATAACATGAATACACTCGGAGGCAATTCATTAAAATCACTTTCCCAGTATGTGCCCGCCACCATCTCCTTAAGCCACCTCTTCCCCGCATGCTGTGAGCACGTGTCCTCACCTTGCCCGCGTCTGTAGAGAGACACCGGTCAGCGTTCTTACATACAAGCCTTTATCGGGTCCAGACTGTGTGCTGGGACCGGCCAGGTCCTTTGGGAAACCATGGGCCTGCTGAGTCCCTGCCCTCCAGCAGTTTTCACTGGAGAGATGACGTCAACCTACCAGAAAGAAGTGAGACAGCGTATAATCAATGGTGAAGTGATAGAAGAAGACGTGAAGATGGGTGTGACTGGAACATTATATTCTGTTATGTTCTCTTCAGCATTAGTGGTGGTGCGTGGACCCTTCATTTCTGAATTAATGATGCGTGTGTCTCCACTACCCAGCTGCAAAGGACAGCGTGGGTCACAGCCTGCGTGTGTGTACCTGAGCGTGTGCGATGCTCTCACGTGCTTTGTTCTGCCTTGAGGTGGCTCACCTTGGACTAGAATCTGTGGTTACCCAGAGCTGCCTGTCATCGAACTGCTGCACCAGGGAGCTCGCCACACGGCCTGCGGCTGAGCCTGGACCACAAGTCTCCCTTCCCGGCCTCTGTTTGACACACACTTAGAAATCCACCTGCTGGCTTCTCTGGGTGCAAAGTGTACCCGCAGAGTGGGCGTCTGAGTGTGTGGCTTCTGGGTTGCACACCGTGGCTAGGCAGTCCACGCAGCTTGGCTCAGGGAAAGCTGTGTGTCCAGCGTCTATGTCTCTCCGTGCCTTTAATTAGGACTTCTTTTAATATGGGGTGTTTCTTTTGACTTCGAACTTCAGGAAGGCTTAAAACAGGTAATATCTATGTGGAAAGAACTGAAGCCATGTGATTAGTAAGAGCTTTGCAAGATACAGGAATTAATAAAAGAGCTATGAACTAAGTCTGTCTGTTCAAACATGAACTTAACCCTAGGAATGGAAGCGTTGTTGGGAAGGGTCACGTGATAGATAATGGTTAGCAAGACTGAGCACTGACCTTGTGAGAAACCAAACCCACACCAACTTAGTTCCTTTTTCTGGGCCTACGTACTCAGGTATCCTTTTGGCCATAGGTTTTCTAAGAATAAATATCGACTGTTTGCAGCTTTCCACTGTTTCTTATGCTAATGGTATTAAGAACTACTTAGGAAAGCAGCCAACAATTTTTGTACAGATCATGTATGTTTATTCCTACTTTCAAGTTCCCTGAGTCATTAGTGGGTCCCTTTGAACTAATCAGCTTGCTGGTCCTCAGACATTCCACACAAGCTCCGCTCGGGACCTTTGCACTTGCTAGTCTGCAGCCTGGACGGGCTTCCCGGGGTTCGCACAGCTGCTTCCCTCGGTCTGAGGTTCTCTCTGCATCACTTCCCTCTCTCTGAAGAACTAATTCTAACATCTCTTTCAGGGCAGGTCAACCACTGGCAAATTCTCTCTTTTTGTTCATCTGAAAATGTCTTTATTTCTCCTTCTGTAAGATAATGTCACGGGTACAGAATTGCCAGGTTGGTGTGTGTTTTCTTCTAACACTTTAAATGGTTAATGCCATTCTCTCCTCACTGCCTGGCTTCTGAAACTCAGTCCTTTTCCCTGCAAGGACAAGTTTCTTCTGGCTCGTTAAGATTTTCTCCTTGTCTCTTAGTTTTTGCAGCTTGCTTGTGATATGCCCAGGTGTGTATTTTGGGGGAACTCATCCACTTGGTTTTCGCTAAGCTTCCTGGGTCCGTGGTTTGGTGCCTGTGTTAATTTTGGAAAATTTCAGCCGTGATCACTTCACACATTTCTCCTGCTCTTCTCCTCTCTGCTGGTGCTTCCTCCCGTCTTTCCCGTTTGTAGCGTGTCCCGTAGGGCTTGCTTTCCTGGTCCATCATTTCCATTCTCTTTTCTCTTTGTGATGCAGTTTTGGGAGTTTCTGTGGCCATTTCTTTGAACTCACTGGTTCTGCAGCAGCCACATCTGGTCTGCTGATGAGCCTGCTGTCTTTACTTCTGCTCAGTGTTTTTGATTTCTAGCATTTCTTCTTTATTCTTTCTTAGAGTTTCCATTTCTCTGCTTGCACTACCCATCTATTGCCACGTTTCCAGTTGGCGCTTTTAGCATATTAATCATAGTGATTTTAAATTTCTGGTCTGGTAATTCTAAGATCTGGATCTGATGCTTGCCTTGTCTTTTCAGTCTGCTTTTTGTTTTTCCGTTTTGCCTTTGAGCATGCCTTGTCATTTTTGGTTGAAAGCCAGACATCACGTATCCAGCCAAACGGAGTGAAGTAAGTAGGCCGTGAGTGTGAGGGCTTGTGTTTGTCTGGCCGTGAGTTAGGCTGTGTTTACGTTTGAAGTAGGTGTAAGTGTCCGAGACCTTTCTCCAGTGTCCCTATTTTCTCTCCTCTGCTTTCTCTGGGTTTCCCTAGAGACTTCATCTCAAACAAGGTCTGAAGTGTGCAGTCTTTTCACCTGTAATTCCCTGTGATTATACAGAAGCACTGTTACCAGGTGGTGAAGCGTGGGGGGTGAGAGCATGAGGGGTGCACTGCGCTTCTGGCCCCAACTGACCAGACTTGGCACGGCCCCCACAAGGCTGCCCCACTCTGACACCAGCCACTAGCTCAGAGGTCCCCAGGTCACCTGCCCTTCTGACCACCTGGCTACAAGTCTGGGTCCCTGTGACCCTCTCGGGTTCGAAACTTCACTAGAATGACTCTCAGAACTCTGGAAAACACTGTCTTTAGGATTGCAAGTTATTATAGGAAAGGGGGTAGAATCCAGGATCCTGTGAAGGAACAGGGCACAGGCTGAGGTTGGGCAGGTCCCCACGTGACGCCCCTTCCTCTGTGAGCATAGACATAGCGTGACCGTCCGTGTCTCTGCACTGGGCAGAGCACAGCCCCTGAACCTTCTGTGAAGAGCGTGGAAGGAGGGGAGTGACTCACTGTCCTGCATACCGTGCTGGACACACTGTCCTCCAGCCCCGGGCTCTGCTCACGTCACTGAGACAGGCAACCCTCTGAGGGGCCGCCTGAATGACAGTGGGAGACGGGCACGCACCCAGGCTGGAAGTGGCATGGCATAGACGTGGTAACGTTGTAGCCATGCTGACATTGTGGACACGCATCCGTTGTAGCCACCCGGACGTTGTAGCCACCCGGACGTTGTAGGCGTGCTACTTTGGTTACCTGATTTACTGTTATTCCATAGTATCTTCCCAATGTTGAAACTTGAAACCTCTTTTTTCACTGTTTTCCTCTGGAAATAATTATGGCTTCTTAAATTAAATGTGAAGCAGCCCTCGCACCTGGAGACCCATAACTATGGACTGTTAAGTAGCCCCCGTGCTCCAGCTGCATTTCTGCTGCTGGATTCAGGGGGACAAGATCGCCAGAGTCTTGAGGGACAGACAGGCCTATTGTCCATGTCCTTATGTCTTCATGTCCAAGTGACAGTTTTGGAAGGATTCCTTTGGTAACTTTTAAACCACACTTATATGGCCTTGTTTAAAAGATGTAATACATACTTTTGGTTAATTGATTCATATTTTCCACGTATGTACATAAGTGGATTATAAGTTTGTTTGTTTGCCTGGTTTACATCCTGTTGGGAGCCAAGGGTAGTCGCCTGTATGTGGCCCGATCACTTCCTGCCTGAGTGTGGGCTGTGTCCTGCGGGAACCACTTTTCTTGTAAACAGTGGCACGGGTGCCCAGTGCGGACCTGGCCACCACGTTGCATCCTAGGCTTTTTCTGGACAACCCCCAAGCCAAGAGAACTTGCTTCCTCAGGGTGGAGTGTGGGTGGTGTCACCCCACACTCTCCTCCTGCCCCTAGGACAAGCAGGCTGCACAATGCAGTGTCTGCACTCCGGACACCCCGGAGGGAAAGGAGCTTGGAGAGGATGGGGAGACCTGCTGGCCATCGCTCAAGGGGCCCCTGGGCACAGTGTCCCTTTGCTCTTCCCACAAAGGGCATCGTCATGGGCCGGAGAAGCAATAATGACAGGAAATGGGGAGTTAATTGGGTGTGAGTGTGACACTGTCCTTGCCCTTTGCTCAGCCAGGGCCAGGACAAGCTGGTTGTGGAGCCCAGTGGGGACAGAAGGCCCTTTCGGCGTGGGGTCGGCTTTCTGAAGGGAAGGAGGCCTCTCTGCTCATCACGGGAGAAAACACAAAGGTCCCTACAAAGTGGGAGCTCAGCTGCTCCCGAGCCTCCTCCAGTATCAAGAGCAAGAAACAAAGGGAACCGAGAAACTTCAAAGGTCCCCGGCTTCAAAGCAGCCCTTCTCTTCTGTAGTTTCCCTTGGACGATAATTAATACATTTTATTATTGCGCTGGAAACAGCCTCCCCTCCTCCTGGATGATTTCAGTTGTTTTCCTGACTTTGCCACTTATTTAGTGGTTCCTAACCTTTCTTCCCTTTCCTTTTCTTTTTTATCAAATGAATAATAACATCCACTGAAGATTAAAATACCTTTGAAAAGTTTAGTTAGAATGCCATTCCTAGAAAATATCCTTCGCTTGTCCTTCATTTATTTTTTCCTAAAATCAGAAAAAGCATTAATTTCCCAGTTCCTGAATATGCATTACTATTATATTTTTCCACTTTAAAAAAAGAAACAGAAAACAGCTTCAAGGGCCTTTTTCACTCTCACTTTGGCGGCAGCAAACACACGGGATCTAAGTGAGCGTCTTGTCGCAGTGACGCTCCTTCTGTGGCTTTGCTCGTTGTGCTCTACCCGCTGCGAGACCTGTCCTTCCTCAAAAACAAAACAGGCCACAGATGTCAGATGGGGCACCCTCGTCAGTACAGAGGGTGCACAAGATGCAGAGCGGTGTGATGTAAAATTGAGTGCCCGGCCTGGATGTTTCTGTCCCTGCAGGATCGAGGTAGTCTTCAGATCATGCAGTGTCTCCTAGAAGAGATATTTGCTTCTGGTTTGGAGTTTAGAAAGCCCGGGCAGACCAGGAAGGTCTGAGGGACAGCGGGGTCTCGTGACAGTCGCACCGTTTGAGCCTCTCCACCCGTGGCCTGCTGACGAGTATGTCGTGTTTGCGCCATCAGCATTGATATGGCCTAATTATTTACTGTGAGTCCTTCCCTTCTGTTTCCAACTCAACAAGCACAGAGTGGAGAAGAAGGAAAGGCTTCCGGAAAGGGGGAGGCCCCCTGGCTGTGAGCAGGGCTGAGTCCGAATGCCCGCAATGGGGTGCCAGCTTCTGTGTGCGCCGTGACGAAGGACCACAGCCGGGGGCTGAGGACAGCCGTCTCGTATTGTCTCATGGTTCTGGGGTCCAGCACCCTGACATCAGCTGCCGGCAGGCCAGGCCTTCTCGGGAGAATCTTTCCTCGATTCTCCTGGCTCTGACGGTGGCTGCAGTCCTTAGGGTTCCTCGTCTTGTAGACATACCACCCCAGTGTGCCTCAGTCTGTCTAGCATCTCCCCTGCGTGTCCTTTCCTGTTTCTGACAAGGACACCAGTCATAGTGGGTGAGGTCCCCCTCATGACCTATTTCACTGGATCGCCTCTGTAGCCATCCTGTTTCCACATGAGGCCACATTCACGGGAACTGAGGGACAGGAAGTCACTGCGTCTTCTTGGGGATGCGACTGACCAGAGCAGACAGTTCCAGCGACGTCCTGTTTGCTGTGGTTCCCCAAGTGTGTGGCTGGTGGTGAGTTTCCTCACATGTTTCTCAGGGCCGTGCTGTTTATATGACTGTCTCTCTGGGGAACGCCCTTCCACCTTTCAGAAGGAACCAGTCTGGATTAGAAGGTCAAGTTTCAGCATGAAAATTCTGCTCTGAGCTAGTGATCGTGGGTACATTTTGCTCGTTCTTTCAACTCGTGTAGTTAGGTGTGGCTTCTGTTCAGGAAACTGTTTATTCCAATGGAACACAATATTGTTATTATTAATTATTACTATTTGCGTGTGTTTTCTCTCTACATGTCTTAAGTATGTTTGCGATTGATATATTCATTGTGGTTCACATATATAACGCACTCCTCATTTTTATCAGATGTTTACTGCATTTTGGGGAGTAGGCAGGAGACATATGTGGCTTGGTCATTTCTAACTGCTGGGTGGACACGGGGAACCAGAACTCTGAGCCCCAAGGCTTGGTGCGCCCTGTCTGGACCAATCTGTGCGATGCCGGCCGCTGACGGTGGGAGGCGGGTAAGGCCTGGCCTGGCGGGTCCTGTGCACCATCTCCTGTTCTTCTTAGGCCGACATGGGGTCTTTTGCGACACCAGTTCTGTCCTGACAGCCCCGGCGGGAGCGCAGACCCCACAGGCTATGGGCTCAGCCTCACAGGACCACCCCCACTTCGTGCACGTCTGGGTGTCCTGGACTTTGACCCGCCAGCCATCAATCAGGGGTCCCCACAACCCTCTCCTCAGGTTCAATCATTTGCTAGGACAGCTCAGAACTTTTGCTAGAACTTATAAAATACTCTACTGACTATTTATTACCAGTTTGTTCTGAAAGTTACAACTCAGAAACAGGCAGATGGGGGAGATGCACAGGCCGTGTGGGGCAGGGGCACACAGCCCCATGACCCCCTGGGCCCGCCAGTCCGGAAGCTTCCCGCACCACGTTGTGTAGTGTTTGGCGGGGGTTCCATGGTGTAGGCGAGCTTGATTGACTCATCGGTGATTGGTGATTGGCTCACCGTCCAGCCCCTGTTCCCAGCCCTGGCGGTTGGGGGTCTGGGCTGAAAATTCTAGGCTGTTAATCAAGGATTCATTTTCTGGTGACCTGCCACATCCTACATCTCTCTGGGGCCACCAAGAGTCACCTCATTGGAACAAAGATGCCCTTAGCATCCTCATCACAGGAAACCCAAGGGTGTTAGGAGCTCTGTGTCTGCAAGTGGGGACAAGCACCCAGTATCTCTGTGATACCACAGGGGCTTCAGAAGCTCGGAGGCCTTGTGTGGGGCAATGCGGCTGCTTCCTTGGGGGCGGCCTCACAGCTGAAGGGAGGCAGGCAGGAGACAGGCAGAGTCACCAACGCTTCGTGCCGGACAGACATCTGCTCGCAGGTCTCGGTGCAATGGCTGCCCCGTGTGGGGTGTCTTTGTTCTTCGTGGATGATGTCAGTCCCATTGATGTGGTTTGGATGTTAAGACAGCGGTTTTCTCCAGTGGATGGATGTCCGTCCATGTTGTCTTTGCAGTGTTGGCCGTGGTCCGCGGTCGTCCAGGGGCGCTGCTCCCCCAAACAGCAAGGAAGACGCGGCTCTTCTTGCCGCGCTTTGTACTCAGCCTCCTTTCCTGGAGTTTGGGTTCTTCCCTTTGGGTCTGTGTTTGCTGGCTGCCTGCTCCCACTCGGCATACGCAGGGCTGGCCCCCATTCTGTCCCCCATCCTGTCACGGGATGGCCCGTGGGCAGGACACATGGCTCTGGGGAAAGACAAACCATGAATTGGTCTTCAAAAATCAGGGCCTCTTCCTACTGTTCAAAACTCTGTTTTGCTTCCAAAACTTCAGTGTTTTATTTTTCCTAATTGACATCAACTAATTTAATTTACCTTTTCTTGTTCCTAATTTTCATTCTGTTTTTCCATAATCTCTTTTTGTTTTCAGGCTTTGCTGATATTCTGCTTGTTTCTTTCTGTTTTTTGCTTCTCCATTTCTCTCTTATTTAAAATGATTTTCTAGATTTGGGAGAGAAAGAGACTTGGCAGGTCCTAGGTTGTACTTTATCGTAAGCTCTTGCTCGTTACTTTTGGTAGGTTTTCATTTGGTAGCTCCCACTGCTGTTTTCTCCTCCTTTCCCCTCCAGCAGATATTTCACCTCTGTTTCTGCTTGTGTAGGTTTTGCAAAGTGACTGTCAAAGTAGTGTGTTGATATAACCTGATCCCCAGAGATTTCAGGAAAAATCTTGTGAAGTCAGGTGTTCTTGTGGGGTTTTCTTCCACAGAAATGTCCGGAGAATTTTAATCTGACCAGGAGAGGAAATGGGGTGGCAGAGCAGCTCGTACCGTGGGGACTCTAACCCCCAGCTCACCGAGGGCTCTGCCACTCACCGTGTTTTATGATGGACTCATCATTCATAGTGTCTCTGCCCAAAGCTCAGACAGATGTTCGCTTTATTTTATACGTACAGAATACAAGTGGTGTCCAGCTTTAGGGCGGCAGAAACGATGGGGTGTTTGATGCTGCTTTGAATACCACCAGCTCAGAAATGCTGCAGATCTCTGATATCTGACTGAAAAGGCAATTCTGGAGGTTTCCAAACCTGTAGGGGTGCTGTTGCATCTGCCTTTCGATGGGTTGTATGTGTCCTGGACATCACTAGAAGTGAGAGCATCCCTAGATGGTTAGAATAACCCTAGTGGGTGGACACGCTGGGTGGTCATCCGGTGTAGGGTCTGTTTCCTCTGTAATAATGTATAATGGTCCTCGTCACTCGTGACTGGGGTTGCATCACTCATGATGTATTTCATAGTAACAGTACGATTTGCTTTGTTGGAGAAATGCACTTCGCAGCCTTGGTCAAAATAGCATTTTTTAAAATGTCTGGTTGATTTATGCATCTAAGAAACATGACGGAGTAACCAAAACAACCATGAAAATACAGGAATAACAAACGGAGCAACGTGGGGACGGGACGCAACACAGGGAGTCGCGGTGGTGGTGGGTCTTTGTGCTCTGACCATGGCTTCCAGCGGGAGCAGCAGTTCGCAGGGTCCCAAAGATTCCCGGGGTCACTACACTGGGGTGGAGGCAGGACATTCCACATCTACCCTCCCTCACTCCTGCCTGGCCTTTCATTTTGCATTTATTTAAATCATTTTAACGGCCCTGCCCCATTATTTATAAGTGGACACAGCAGATGGGCTGTTTTCTGGGGTTCCTTGTACTACGTTGCTCCCATTTCTTTCTGATGTGTCAGTCATTCTCTGGATCCAACTGTGAGCAGTTCAGATGGGATCTGGTGACCAGGGATTAGCCCTGCGGCTTTGTGGGGGCCCCTGCACAACCGCACCCCCCTCAGTAATTAGATGTCCTGTCTGGGGCCAATGCTGGCAACAGGCTCAGGGTTTTCCACCCGGGACCTGGTCCAGTCGCCTTGGGGGACCTCAGACCTGGACCGTCTGGCCGGGGCAGGGGAGGGGCGTAGAGTCAGCCCCAAGTGCTGTCACATGTCACTGCTCCTGAAATCAAAAGCACTTCCCCAGTGCGGGCGCCTGAGCTCAGTGCTAAAGACACAGGTGAGCACCGCACGGTTCACGTGGGGCAGCACAGAGACGCTAACTGAATGAACGGGGGGCCCGACGAGCTGAAACTGCCTTTCTGGGACATGTCATGCCTCACGGATGACATGCTGTTGGCTGTAGGGGCCCCATGTTCTCCCGGCTCCCGGGGACCAAACAGCTGCTGAGTGTGGCGTCAGCATACGGCGCCCCGTGGGGAGGGCTGCCACGGCGGCTTCATGCCCCATGTCTGGGAAGTTTGCGAGCAGGTGGAGTGATGGAAGTTTCTGAGCAGGGAGGTCTCACGGGCATTCCATTTTGAAGCCCCTTGGGGTGGTGCCTGAGGGGCAGCCAGGAAGTGTGCAGCTGGAGGAGAAGCCAGCGGGTACCCCTGACAGGACAACAGCCGTCCTGGAGGTGTGGATGTGAGCCTGAGCTCACACCCATTGGGGACGTGGACAGGAGCCATAGTGGACAGAAGTTTACCTGAAGGTAAACTTGGAAGCCCATTCGATGTGGCAGCCGAAGGGACTGAGCGTATGGACTGCGGCCGTCACTGGAGCTGTCATCACTCAGTGTCCCCGGGCCTGTACTCACCAGGCGTGGGTAGAACCCAGGGTGACAGAGAACGGCACAGCGAGTGTCCCCGATGTACTGTGCCCCGCTGGGAAGGGCTGTGCTGTTAGGCATCTCCTGATGCTGTCCTCCCAGCGTTCGAGTATGAAAAGCGTTTCTTCCCCAGCAAGCCGCGCGTCTCAGCGGGCAGTGCGGTCGGTGGACTGAAAAATCTCTGACAGCGTCTAAGAAAGGGCAGAGATTTGAAAACCAAGGCAAAGATAAATAACAACAAACACCAAGGCCGCAGCGCTCCCCGTGGCTTCCTGTCCCAATTCTCCTGCTCACATGTCACTGGTCTTTCCTACATCTGCTAATAGTACAGGGCTTCCAATTTTGTCTTTCACTGGAAAATCGTTTTAGTTTATGATTCTGTAAGAGCTGGGACCACAAGGAGTTCCCTATGGTTAGTAAGTGTGTAAGTAGCAGGGTGCCAGGAATTCAACACCGAGATGTACAAGCATTTTTAAACAGCGATTGGGCAATCCTGAGTTCCGCCAAAACTCTGCTCCCCGAGATCTGAGGTGCATGGCAGCCCCTCTCCCCCCACCCCACACCTGCAGCCGACCGCTTGCCTTCCCAGTGCACAGCATTCTGCAGAAAGCCAGGCCACCTGCCCTTGAACGTTGTGCACGTGTAAATTCCATAATCCCTGGCATTTCACTTGTGAATTAATATTTGGGAGCTCCACCAGTATCGGGATGTGGATTCTGCGGTCGTGGGCAAGCAGGCACTTAGTCCCGACGGAGCCATGAATCTCCGGCTAAGCCTGAGAGCCGCTGAGCGTGGCCCGCCCCGCCCGCCCGGCTTCCACCGGAGCCCGACTGTGTGCGGGCCGCAGGCTGCGGGAAAGCCGCTCTCTCCCTGCTTTGATGCGCGCATGAGGCGTCAGTAACAAGTGCGGCCTTGGTTACAAAGGGAGCTGAGGGCCAAACTAAGGCCCAGACAACAGAAATAACCCGAGGAGCAGATCCCGGCCCGGACCTGTGCTGTCTGGCCGGCTAGTCCTGCGGCCTGGTCCTGTCTGAGGGGAGGCGCTGCCCTGAGCGCACGGAGCCCGCCCCACACGGCCACGCCTGTTCGTAAGTGTTCAGCTCTGTTCAGTATTGTGCGTCTCCGCTTCTAAATCTAGCTGGCCGAGATTCCGCCCGTCAGCTGAGCAGGGCAACACAGGCACACAAGCCATCGCCCCCCAGAGGTGTGTGCGCTTCCGCTGAAGCCAGGCTGCCAGACGCCATGTTTGCTCTGCACAGTGAGGCCTGGTCGTGTGTGAGCTGTGCGCTCGCAGGGCTGCCCAGTTCCGTCAGAACGTCTGACACTGCTTCCTGGGGTGCGGTGGCTGCGGGGACGGGGAGCCTTGCATCCCTGGGGGTGCCTGGGGGTGAGGGAGCGACTGGAGCGCTAGCCGAAGACTTCGTCGGGGACAGAAGCCAGTCCGGGTGTATTGTTGTACCTCGGGGATTCTTGCCTGCATTTCTTAAACACGAAGAATGTATTTTAGACACAAGTAACTTCACAGGTGAGGGTGTGGCAGTCGCATTGCTGTCCCCTGTCAGGTCCCGCACACTCTCCCAGGCTCACGTCTTATCTACCGTGTTCCCCCAAAAGTAAGACCTAGCCGGACAATCAGCTCTAAAGCGTCTTTTGGAGCGAAAATTAATGTAAGACCCGGTGTTATTTTACCATAATATAAGACCTGGTGTAATGTAATGTAATGTAATGTAATATAAGACCGGGTCTTATATCAATTTTTGCTCCAAAAGACGCATTACAGCCAATTGTCCGGCTAGGTCTTATTTTCGGGGGGAAACTGTAGGCGCGTGGCGGGAGGGCGACTGCCCCTCCTGGAATGTTGCCTTTCTTGTCCCGGCCGCCGAAGTGCAGGCCACATGTCACACTCCGTCACGGCCGCCCCCACACAGAGCCGTCCTGTCTTCCTCCTGCCAGAGGAATTGGGACACTCACCACAGCCCTTGGGGTCACAGTCACCCCACGGTCGCCCCCAACTGGGAATGAACTACTAGTGTAACCGTCACAAAGCCACCCCCAACCACAAAGCCATGCCCTGGGCCCCACCCCCGCAGAAGCCTGTGTCCTTCTTATTTCCTGTCCTGTTTTCAGGTAAATCTGTTGTTTATTGAGAACCTGTTGCGTATGACATTGGTCTAAGTGCAACACAGGTGAGGGGAGCAGCGGAGAGGCCGTCGCTGAGCATTCGGAGAAGAGCCGAGTCTCACACCTTGTCCCTGGAGGCCTTCAGCTCCAGTCACGGGCAGGGGCTGCGTCCCAAGGAGACCTCCTCTTCCCTTTCCCACTTGTCACAGGTGTCTCAGCTTCTGTCCCCAGACCGGAGCTCCGTGCGGTCACAGACCATGTCCTGGTGATTTTGTCCAGGGCCTGGGAAGGCGCCTGGCTCGGCTGGGCTGGCAGATGCCGACGAACCCCTAGAGGGACGAAATGGCTGCAGTGTCTGTGCCACAGGAATGCCGAGTTCAGCGCTATTCTGCCACTTCAGTGGCCATTGGCGGTCTTCTGGCAGTTGTTCTCTTTTGAAAATTTAAAGGCATGTGTTTCCCTAGAAGACTTGAAAGTACAGAGCCAGCAAGCAGTCAGTGCTGTTGAGGGGTCAGTGCAGTCGACTGTTCTGTGACCAGCTCCTTTGAATGGGCTGACTGGTTAGTGAAATGTGGTCCTGCCGTCACCCGACTCTGCTTGGGCACGTGGGCAACAAGAATGGTGCGGCTGGAGGCGAGGGCGAGTGGCTCCATTCGGGGGGACTGCTGGCCTCTGCCCAGTAGCAGCCCAGCCCCATGCTCTGTGTGTGTGTGTGCACGTGTGTGTGCACACGTGTGTGTGGCGTGCACACGCATGTGGGGGTGACAGTGAGTGAGTTGAAGAGCAAGAGGCTGATGACATGAAAAACTGGGACATGAAAATGTGTGGACTGGTTTCAGCGTGTTGAGATCACAGTGGCCTGAGCGCCAAATTTTCTCCCGCCATCTTCTTTTGCTGTGGTGAGCACGTGGTCGCTGGTGCAAAGCACGCGCGGTGGGGGTGTGAGCAAGCGTCTGTGCGTCCTGAGGACCCACGTGCAGCACAGGGACTAGAGTGCATAGCACAGTGCTGGCACTGAGATGGGCCAAGAGAGTGGAGCTTAGACATTCTCACCAAAAGAGAAAGAGGACAACACTTCCAGGGGGTGGGTGTGCTCCTCAGTGTGATTTGGGGGGTCCTGGCACAGTCTCTGTGTGTATCAAATCGTCGCATCACACACTTCAATTATGTTATGTTATTTGCCAGCTGTACCTCAAGAAATCTGTGGGGTGGGGTGCAAGGTGTGGGATTGGACAGGGAAAGGTTTGGGGCACACAGACCCACCTAGCACCTTCAGCTCTAGGTGAACCTCCCTTACCGAGGCCGCCAGAGACCCGCCCACACCAGGGTCTGTACCACAGCTGTGACCCCACATTCCCTTAGCTGAACAACCAGCGTCTGATGCAGCCGGCCAACGTGACATGTGAGGTGAATGACAGGCTTATAAGGAAGGAGCTCTGGGGAGGGGCCTCTGTCTCCTGGAGGGGCCCCCACAGGATGAGTGGCCTGGCTGAGGGAGAAGGGCTCACTCCTGTCCCCAGCTTTTTTCACGGCTGCTGGTTTCTTCCTCCATCACTGTCCATACAGTTTTTACATGAACTTTGGGGCAGTTGATACAGAAATGAGGAAAAAGAACCGAAATGCTATGGGACACTTTGAAACCCAGTCTAACCCCAAATGTGGCTGCACCACCTTCCAGAACTACTGCTGGCTCAACCCTGGACTCCGTCACGTTCAGGTGGTGCCAGGCAGTGTCTCTCTTTCGTCCAGCCCAGTAATGAGACCCAGACCACAGACTCCTCTGTGCCCTGGACGCTGGCGCTACCCAGACCTGGGCGGCCCTGTGCCCGTCCCCTGCCAGGCAGCCTGGCTCTAACTAAGCTGCACTTTCAGAGTCTCTTGTCTCCCTGACTGAGGGCGGCCTCCCTGTTTGATGTTCCTCGTTGGGAACATCAACGCCTGCTAATTATCATGACCCTTTGTTCACGAACAAGCTCGTTCTGTGGGAGCCACACTCGTCAGAATGTAATCGTGTTCATTTGCAAACGCCCCTCCCTGTGACTTTAAGGCAAAAAACATGCGTCAAGAAGCGTCATCCTGCCTGTGCCGATTGTTAACAGTTATAATCTGCCTTAAGTGAGAATTAGTCTTCGTATTGCTTCCCGGAAATACACATTTTCCCCCTTTACAGTTGGAAGTTTATGCCAAATGCTATGTTTTCCTTTCCTGCAAAGATGTATGGGGGCTATTTTAATACAGATTAGTGACAGTGCAATAGCAGAGCCCTGTAGGTGGTGAAACTCCGGTATCATTTGTATGATTAGTTTCACCTTGTAGCTGTGTCTCCGAAAATGCAATTAACAGTTTCATATTTGGTGTAGCTAGCTTTTATTCCTGCTGCATGCTGTGAAACATTTGCATCATAAAAAAACTAATTGGTAAACACAGTCTTGCCAGCTTCTCTGAGATCCACCCAATTCTCTTCGTGTTAATTGGCTCAGCTTCAACACACACTGGATGGGATTTCAAAGGATGCTGCAGATTAGAGAGCCTGCAAGCACTTGTGTTTCACAGAACCGACTCCAAGGAGACTGGGGGGAAATATTTTAAATTAATGCCAAATGCAAGCAACTCATTTGTCCGGTCGTTGCCATGGAAACCGTTTTGTCTGCTAATCTGATGGGGTGTGTGTTTACTGGGATTCGTCCTAATGAGCTTCCTAGAGGAAGTCAGCTCCGTGGACCCTCCACCCTGGTCGGCAGCAGCTGAGTGAGGCCGTCCTGAATCCCCTGTGCATGTCGCAGCACTCACGTCCCTCTTCTCTGCCCCAGCCCTGCCCCCGGCACATGACCTAGCGCTGCATGTGTTTGAGCCCAGGAGCAGTGGTATGAAGCTTAAACACACACATTCCACAGGAGAGATCTGTGGCTTGGGAAGTGAAGTGTGTGGAGTTGCCAGTTCTCTGTTGAAACGTCATCAGAACTCCTCCCCACCCCGTCCTCCTGTCCTCCCTCCTTATAAATGATTCAAAATAGTCCGATGGTGCCTTACGGACAACCATAGTTTTTCCTTTTTTGAGAGAAATTGGTGATCTCTGATTTGCTGGATGTTGGCCTGAGTAGAGAAGTTGTTGGAAGTGGTTCTTGTTCCCAGAGTGAGGAAAAGCCGCCTGTGCTGATTCATGCCGTGCGTGTTTCCATCAAGGCTCACAGAGCCAGAAAAGGCTGTGCAGGTGACGTGCTCCATTCAGCAGTCGTTCCGAGTGATTCGTGAGGAAGGACACTTGTCCGGTGACGTGATTGAGGTTTTATGAGCCAAAGTCTTTTTTCTCTCCCCTCCTTTCTCTCCTGCTCTTCCTCCTTCTCCTCTTCCTCCTCCTAGGTCCCAGGTTTTGTATATTTTTTGTCTTCATTACCAGGCTCTAACTCTAATGAATGGACGTTTTCCCCTAGTGTTTAATCTGAGGACCGTCAGACCCCTGTAATAGACATGTTTGTTATTAGTTTTGAACTCATATAAGTAGCTATTTGGTTAATTTGAAAAGGTGGGAGGGAGAAAGACCTCAGATGTTCTCTGCTAGTGGCAAAAAAAACAGCTCTTTTTAGTTAAAAATTCACAAACGGAACCCCTGGTAAGTAAAGTGGAAACGGTAATGCTCTGCCTGAAAGTGGATTCCAAATGTGTAGCTCGGGTTGGGGGGGAGGGTGGACCAGGGAGGCAGGTGTCTGTCGCTGTCCTGAGCAGGTGGGAATAAAAGAATGTGAGAAATGGGGCTGCACTGCAGTGGACATGGAGCTGGGACAGAATTCCAAGCAGAGGGGTCCCTAGCATCAAATTGCTCAAGGTCGTGCCCTGCCCTTCAACCCTCTTCCTAGAGACCACACCCCCCTCCTATTTGCCACAAATGACCTAAAAGTACCTTGATTATTTTTTATCAGTAGACTAAGAATTTGTGCATTTTAGGATTTTAGGTTAAAAACAAAAGAACAAACATAAAACAAGGAGAACAAATGGAGAAAAGGTAACTGAAGATACTATGGCTTAGAGAAGCTCAAAGATAGACAACCAAATATTCGATTCAGTATGGGGTCAACGAGGCACAGACTGGGACTCAGCCTTGCTTGTGAAGAAAGGTCAGCCCCTGCTCGGGCTTCCTGGGCATTTGGAGCTGGAGTTGTTTTCCCCTGCACTGTGCAAGCCTCCCATTTCAGCAACCTACTTTTCTCTGTGGGACTTGGAAGAAACAAGAGAAACAAATGAGAGAGAAGGGGAAGAAATACATTCTGGAGAAGTTTGTATTCTCTAAAAAATTAGGAAATGAAAATGAACGTTGAGTCTGAAATCCTTGATAAGTTATGGAATGGCTACTTTGGATCCCTAATTGTTACAGTTTTCTAACAAGGCAGGGAGGGAGGGACGGAGTGAGGAAGAAAACACCCTGTGCTGTGATTGGACCGAGACACAGCTGACACAGGCACCTTACTATGAAGTAATTACCTGTGACCAACCGCACCAGCCAGACTTTTAAGGTTATAATGTTATTCTTTCACTTAGCTTCGTAGTCTCCAGGTTCTCGTCCATGTTGCCACAAACGGCAGGATTTCCTTCTTTTTGTGGATGAATAATACACACATATAGATACCACATTTTCTTACCCATTCACCACAGACAGACACTTAGGTTGTTCCCATGTCTTGGCTGTTGGGAATAATGCTGCAGTGAACGTGGGGGTGCAGGGATCTCTTTGGGTCATGATTTCGTTTCTTTAGGATAAATACCCAGAATTGGGATTACTGGTCATAACGTTCTATTTTTAATTTTGGGGGGACCCACCAGACTGCTTTCCATGGTGGCTGCACCAATTTACATTCACACCAACTGTGCATAAGGGTTCCCTTTTCTCCACGTCCTCATCAGAATGAAACTGGACAAAAACAAGCTTGTTGTTGCTCTCTCTTTGAAACTAAGGTTGGTCTCGCTTCTATCCTTTCTTGTTCTCATCGGGCTCAGTGGAACTTCTGTGAGATACAAGTGAGAGGAAGGCCGATGGTCAGTTCAGTCTGTTGGCCCCCGGTCCGTCTGTGTCACGGTCGTTTGTTTGTACAGCGAGTCCCCATAAATAACAGCGCGAACAAAATGCCAGGCGTCCTTGCTCCTTTCATTGTCTTCCTGGTGTTCTGTCACTTTCGTTCCTCCTTTGCCTGCATCTCCTCGTGAGCCCAGACTTCCTCATAAGTTCTTCACCGACTTTGTAGGTTTTCGTTGCTGATGTGTTTATTCTGGTCACTGCACCGACCTAATTGGGGTTTTTGTAAACATGTGCTCCCTCTTCTGGTTGGGTATATACTTCAAACTGGAATGGAACAAACACATGCGCATCTTTGCTTTAGGGCATCGGCACCTTTAAAACCGTTTGCAATAAGGGATTTCAAAAGCAAAGCTAACAGAGAAGAGGCTGCACCCAGCTCTCGACTGTAATTGGGAGATAGAGAGGATGGCACCGTTCTTTTGTAAATTCCCCTCCTTTGCGGGGAATTGATGGGCAAGCAGAGGCCCAGTGTGACGGTCACTGAAAGTCAGAGGCACATGCTGTCCTCCGTAGCAGGGACCTGCAGACGGGCTTGCCTGCGGAAGATGCCACGGGGCCGTGTAATGACCGGCTCTTGGGCCACTTGCAAGCGCACCTCGGCTGTCGGACTCCACGTCTCCTCTGTGTTGATACTTTGGTGAACGTACTCAAAGCAGAAAGGTGTTGGTACGGCGAGCCTCTCCCCTTCACTTTCGCAGCCAGCGGGCAAGGCGACAACAGCCTGCTCTTATCAGTGGCTCAGGCCTGCACCTCACTCGTGTTTGAAAGGAGGACGGGGTCATTGAAATAAACTTGTTTTGTTCATTCTGCTTGTTTAAGGCAATGGTGAATTGTTGCGCTGGGTGAACGAGAAGGATCGTGCCGCGTGGGTCCTTGTTGAGGGCCGTGCCCGGCAGAGGCGCAGAGCAGGGCTGTGGGGGTACCCGCATGTGTCAGCAGCGTTGTGGGCCCTGGAGTGGGACGCTGGAGAGGTCTCTCTGGGCGGTCCCCTCGCCCCAACAATTTTGTCGACGTGAGCGTTCCAAAGAAACCCAGATTCAGGCCCAGTGTGAGAACACCAGCCTGCCATTGTGAGTCGTTCCAGCCGCACGAATCTCAACAGGCGGGCTCTTGGGCCAAGTGCACCGAGGACAGACACGTGCTCAGACCCACGTGGCTCGTGCATGGGGACGTGCTCCTGTGCCCTCCCACCCCCGCCCTTCCTCACTCCCCGCCCCCACGTCTTGGAACTCTCCACAACTGCGTGAAAACCAGGAGGCACTTCTCATTGTATTTCTGCATGTGAAGTGGGCCCTGCCAGCCCGCACTCTTACTTTTAGTGCTGGATTACTGAATTCCAAGCCAGCTTAGGCACATTGCTCAGTGACCTTTCTCTTCTCTGCATTTTTGAGAAGAAATCAACAAAAGACAACAATAGTAACCTTTCCACATCCATCGTCATAAGCTGCGCTGACCTTCAGGGAAAAGTCCTGGGCTCTGGATGCCAGACCCATTTTCCCCCAGCAGGAGCCGTGAGAAGAAAGGGAAATTACGCATCCCTCACACTCTGTCCCTTCTCTTTGTTTGTGTAACTATTAGCATTTAGCTCTTCAGCAGCATATTTTATACACCAGAGGCTTTAAAATTACCCGTCATGTATATCACCACTGTTGCAAGAACGGAAACAAGCATTTTAATGGTCAAATTTGGCAGTGGAGGAAAATACTTCTAAACCGTTCTTTGAAAATGAACCCAGAATCACGGAAGTGAAATTTACATTTATTTGCTTGAAGGACATGGTTTATAAAACCTCCGGGAATCAAATATTGTCATGAATTTTTAAAAAATGGAAACAAATTTAGGGAGAGTAGAATCCAATGGCTAAATATTTCCCATATAAGTGTGTCATGTTATAAGATCCCAAAAATTAAACTGTCAGCAAAGCGATAAGATTTGCCTGTTCCTATTATTTCAGAGAAATGTCATGTAAACAAGCAGCAAAACCAAGCTTGGTTTTTAATTACCTTTTTTGTTGTTGTTGTTAAATAGGGCACCGCCCACTAGAAAGCAGTTCATACGATCCTTTAAAAATATGTGTTGGTTGGCTTTATATTTGTTACTACGAACAACCCCCGAGGTGTGGACACGGAGGGCAGAGGGCAGGGAGCCGTGACGTAGAGGGAAGTTCGGTCCCTGAGCTGCCGCTCTGCGCATGTCAGACTCCAGGCAAAGGCGTCCCCATGCCTTGTCCCCGAAGATGCACAGAGCAGCCCCACAAGCCCACCAGAGCCCTGCGTGCTTTTCTCAGGCAGAAACCTCACAACAATCCCTTTTTTGGTGACAAAATCCATTCTCTTTACCCCCAAATTGGACACCGGAAGCATTAGCAGAACAATTTCTGCTTTTTCCACGGCTCCGAGTCACAAGGCATTGTAAATGAGGCCCTGAAAAACAGCCATGGAAACAGCTTCCGTTTAGACCCCGTTTATTCTGGCTCAATGTAGATTTTCTGGAACTGGGTAAAACGAGGAACATCGGCAGGTTACAAGGCGCTGTGATGATGTGACAGCAGCAAATGATTTTTGCAGTTTATAGAATTGTAAATGAAGTTTGCTGATTAAGTCAGTAACCGTGATGAAATTAATAGATACTCTCAAAGTAATTAGACAAGCAAGCTATTCTTAATAAAAGAGAGAGCCTGGAAAAATTGTATTCCATTTTCTCAATGACCTTAGAAGTGTTGGGAAGGGAGAGGCTGATAAGCTCAAATTAAAAGCTGCTGCCACCAAGGATGATGACGGAGCAGAGAGGAGACCGAGTCATGGCTCCTTCTGCCTGTCTCAGCTCGGGCTCTGTGACAGAATCCACACACGGGCCTCCACAGACACTTATGTCCATCAGGAGAGTTCGAGGTTTGTACTTGGGGCTGGGCACCTCACAAATGCCTTTCCTAGCAAATCTGCTGAACCCACTTCACAATTAATTTCATCTGGCAGAGCCACACACCAGGGAAGAGGTGTGTGTGTGGCAGGGAAAGAAGCACTGGTGTTTCGTAAGGGAAGAGCAGATGTGTGGTCTGAGCCTCAGGCACGGTTTTCTCATGATGGACACAAAGCAGCAGGGGTGTCCTGCCCTGGGCGCCTCTGCAGAGGGGGTGTGGGGAGCCCCCAGGGCCGACGGGCGCAGGGCAGGCCTGGGCCCCAGCAGAGGAACTCAATGGTGGAGACTGCAGGCGGGGGCAGGGGCGCCCGGGACCACACGGGACAAGCTGCAGGCTCTCGGGCAGCTCAGGCCCGTCCGGTCCAGGGGTCTGCCCAGGACGGAAGGGCGGCCAAGTGAGGAAACAAACCTCCACAAACAACAGTCTGTGTCAGTGTCAGCTGGCCTCATCAAGCCGACAGGGGATTCTTAATCGCATTTTTGAACGTAGTCTAATTTTTAAATTTTTACCTAAACTTGAGTATAAGCCAGAGAAATCAGGTTTTGATGGGTGGTGATTTCCTCCAGGCAGCAGAGTGTGGGCAGGTAGAGTGTCTCCTCCTGTCAGGGAGGGGACCATGGGCTCGGGCTGAACCCCAGGCTGGAGCCCCCCTCGCTGGCTGGGAACCGCCACCCGCCGTCCTCATGTGCTCTCCAGAGACTGAAAACACACCGCGTCCTGAAACTTCGGGTTTGCTGCCCTACCCTATGGGAACTTGGGGTCATGGTCCCAAACATTGCTGTGTGTTCAGTAAATGCTACTTGAATTGAGTCTTTGATCCCCCAAATGCGTCCGGACTGGTCACACAGCCCTGAGGGACAGGCAGGCCTTGGGAGAGACACAGGAGAAGAAATCGGGCCGGGGCCGAGACCAGCCCCGTGGTGCCCAGTGGGCGCGTGAGCCTGACAGTCAGAGCGCGGCATGGGCGTGTGCGGGGAAGTGCAGGGCCGGATGGCAGCTCCCAGGGCCTCCCGCAGCCCCACACCTTGCATTCCCTCCTGATGTGATGCTCGTTTTCCGTCAGCTCTTTGTGTCTTATCAGTGCTAAGTCGGACATGTCAGGAAACGTCACTGTGCCCCTAGACAGAAAGGAAGCCCCCACAAAGCCAGCTGCGTCACTCAGAGCAGGTGTCGCCGCCCTCAGCTGTGCAGTGTCTCTTCCCCAGGAGCATGAGGGTCTGCGTGGCCGTGGTGGGTCTGTTCTGCTGGTTTCAAAGAAACGCCAAGCACACGGCTCGGCGATGTGGGACCCTGACCATGAGCTACTCCAGCCGCCCTGTCCGCAAGTGCAGCTGTGTGTGTGGAGTTGAGGTGGCAGCACAACATCCATAGCGCGGTGACATGTGACATGTGCTCATCCGCGAGTCCCCACACGGAGGCCCAGGGATTGTCACCGAGACCACCTTAGTTTGATCTCCCAATGGCCACAGGTACTTTTGGGGGAATCGTCCTCTGGCCCCCGACCCTTCTGCTCGCTCCGATGTCCTCAGTCTGGAATGGCCCGTGCCTCGTCCCTGGCCCGGGCGGGCAGGGGCAGTGCCGTCCCCCAGGGCTCCCTCTGCAGCCCCCTCACCCTGTGTGCAGGAGCCGCACTGGCAAAGACCGCTCTTCTCGCCTCAGTGACTTCTGTTCATTAGGCTGGGAGATGATGAAAGTGGCGTCTCCTTCCTGCGCATGTGACGGCCTTTGCAGGGTCCCCGCTGTGCTCTCTCCCGCAGTTTCCTGGTCCTGGGTGGATACGTCGTGGAAATGACTTTTCTGAAAGGAAAAGAAAATTGCCACTCACAGTGGGCACATTAGTCTGACCAAGGCTTGTAGGTCTTCTTCTCCACAGATGCCATTGCTGCTTAGATACTAATTTTAAAAAATCATTTCATCAAGTCACACCACCTAGGAAAAATCCTATTTCCTCCTATGCCCTTGCCGTAATCTTAACATGGGCTGGTACAGCAATATGGGAAGCTGCTCTTCAGAGAACTCTGAATCGACTTATGTTCTGAGAGAAAATGTTCACACAGCCCATAGTATATTGTGGGGCAATGAGCTGGAGCCCGTCATCCGAAAGTGGGAGTCACCATCTGTAGCCCCTTGGAAGCAAAGCACCTGCCGTGATCCTTCAAGGGCTGGGCGTGCAGACGGGAGGGCTGGTGACCGGGCCAAGTGGCCGCCATGAGGGAGCCTGCTGGCCAACAGGACAGGCTCCACAGGGATGCCTGCCGGCCGCCTCTCTAGGGAAGTGTGGCTCCGCTCTGTTTATTCCCGTTCAAGGGCTCCTGCGTGGAAGGAACCAAAGATACTTTCTAATGCTTCCTAAATGAAGACATCCAAGGATCTTTTTATTCAATGCTCAGTCCTAACGTTCAGGTCTTTACAGTAATCAAGTCTGGCCTCTGGAGATCTCTACAGAGATGACCTGGGAACCCCGTGGGCACTGATGAGCCTGACCCAGGCCTGGACGCTCCTGTTCAGGCTTCGTCCCCACCTCCTGCCTCTGCCGCTTGGCTCTGGGGCTGAGAGCCTCAGCCCAGGGAAAGGCCACAACTGGTATTTTCCAGAGAGGAAGGCTGTGTATAGCTCTGAGTTTCAGTCTGTGTGGCACTTTAGTGTCTTATTCAAAGCCTTGCATTGGGAACCATGATTTCATGGCACTACTGTTTGGAATGAGGTGGTGCCGAGAGCGCTTGCCGAGGCAAAGCCAGGGCCGCGTCTGCGACGACTGTCTCCCGCCCAAACTGCTCAGACGCTCGGCCCTGAGGTCTCAGCGCCCACTGCGAGTCCCTCAGCAGTGACAGAGAACTTCATCCTCTGCAACCAGGCGTTCCAGACCCTTACAACTCATCACGGGGCAGCCCATCGTCTCGAAGCATTTTACTTTTTCAGATTTAATGTAACGTGTGTTTTGTGTTCACTGTTCTCGTCTTTAGGGCTGCGTTCTCTGCCTGGTGCTGCTCTGCATTTATGGGCTGGGCTCATCTCCGGTCGCGCAGCAGCTGCACTTGCTTTAGGAACCGAGCCGTCCGTGGCCTTGGACCAAGGTTCGGATCCGTTGCCGTTCAGGAGTGCTCCTCTGCCCCAGGTGGCACTAATCCGTGATTTCTCTGGGACCCTCCCGTCTCTCGGGCACTGACAGTGACCCTTGATTGGGGTCTCCGTGCAGCTGGTTTTCACCCCGTATGCTTTGTGTGCAAAACAAGCAATTTGCACTTGTCTTCAGAGTGGCAAGGAGGTCAAGTTGAGTTGAGAAACACAGATTCGCTTTCATGCCTTCCGAGAACCTGATTTTCCTTGTGAAAGGGGACACAAATGGCTCTGCATTTGACAACTCAGGAAAAGCTTTGTCTCGGCTGGGGAGGGGCATGGGCGGGAGTGAGGAGGCCAGGTCAGCCCCGGGAGCACAGCCTGGGACGTGAGCCGCCAAGTCAGTGCTGAGGCCCATGTGGGGGGCCTTCCCTGTCCCCCGAGGTGTCTGAGCCTCCGTGTTCCCATCTGGGACACACAGACGGTGACGCTTTTGCTCGACAGGAAGCCATGGCCTGACTGGAAGTGCGGCGTGCTGTGTAACCTGGCCAAGACCAGCTTTAGATGGTGACCGTCTTTGTGCCGAGTCAAGAATGCATCTTCCCTACTTTGTCACCCTGCGCGTTTTCCCGCATAAAGCTTCCTGCTGCTGCTGCTGCTGCTGCTGCTGTGTGTGTGTGTGTGTGTGTGTGTGTGTGTGTGTGTGTATGGGGGGATGTTTCAGACCGTGTTCCCAGCACGCTGTCCTCCGTCCAGCATGCCGTCCCTACCCATAATGCTGCGCGCGAAGAGCTTCCACGGAGCTGGTGCCCTTCCCAGCATCTGCCTCAGGGACTTCCGGGTGTCTGTCTCACAGCATCCAAACAGTGGGATGTAACCCCAGGCCTCGGGCAGACTGCTGGTCTACCATTGTCTCCATCTCTGGAGGGCTCGTTGCTCTGGTTGGCCGTGGCCGCCCAGCTCCCTGGGCAGCCTGTGCTTTCCCGGCAGCAACAACTCGTTGGTCTTGGTTTGCTTTGCGAGATTTTTTTTTTTTTTTAAAGATTTTATTGGGGAAGGGGAACAGGACTTTATTGGGGACAGTGTGTACTTCCAGGACTTTTTTTTCCAAGTCAAGTTGTTGTCCTTTTAATCTTAGTTGCGGAGGGCGCAGCTCAGTTCCAGGTCCAGTTGCCGTTGCTAGTTGCAGGGGGCACAGCCCACCATCCCTTGCGGGAGTCGAACCAGCAACCTTGTGATTGAGAGGACGCGCTCCAACCAACAGCCATCTGGGAGCTCAGCGGCAGCTCAGCTCAAGGTGCCGTGTTCAATCTTAGTTGCAGGGGGCAGAGCCCACCATTCCTTGCGGGACTCGAGGAATTGAACTGGCAACCTGGTGTTTGAGAGCCCACTGGCCCATGTGGGAATCGAACCGGCAGCCTTCGGAGTTAGGAGCATGGAGCTCCAACCGCCTGAGCCACCGGGCCAGCGCCTGCTTTGCGAGATCTGTGCAGTTAAGGAAGGAGGAGACAGAGAGCGCATCGAGCATTCGCTATGTGGCCAGCGTGCAGACCCGCCCAGTACAGGGCTCCGTCACTGATCCCTCGTCCCAGACAGATGCCCGCTGAGCAGGGCCACCCCACACGGTCTTGAGTGTGCCACACATGTGCGTGTGAGTGACAGGCCTGCACCAGCTCACCACACCGTGTGCTCTCGCACACACACATGGACACAGACATGGCCGTGGGCTTTCTGGGACGCCCTGGGGCCTGACAGAAGCTGTGGGTGATGGCGGCTCTCCCCCATTCAGCAATAGTCACTGAGTGTGAAATGTGGGTGTGTGCTGGCAGCTGAAAGGGACGTTGTCCTGCCCTGCTGGGCAGACAAGACATTCTCCAACAAGCAATAAATGCATGTGTTCAATTGTGACGAGATGTGCTGGAAGCCAACAAGGGTGTTGATAGAAAATGGGGGGACGAGGGACGGTAGGGAGGGGCTCCGAGGACGTGACACGAAGAGCAGCATTTACTGGTGTCCGTGGTACAGCAGGTGATGTGACCAATTAGAACACATCTGAGAAAGGGGGATCCTGGAGGGAAAGGGTGTCCAGAGAGTGATACTGGCTGGGGACGGTGTGGCCTTTGGGTCGGGGTGCAGGGCTCCCCAGAAAGATGGGAGGCCCCTATCCTAGGTTCCAGTCCTTTCTCTGTCACTAATACACCGAGACCACAGGCCAGCTGCTCCACCTGTGTGAGCCTTGGTTTCTGCTTCTCCAAAATGGAGACACTGGGCTAGCTGACCGCTCAGGCCTTGGTCTGCTCCACAGCCGTCTGATGCCAGCCCTCGCTGCGTTTCAGTTTTGCCTGGGACCTCGTGGTAGAATCTCCAAGCTGCTTCACATGTGACAGCTTATCGCATGTTTGCAGTAACTCGTGCCTATAGGTTAGGGCGTCTCTTAGCTACTCAAACTGACACCCTGAGAGGTGTGGCTAGAACCCCACCTCCTGCCTCCACTGCCCACACGGGGTGGGGGCAGGTGTATTTGTATTCTCGCCTCTCTCTCGTCTGCGCTGGCGTCATTTGTTGCATTAAAACTCCAGGTCCCTTGGTGGGGGTCTCATCTTAGGGAGTTTTCCGAACGACGTGGGTGGCCGTTGACCAGGTATCATTCCCAACATGTTTGCCTTGCTCCCTGTTTCAGTGGATGGTCCCTAACATAACTTCTCTCGGGAGTTTGCTCGCCACCAGTGCGGCCTCTGCAATATGTAGGAGGCACACTTGCTGTGTCCTCCACGGAAGAAATTAAAAGAACAGAAGCGTAGAGCCTGAGACCACAGACGTGGATCCGAGGGGTGAATGCGTCTTAAATACTGTACGTATTCCTTCCAACCCAGGGTCCCGGCGCAGGACTCCATTTCTCATCTCTAATCACTAGTGCTACATGTCAGTGTCTCTTATTTCTTTCAGATTCTGAGTGACACAGTGTGATATGTCTAATGACAACTAGAACAAATTCTGGTAATGAGGTCACCTTGGGCCTGTATTACGGTCTGACTGCTGTTTTCCATAGAAATTATTTGTGAGAGCACCCCACGTGCTCAGCATATGCCCCCTCCGTAAGTGTGGGTGTCGACAGGAGGATGTGTTAGAACTTGCGAGATACAAATGGCTTGCTTTGGCCTCTCTACTTTAGACCTGTAAATTGGTCTGTAATGAGACAGCTTCTGGTTTCATCGCAAGGAAAGAGGGACAGGTTGTGATTACGTTATTTCGTTTTCTTTAGAGGCAAGTTTTTGATGCAGAACGTAGAGTGGCTTAAAGTAAATGGGACCCAGAATATCTTACTGGATTTTTTAACACGAGTGTTTAGTGAGCACATGTGATGTGTCCAGACAGTTGTCGGTGAGGACTCATGCAGCAAGGGGACCTGCAGGGACCTGGGTGGGGGAGGACTTGGGAAAGCGAAAGAAGCGTATTGGGCATAGGAGGGGCTGTGAGGGGCTTCACAGGGCACCGTGGGTCATGGGGTGCAGCTCGGGGGCTCAGGGAACCAGGGGAAGCACTGGACCTGCCATTGTGCTGCTGGGAGCCATCACGGGGCTCCCCTCAGAAGGGGTGACATGACAAATCTTCAGTGGAGGAGCCCAGGCTGTGCTGAGCGGAAGGCTGGACTCAGGGACAGGAGTGTCAGGAGGACCTGGCTGCTTCTGAGCAGGTCGCATAGTGAGGGCGCAAACGCCAGTGAACGGGGCCAGAAGTCAGAACCCCCAGGGACACGTTCAGAGGGTGACGAGCGCATCCCAGCGGCTCTGTGGGTACTTCTGGGCCTGCACGGGTCCACCTAGGCCCCAGCCACCCAGGACAGGTGGCCCCGGTCCAGGTGGGGCTTGCGGTGGTGGAGGTGGTCTTAGATGACATGTATTCAGAGGTAGGTGGTGCTCTTTCAGACGAAGTCAGCCTTAGAACCTTCCGTGAGAAAACATGAGCTGAGATGCAGGGACGCAGCTCCGACCCCCCCCCCGCCCCCGCCCCAGGCAGCTGACGACGCCTTTCTTTGCACTTTGACACACGTGTGTACAGGCCAACCAGCCCTCCTGACCTCGCAGGGCCACGTGACTCAGGAAAGCAGACGTGGCACCACCCGTGTATCCAAGTTTCTGCACCGTCGGCACCAGGCCCTCCACCCGTCCGAGTCAGTGAGCTCCACTAGGGGCAGTTTCCACTCATGCCCTTCCTTCAGCACATCCCAGCGCTGGCAGTCATGACCAGCCTGTGTCCAGCCTGTGTCCTGCCTTCAGGCACACGCGTGGGACATGCGTGAGTGTGTGCGCTTGCACGCACATGCTAAACATCCTCCCGGCCAGCAGGCTGGGACAGAGCCTCGCCCCTGGGCACTGTGTTGGCCTGTGTGGCTGGCTGGAGGCTCTTGCTCTTTTGAAGGCAGCTGCGTGGGTGACGGCCACACCCGTCCAAACAGTGGTGTCCAATGTCTGCTGCACTGGAGTCACCTGCGGGGCTTGCCAAGCTGGTGGCTCTAACCCCACCGTCCCCCTTTCACGATTCCTTAGGGCTGCGGCATCATTTGCGTTTCTGACCATCCCCAGGTGGGCCACGTAGGGGAACCATGCTTTGTGACATCCCTGAAATACGGTCTCATTTGCTGGGGAAGCCACGACGATATTAACCTGAGGTCTTCTGACCCTAATTTGTGCTGTTCTGACAGTGTGGTCACCTACTTAACTTGGAAATGTGTCATTCATCGTCCCCAAGTGTCAGGCCGAGCCGGCCCCCCATTAGGTGTAGGTCCCGTCAGGTAGGAGCCAGTTGAATTTTGGTACTTGAATCATTAAATCACTTGGTACACTGAATTTTTTTAATTTGGTAAACTGAATTATTTTTTAAAAAGACAGAAAAAGACTAGAATAGCTGCCTGGTTAAGTAAACTCAAAGGGAAAATTTCTTGTAGAACAGGAAATGAATTACTGTTCAAAAGAGTCTCCTGTTTTATTATGATCGCAGTCGCTTTTTTTGTACGTCTTTCAGTCTATTTATTAGCTGTGAGTTTCATTGTCCTAGATTACAGTCCTTCACTCCATGGGCTCGTTCCCTGCTTCCCACCCGTGTCTCAGTGGAACTCCCGTCCAGCACTGTCTGCGGTCTCCTCTGAGTTCGTGGGAAGACCCAGAAATGGACAGGTCCTGTCAAACTCTGAGGTCATTGTCAGGGGGACAGCCTGTGTGACCACATGACCTGGTGCCTGAGGACAGGGCCACAGTGAGGGGTATAATATGGGGTCACAGCTGCCCCTCCTTGCTGATGAAGGGGCGGGCGCTGGCGCTCATCTCAGACGACCTTACCAGAGCCTGTGTGACAGGCGTGGTGTCCGGAGCAGGTGCGCTTGTGCCGTGGTGGCTTGGCGTCCGTCCAGCCTTTGCAGGACGAGGCTGCTGAGGGTGAGTCAGGTCAGCGAGGACCCCGTGTCTGGGGGTAGTGAGGGCCTGGAGTGTGTCCTCTGTCAGTGCGGCGTGCTCAGTGCAGATGTGCCTTATGAACCTTGGAAGAGAATGTGGGGCAGAGAAGTGGGTCACGGTGCCAACGCTCAGAGGCCGTGTGTGGCCAGCAGCGTGGGCCAGACGGGAGCCCCCACAGACCCTTGGGACAGACGCCAGGAGGGGGAGCAGCTCCGCGCAGGTGAGGGGGCAGGGAGAATGCCCAGGCTAGGGGCCCCTCACGCTGGTCGCTGGGCTGATTGGAGGCTGTGGTGTCGGGGCCCCGAGCCCTGCAGCCCTGTGCACCCTGGGTCTTCTCTCTCCATCGAGCTGCCCTTTCGCCTCCTTTCTCCCCCCCCCATGTCCACCGCTCGGCGTGTGGGGACAGGCGTGCATGGGCCAGGTCCTACCGGCAGGGTGCCCGTCTGTGGTGCCTCTTCTGCCAGCTGTGCCCTCAGGCCCCGCCCCGGCAGGGGTTCACCTGTTCTCCACTTGCCAGAGACCCTACCTGCCTGACTTTTTCCCAGACTTCCCGCCGCTGCCTGGCAGACCCCTCGAGCTCTGCCGCCCCCGCCCAGGCCTACAAGGTCCGATCCAAATATGCCAGGTCTCCTTAGAAACATCCTTAGAAACGTCCGGTCTAAGGAAGGAAGAGCAGCAGAGCACGAGCCACTGGGCGCGGGCAGCGGCCTCTGCTCTGTCCTGCACATGCCACCCGACTTCCTCTTCTCAGCAGAATCCTGACTCCTGCCTCTGGCTCCTCCTCCTGTGCCAGCCGATCAGAAGCTGTTTCTCTGGGAGGCGAGAGCAGGCCCCCCAGGAAGAGCTGGAGGGCGAGGCCGTGCTCTGTGCCCCCTGCAAGCCTCCCTCGTACAGAGCAGTGGTCACGGAGATCTAGTTATACACGTATATATTCCACAGGCTCTCAGGGCTGCTGACAGGTGAGCCCCTGAAATGCATTTCCAGAAAGATCACAACACTGAAAGGCCGTTTCCATTCTCCATTGTCTTTTCCAAATATATTGTTATCTTTGTTGTTTTCCTTTGTTCATTTTGCATTGCCGTGAAAAAATGAACACAGATCTTTAAACTCCTACAACAGTGCTCTGTGTCATCCTATAAACTTGCCCATTACCTGGAAACTGGGTGTTTGGCCTTGAAGGGATGAGTTGAGTGCGAGGACAGCCGGCCCTGCCTCCTGGGTCATCGCTGCGGCACCTGGGCAGCGTATCACAGGGCAGGGCACAGCGAACAGGGACGCGTCTCCAAGGAGGACCAGCTCCTGGGGCCCCAGGCCAGTCTGAGCTGTGAAATGGTTTCGTAAAATTTTCTAAATAGTTCTACAATATTGGAAATTGATTTCCCTTCCGTTAGGAAGCGACACAGGAAATCTGAGAGACTGTATCCCCGATTTTTCACTTCCTCCCACTATTCTTCCCCCCAAATGCTACTGGTTATTTCACATTTGCTAGTTTCCCGTGGTTCTCTGTGTCCAGCCTTTGAAATCGACAGTGGCTGCCATTAGGCAAAGGATGCAGGACTGTTCCTTAAGCCGCCGCACCTGTTCAGCCCTGGCACGGTGCGGGGCACGAGCGTTTATCCCCACCCACCGGCCGGTCACTCTGCACGTGGTCAGCCCCTGCCCAGCCCACAGCTGGCTATGCTTACTGCTCTCTTCTCAAGCACAAAATCCCAGCGGTTTCCCCCGAAGGCACCGCAACCATCTGTGTTGTCGGACGGTGTCAGCCTACACGCGTCCTGGGTGTTTCTCAGTCAGTGGTGTGACGTGTGCCATGGCTCAGGCTCACCCTCTAACATCCAAGGCCTTCTTTCCTGCATCGCAGACGCCTCTGCAATGCCCAGCACCCCTAGAAAGACTCGCAGCTGAACCACAGAGGAAGCGGGCTGACTGACATGGCTTTGACCTGATTTTTGTTGAGACTTGGGTGCTGCCGTTTGCTGGCGGGCCCACTCTAATGAACGCCTTTCCACCCGCACACTAGCAGTGTGCGATAGGCTCCTTTCGTGCCACCTTGAGATCCCAGTGCCAATCATCGGGGAAGATTGCGCTGCCGAGTGAGGTGGCATGCAATTTACCCTCCAGAAATTGGACATTTACCTGAAGTGGTAGAAGGTGTTTTCCGTACCGTGATGCACGTTTGTGTGTCAATCTCTGCCTTCCCGTATCTCGTTCACGTACCCTGAACGTGTGTCTTTGTGAATTAGCCTCTTTTGTTTCTTGAACTGGAGTGTTCAGTGCACCTTTTCAAATTGCTTCTGCACAGATGCAGTTAACGAATGAAAGTACCGGGTGGGTGTTTGCAGCTCACCCCTCCCCTGGGGGTGCGCGTTCCCTGCGGTTCGAGCAGTAGCAGGTGGCGCTGCCGGCTCGGAGGACTTGCGACACGGGGTTTTCAGGCTGCACTCCAGTAGGTGTGTCTTCCTTCCCACTCTTTTCCTCTATTGCTTGGGATTCGTGTCTTAATCAAAGTGTGCAAGAAATGCACTTCTCCATAAGACAGGCCGCCGCGGGCACAAGCTGCTCTGCTAATTACCACCGCGTTGCTGTGGGGGCTCCAGGAGTGCCCCTGTTTCTCCGTTCCCATCAGGTGACTTTGCTTTGATTAATGTTATCACAGGAAATGCCAAAGGAATTAGTGATGATTAGGCCATTACCTCTAAGTGGCGCTGAAAACTCAGAGACCTGTTCTCATTCCAACAAGAGCTTTAAAAATCACCAACTCAGTCTCTGTTCAGATGTGTACACGCTGAACTCGAGTGGGCGGGGTCCCCACTCACCAGCTGACGTCTGCTCTCCAGTTCATTTTCCTTCCAGAAGTCTTCAAATTTGGATTCATGGTGAGTTAGGACAAAAGAATCTTTTTTTGAGGTTAATGGTTCAAAAGCCCATTTGTTCCTTCCAGAAAGTACTAAGTCCACACAGTGTCTGTTGTGCCAGGGAGGGCCCGCCTTGGGTGTGCAGGGTGAGACGGTTTGGAGCACCACGGCCCCTTGTCCTGAAGAACTAGGGCGAAGCAGCAAAGACTCAGTGTTGTGGGAGCTGCACAGATGCGGGGTCGGGAGTGCAGACCTCTGGCCCGGAGGACGCGGCCAACATGACCCTTGAGCTGCCTCCCAGTCAGGCGACAGCAGGAGGTGGTGTGGAGACTAATGTGCTCGGGGGCAGGGCGACCTTTTTCATGACGTGAGCACAGGGCACGTGGCGGGTACAGCACCATCGGTGTATCAGGGAGCAGAGGCCCCGTACGCCGCAGGGACAGAGCAGGTCCTCGCTTTGCGGAGGCTGCTGGCCACTGAGAGAGCTGAGCTGACCATCCTCTGAATCAGGGTGAGAATCGGGAAAATGAGCCCCACTGGCGTGTGCAGGTGGCTGAAGCCACTCCCTGTACAGCTGTCCCCTGACGGCCACCCTGCGGGCCTGGGGGTCTGCTGCGAAGAGGCATGGCCCTGGGTGACAGCCGGACGCCAGCTGCTTCCTCAGCTGCACTGGGGACCAGAGCGACAGTCAACAGCCTCCAGTCACCCGCTCTCCATGGCTCTTCCCTTCAGGCCCATGGGGAGCCTGTGAGTCCAGGCCGCTCAACCCCGGGCTCTCGGCAGGGCTGTCGTCCAGGTGGCTGTGGTCCCTGCTCTTCCCCATGACGTCATGTCCTGGCCTGGAGCTGAGGCCGTCCCCTCCCTGGCGGTCGAGCTTGTGACATGTCTTCTGCTTCTGCGCGGAGGGGCTGACGGACGTGCTCCAGAACGCTGCGAGGTCTGCGTCGCTCGGCTGTGGTGCTCACAGTGTGCATTTTGCTCCTGGGGGTGTCATGGGGCCAGGGTGACAGATGTGCTGAAATTATCCTTAAATTCCGATTTCCACCAGTTTGCCTCAAATGTCATCTGAAGAGCTGAGCTGGGCAGGCCTCACCCTCACCCTCACTTGGAAGGTCAGCTCGTGTTCGCGTGGCCTGTGCTTTCCTGGCTGGGCTCTGCAGCCACCTGCAGCCCTTGTCCTGGATGCCCCGTCCACGCCTTCCGTGGGTCCGCTCGTGCCGGCACCTTCTGGCGGTCCCTGCCTGGCGTCTGCACACTGCTGGGTCCTCCCACCTGCGGGGCTCATTTCCCGTCTCCCCAGCTCTTCTTCCTCCCGTGGCGGTCTCCCCCAAAGCCCTCGCTCTGCCCCTCAGGACTCAGGCCCTCCCCGCCTCAGTCGCTGCTGTCCAGGCCTGCCCATCCAGCCCCCTCTGACTAAAAGCTCCAGGCTGCTGATCAACATTTTTGGGGTGCCTCCCTGCCATCTGCGGCCCGATTTGCCTAAAACCAGACTCAGCAACATGCCTGCTCCTGGGTACCCGTTTCCATCTGTGGCGGGAGCCTGGGGTCAGCCCGTCCCTCCCCTTGGCACCCAGCAGTGAGACCACTCGCTCACCCTTCCTTCCAAACTTCCCTCCGTGTCCCATGCTCCCCATGGGTCCCTGGAGGTCTCAGCAGGTCTTATGACGTGCAGACAGCCCCACCCTGCCAGCATCTCCCCCGTGCACACCTCTCCTGCTGTGAGTTCAGGATCTGAGAGAGCAAGAGTGGTGGGAAAATGGGCTGTGACGCGTGGACAGAAGACGCTCCACTTTGGCGCGTGTGCTTTTAGGCGGAGGGTAGGCTGACAGTTCAGCCTGCGCCAAAAGCTTAAACAAGTGCCCATCGAAAAAGGAATTATTTTGTGACTCATGGGACAGGGAGGTCCCATGCTTCTTCTGTGGCAGCTTCCACTGAGCGAAGGACAGAGGTCTCCACAGGGCCCTTCGCAGAGCCCTGGGGACGGAGGGTTGCTGCCCGCTGGTGTGATGGCCCCAGGACATGAGATTGGTTCCTAGGTATCCACATTACAAGTGCCCACTCGAGTCAGGAGAGGAGAGGAGAGGGGAGCACTGGGCAGGATGGGTTTCTCAGGAACCAGAGTTCCCTTAATAGGCTCTTACGATCAGGAATCAGATCTGCGGGGGAATAGTCTTCATTACAACAAGTACTGTTTGCACTTAACCTGGACAAATAACGTATAGGGAGGACTTAGTGGTAGGAATTGCCTTTCCTCGCGCAGCAGTCACGTCTGCTGGACTGGACCAGCGCGTGGAAGTCACTCGGTGACTACAACGCACATCCATCCGGGCCTGGGGCTCCCTGCTGGCACACAGGTGCCGTGGGGTGACAAAGGTGGCCTTCTGTAGACAGTGTCGTGTGTTTGGGGATGAACGTGGGGCACTGACCTTTGCTCAGTCGTCAGGACTTCTGTGCCAAGCCGGAAGTGTCCCTTCCGGTAGAGGCTGAGTGGCTGTGGTGGGGATTCTTTCCCTTGTGGAACGCCTTCCCGGAGAAAATGGGAAGTAATTAAATCCAAGCTGATGGGCTATTTAGCGACTGAACTGAAGTCTATAATACGTAACCTGTGTAATTCTCTTTAAAAACTGAGTCTTAGCCACAGCCATAGTGCTTACAGGGAAATAATAAAACAGAATCGATAGTGAATTATCTTCGTCCTAGACCACAGGGATGCTCTCGGTAAATAAAACCCACAGATCGCTCAGAAACCTCGCGTCTGTCGTCAGGCCCCGTGTTCTCCACTGTACCTTTCCGAGATGACGGATTGCTTTCTGGTCTTGTTGTCACTCCCGTAGTGGGGACAGTATGTTGTGTGTGCTGTCGCCTGCCCTCGTGGTCACACTGACTGTCCACAGAGGCTGTAGGAGGTGGGGGGGCTGCTTATTGAGCACTTGTGAGCTGAGCACCTCATGCCATCCTATGAAATGGGTACGTCATCCCATTGTAGACATAGAAAAACTGGGACAGTTTAACCTGTCAGCATCACATGGCTAATCGGGTTGTTTATCACCATGTCACCAGCCCCGGAAGCCACCATTCTACGTGGTTTGACTGAACTGGGTCCCTCATGTCCCTGGAACCACACGCTCTTTGTCCTTTGGTGTCTGGCCTATTTCACTCAGCATAACATCTTCACTGTTCATCCATGTTGTAGCATGTGTCCGAATTTCATTTCTTCTTAAGGCTGAATAATATTCCATTGTATGTGTGTGGACATTTGTATGGTTTCAACTCTTAGCTATTGTGAGTAATGCTGCTATGATCATGGTTGTACAAATATCTTGTTGAGTCGCTGCTTTCATTCTGGTAGATATATATCCCGAAGTGTAATTGCTAGATCACATGGTGATTTCAAGTTTAAGTTTTTGAGGAACTGCCATCCTGTTTTCCACAGTGGCTGCACCATTTTACATTCCTACAAGCAAAGCATAGGAGTTTTGTTTTCCCCACATCTTTTCCAATACTTGTGATTTTCCAAACTCTGTTTATGTATTTTTTTTTATAGTATGCACCCTGAGGGGTATGAAGTGCTATCCCACGGTGGTTCTTATTTGCATTTCCCTAATGATTAGCAATGTTGAGTATCTTTTCATGTGTCTGTTGAGCATTTATATATACTCTTTAAAGAAATTTCTATTCAAATCCTTGGCCCATTTTTTAATTTATTTTTGTTATTGTTGAGTCTAAGAGTTCTTTATATATTCTGTAGATTAATCCCTTGTACAACATATGATTTGAAAATATTTTCTCCCGTTCTGTGGGTTTTCTTTTCACTTTCTTGATAATGTCCTATGATGCCGGAAGTTTTTAATTTTGATGAAATCTAATCATTTAGTCTTTTGTTACCTGTGCTTTTGGTCTCATTCCAAAGAATCATTGCTAAATCTAATGCCATGAAGTTTCCGCTTATGTTTTCTCCTAAAAGTTATAATTTCACCTCTGACATTTAGATCTTTGATCCATGTTGAGTTCAATTTTAACATGATGTATGGAACTTTATTCTTTTGCAAATGGACGTCCAATTGTCCCAACATCATTTGTTGAAGAAACTGTCCCTTCCCTATTGAATGGTGTTCGGACACTTTTCAAAGATTGTTTGATCACACATGTGAGAGTTTATTTCTGGGCTCTCTGGTCCATTGTTCTGTATGTCTGTCTTTATGCCTCGCTGCTTTGATTACTGTTAGTTTGTAGTAAGTTTTGAAATTAAGAAGTGTGATTTCAACTTTGTTCTTCATTTCCACAATTGTTTTGGCTATACAGGGTCCTTTGAGGTTCCGTATGAATTTTAGGATAGATTTTTCCTAAATGGGACACTGCAAAAAGTCAGAGTACTTCAAAAAACATCATTGAGATTTTGTTAGGGATTGCATTGAATCCATAAATTGTTTGGGGGGAGTAACGACACGTTAACACTGTTGAGCATTATAATCTATGAATGTGATATGTCTTTCCATTTATTTGTGTCTTCTTTAATTCTTTCAACAATGATTTGTAGTTTTCAGTGTATAAGTTTTTCACTCTCCTTGGTTAAGTTTATTCTTAAGTTTTTAATTCTTTTTGATGCTATTGTAAATAGAATTTTCTTAATTTCCTTTTCAGATTGTTCATTGTTAGTGTATAGAGTTAAGTGATTTTTGTATGTTAATTTTGTATCCTACAACTTTGCTGATTCATTTATTGGTTCCAACAAATTTTTGTGGACTGTTTAGGGTGTTCTACATATAGGATCATATCATCCACAAACAGATAATTTTACTTCTTCCATCCAATTTAGATGCCTTTTATTTATTTTCTTGCTTCACTGCTAGTACTTCCAATACTGTGTTGAATAGATAAGCTAAAAGTGGGCATTCTTATTCCTGATCTTGGAGGAAAAGATTATAATCTTTTACCATTGAGTATGATATTTGCTATGGATTTTTCATATGTGGACTTCATTATGTTGTAGTTTCCTTCTGTTTCTAGTTTGTTGAGTGTTTTTATCATGAAAGATTATTGAATGTTGTAAATGGTTTTTATGTATCAATTGAGATGATTATATGTTTATTTCCTCTTAATTTTGTTAAAGTAGTATCTTGCGTTGATCAATTTTCATATATTGAACTATCCTTGAATTCCAGGAATCCATCCCACTTGGTCATAGTGTATAATTCTTTTAATACATTGCTGCATTCTGTTTGTTAGAACTTTCTTGAGGGCTTTCACATCAATATTCATAAGGGATATTGAGCTATAGTTTTCTTGAGTATTGTTATCTGGCTTTAATATCAGGATAATATTGGCCTCATAAAACGAATTAGAAAGTACTAGCTCCTCTTCATTTTTGGGAAGAGTTTGGGAAGAATTGGTGTTATTTTTTAGTTTTTTAATGTTTGGTAGAATTTACCTGTGCAGCCATCTGTACCTGTGCAGGCCGCTTTTCTTTATCGAGAGGTTTTTGATTACTGATTCAATCTCCTTACTAGCTATAGGTCTCTTCTGGTGTTCTGGGTATTCATATTTAGTCTTGGTAGGTTGTGCATTTCCAGGAACTGTGCAGTTCATCCAGGTTATCCAATTTGTTGACATATACTTGTTCATATTTCTCTCTTTTAATACTTTTTATTTATTATATTTTTGAAAGCATTAAAAATTACTACATTTAAGCATTACTTAATCAATGTGAGTATTTTTATTCTTTTATCTATGTGTATTATCAATATTTTTCTATAGAGATGATTTCACTTTTTCATTCTATTTGTAGACCTCCCTTTGAGCCTCTTGTCCATTCACTGCACAGCCTTTAGTGTCTGGGACTCACCCACATGGATTAGTGCTCGAGCCCTGGGTGCCCGGTGTAGCATTTCATCAGCCATAGTTAAGATGCATTAATGCGCTGTGTGGAGAATGGGCTGGGTGTGAGCACTTCAAATTCTGGGGAGTGCATGTGAGATGAGTCTGTGGGGACCTGTCTTCCAAGAAGTCAGGCCAACGCTTGGTGGTGCGTCTCCAACAGTCAGCTGCGCTAGGGCTGGTCCTGGCATTGATGCAGAGAATATTTGTATAAACACACAGGTACACACATGTAGGCACTCACATATGCACACATACATACACTCAGGCACACACACACACACACACACACACACACACACGTCCTCCTTGTCCTAGCTCCTGGTTCAGCTGCTATATTTCCCCTGCATTTCCAGTTTAGTGAATGTGGGATTTTTAACACAGTGGGGGCTCCAGTTCCTCTGAAATAGCAAAGGAAACCTTTCGTAAGACGATCAGCATGCGCGTTTTGCAGCCCCGCGTGATGAGCACGCTGCGGAGGCTGCCTCTCTCCCCCACCATAAGTGGCCCTTCAGGAACAGCTGGGGTCAGGTTGTGCAGAAGGACACATTGAGATGGCCCCACCGTGCATTTGCTGCAGATCTGAAAGGCTCCACATGTCACACTGTCTCCAAATTTTAGCTTGGCATTGTCAAAGGACAATAAAGCAAGAGCGAGCGCACAGGGAATGTGTCCAATGGTTACTAAGTCCGCGAGCCGCAGCACTTGGGAATGGCGCTCACATCAGGAGGAGCAGAGTGGATGGATGATGAAGGCTCAGAGATGCACAGGCTTCTCAGGCAGACTGTGCACTTCTCTGTGAATATTAATCCATCCGTCCTGTAGCTGTACGTGCTGTCAGGCTTTGACTCACCCAAACTCAGAGGTGGTGCCTCGTTCTCAGCAGTGAGCAGAGCTGGTGACAAACCGAGCAAAACCCTTGGACTAATGAGTCCAGCTCCTCTCTGGCTTTTTATACATTTTCCTCCAGGTGTAAATGGTCAAAACAGCTCAGTTTGATGCCTCCTCGTCCATGTCACTCTGGAGTGACTCATTTTTATTCTTTGGGCCGTACCGTAGTCGGTGTGATGAGCTCCTCAGACCCGTTCGTCGAGCCCTGTGTGGTACAATCGGGACGTGCTTGCAGCCTGCCCGATGCGCTCCTAAGTCAGGGGTACACACCTTCTCATGCCTCTGCATCTCCTCAGTGAGGTTCTCACGTCCCCTGATGCCCAGGGGAAGGGATCGTGTCTCCCCCTCCAAAAGCCTTTTGGATTTAATCACCTATGTGTGACTAGTTCCAAACTCATGCTGTCACTCATGTCAAGGACCCATAAAAATGGGAGTCGCAAAGCACCACAGTACTCTAGATGTGGAAGGCGCATCGAGCTACCCCCAATCCCAAACCTCTGTCCTAAGGTATGTGGGGTGCCACAGGGGTTTGCTGAAAAAGGCACCTGGGATAAGCTCTGAGAAATGAGTCAGAATCACCCAAGGGAAGGAGGCTGGAATGAGAGTGAGATAGGCGGGAAGACATTCTACAAGAGGCAAATGGATGCAAAAGAGCCAAACATGAAAGAGACTATGATATGGTTGAGAAAATCCGCATGGCGGGGCCTGGCGGGAGGGCAGGCTGAGAGGTAGGAGCATGGCGGGAATCAGCCTGGAGGAAAGGGCTTCTTTCCCTCACTGGGGACTTGGAAATTCTCAGAAGGGAACAAGAAGCCTTTGAAGAGTTCTACACAGGGCTTTGTGTGACCAGAGTTGCGTGTGTTAGGACCCTCAGTCTGGCTTCAGAGTAGGAGAGGTGTTAGAAGTGAGAACAACGAGCTTGGGAGAGTCGTGAGGAGCGTGCAGCAGTGACCCAGGCAGGCAGTCACCTCAGGAGAAGAGCTAAGAGCGGGGTGCTCAGCACGATTTGGTGAAGCAGCTGGATGTGTGGGGGCTGGGGGAGGAAGTAGCCCAGCAGGTCAGGTGTGGGAGGTCACGCGGATGGTGGAGATAGTCCCAGAGCCTGCCATCTAGTGTGTCAGCCCTCAAGAAACAGAGCTGACCCAGGGAATTTCTCTCTTTTAAAAACTGAGGCAGAGTACTTTTTTTTTTTTAATCAATTAGACTTGAACGTAGTAGTGCAGTAGTAGTTGCAGGAAAATTCAGTGATGACTATTAAGCATCCCTGTACAAGAAAACGTGCTGATAAGTTAACACAGGGAAAACATGCTTCCATTTACTTTAGTAGTGGGCGCAAGACTGGTTCACGTTTGGATTGCAAAGTGTACGTATCTAAACAGTGTTGGTGCACCGAGTAAGGATAACTAAACAGTTCTAAAGGAAGAAAAATAGATACTGATGAATGTAGACACTAATAACTCACAGTTACTACTTTAAAAAGCAGTTAACAAGGTATTAGGTTGATGCAAAAATAATTGCGGTTTTTGCAATTTTTAACCTTTTAAACCGCAATTACTTTTGCACCAACCCAATATAAATAGATCCCTATGGTGTACCAACCAAAATGTCCAGCATGTAAACAACAATTGCCACAGAGGGCACTCTTTCAATTGGCTGTGGGGTTTTGTGAGTAGATGTGGTGCCCGGCTTCTTTGGGGGGCACTGCCGTGGCTCCTAGTCCGGGCTGCTGCTTAGAGACCACGGGGGACAGGGCCGCGGGCCTTCCTTTCCCTGCTCTGGAACGTGTGTCGTCATGGTCTCTTCCTCGCTCAGTTTCTTTATTGAGCAGTGACTGTGTCACATGATTCAGAATTTGGGATGATGTGTGTAAAGCTCCTGTCACAGAACTTGCAGACCCTCAATCAAAGGTGTTTATCGTCTTCACCTTACGTGCCTGCAATAGGTAGGTAGACAGACGATGGGTAAACGATGGATGGATCGATTGATAATTAAATCAATAGATAGATGATAGATGACAGATACATACAGGCATACATACATATAACACATAAATATAAATCAACTCTACTCATTTGTGCCACATGTGTCCTCAGGAGCTTAATAAACTCCGAACCAAAATGCCATAATTATAATGTGTATTGAAAATTATGCCACAAATGTAATACATGTTTTGTAGGGAAATAATTCTTTCATCTCTGGAAGAAGAGGTTTTAGAATTACCCAGAAAAAGGGAAATCTCTGGGTATGTTTTCTGATGCAGAATGCTGAGTCGCTGCCCACTTTTTCCTCCCGTTTCCCTTTTCCAGTATTTCACTTTCCCGGCCATTCCAGGGGCTGAGCCATAGGTGCCAGTTTATGGACCTGCGCTTTAACAAGAGCCTGGTGCTTCCTGCATGGGACCCGGCTCCAGAGGCACCACCCGCAGGCCCCCAGTGGCTCCCAGAACTACTACCCCCACCCCAGGCAGGGCACGTGGTGCTGGGACCAGCAGGGAGCTGAACCCTCCGCTGGCCGCTCTGACGACAGTAGCTGGAGCACAGCAAAGGCAGGCATTTAGACTTTCAGGACTCTGGAGGATTCTGGAAGCGATTTAGCCTACTAAAGTGAGATGCGAACAACAGGTGCCCACGGCCAGAGCCGCATGTGCCCATTTGAACTTGGGCTGCAGTGTTTTTGTCACCTCAAGACAGTGAGAACTGCATGTCATTTTTTTTTTTTTTTAAGTGTGTTTTTCCCAGAACCCATTAGCTCCAAGTCAAGTAGTTCTTTCAATCTAGTTGTGGAGGGTGCAGCCCACAGTGGCCCATGTGGGGATTGAACCGGCGACCTTGTTGTTAAGAGCACCGCGCTTTAACCACTGAGATAACCGGCCACCCATAGAATCGCAAGTCTTAATGATGCAAAGGCGGGAAGAGCCCGGGCGGAGCCGCGATGCCCATGGCTTCCTGCTGGCGTCACAGGTCTTCGCTATGCTGTGCGGAGGGTTTCTTCCCTGCATCGCCAGAGTAGGCTGGAGGCACCCTGTCCACAGATGTGGGAATTCCATGTCCCATCATCTTTTGGGCTCGAGAGTGGCAGTCACTGTCACAGGTACAGTGACAACTGCTGGCCATCAGGTCACCGGCTCTGACACCAGACCTGGAGCCTCTGTAAGCAGGTGCCGGGACCGCGGCCTGGGAGGCCATCGGGGACAAGGCGTCTGGAGCTCAGAGGCTTCACTTAATCCTTTGAAATTCCTTCCCATGGGCTTTCTGGGTCAGGAATTCTACCTGCCAGGCCACTTGCAGAAGTCATAGTGTCTCCAAGTTTCTGATGTTTTGTCCATTGAATGAAAATGGGCCGCGCAGCCCTCAGAGTTGTGACAGTCGGCGGCTTTGCCCTGAAGTTTGTGCAGACTCTTCAGAGGTTCCCGGCCGCGGCCTAGACCAGCTGGCACGTGCAGAGAAGTGCGTGTTCTTTACGTTTCAGCAGCTGCATGAGGTTGGGTCTCTCCACACCACCTCTTCCGGAGCACGAGCAGCCCTGTACGTGGCATTTCCCACGCGGCTCAGGAAGGGCCCGTCACACCTCCCACACCTGCCTGTGCTGCCTCAGGATCACAGGAATGAGGCGCCTGCTGCTCCCACGACCTGCGCTGCTGGCGGATGGCTCCAGGTGGCTTACCTGGTGTTTCTAGTCGGGGTTGGAAACGTCGGAGCTGCTCTAATGTGCGCTGCAGGGCGCTGGGATAAAGAGGAAAACCCGAATGATGGCTTGTTTATAGACCTGTATTGAAACACACCCAGTTTAGGCTAAATTTCACATTAAATCCTAGCTACAAATAAATGTGTTCTCCTGAGTAAACAGTCTCCAGGGTGTTTATTAAAATGGCTTTAAGGAGAGGGAGGAATTTCTTAGCTGCCAGTGACGGAACCACGGGACGGTGGCCTGGAGCCGCGTGGTCCTGGTGGCCTCATCTGTAATGTGTATTTTCATTTCGCTCTGAAGCAGAGCAAATAGATTTTTGTAAGTGAGCACCCTTACGGATCAGCTGTGTTATTTGTGACTTAGTGAAGCGGTCAGGTGAAATATTGGAAAGGTTTTCCAGCTCGGCTCATTTCCTGGGAGGTCTAATGACCTGCGTGCATCCCCCCCAGGGACTCAGCCGCTCTGGCTGCCGGGCGTCCCTCCCAGCACAAACGCCCCCACCCCAGGAGCTCACGTGAAGAAAGCAATAGAGGACGCAAAACCTCACTTGCTGGTTTGTCTTCACCTAAGAGTGTTCAGGAGCGGATGCAGGTTTCCCTACGTGGGTTCCCTCCGGGATTTTCTGTGTAATCCCAATTGTGCAGAGTTGGGTAACGGTCCCCACTGGCCCCCAGCACTGAGGACTGTAGCCTGGACGTCCCTTTTCTTCTTTGCCACTTGTTGGATGCAGTGCAAGGTCCCTGGCTCAGTGGGTGGAGCCAGCCACAGCTCTGCCCTTTTGCGGTCACCCTCCTCCTTTGCCTGCCTCCCGGTTTCTAAAGATTAAAACTCCCTCATGGAGACGTTGGGCCCGGAACACAGCCAGTTGAGCTGGGTACTAATAGCTGCCCTGCAGGGATAACGTTTGCTCTTCCTGACGTCCTTCAGGCATTGCAACACCTGCCCAGGGACACCTGCACTCCCAGTGAGACAGCCTACCCTGACTCTGCTTTCTGCTTGTCTCCAATAGGTTCTTCTCAGAGCGGTTTCACATTTACTGGAAAACGGGGCGGGCAATCGAGAGAGTTCCCACAGACCCCGTCCCCGCCCTCCCCCAGTCTCCCTACTAACGTATGGCTTTAGTGGGTCATTTGTTGTACCTGCTGACCAGCATTGAAGCGTAGTTATTGTCTAGGCCTGGTCTTCTTACTGTCTCCATAGTTTCTCCTTCTCCAGGATGTCCTACAGCTGGAATCATACAGTACGTGGCCTTTTGAGATTGGCTTCTTTCACTTAGTCATATGCACTGAAGGTTCCTCCATGTCTTCTCATGGCTGATCACTCATTTCGTTTTAGCGCTGAGTAATATTCCACTGTCTGGATGGACCAGTTTGTTTATCCATCACCTCACTTCCAAGTTCTTGCGATTATGAATGAGGCTGCTGTAAACTCAGGTTTTGTGTGGACGTAAGTTTCAGCTCCTTTGGGTAAACACCAAGGAGCACGATTGCTGTGTCACATGGTGACAGTGTGTTTAGTTCTGTAAGAAACCACCACTGTCTCCAAAGTGGCTGCACCCTTTGCATCCCCACCAGCAGTGACTGAGAGTTCCTGTGGCTCCACGTCCTCGCCAGCATTTGGTGGTGTCAGTGTCCGGAATCTGGCCATTCTGATAGGTGTGGGGGGTGTCTCGTTTTAATTTGCATTTCCCTGATCACATATGATGTGGAGCATCTCTTCACGTGCCTGCTTGCCATCGGTCTTACTGGGTGAGGTGTCTGTTAAGGTCTTTGCCCATTTTTTAGTCAGGTTGCTTGTTTTCTTGTTGTTGAATTTTAAGAGGTTTTGTATAATATATTTGGACATAGTCCTTTATCAGATGTTTTGCAAATATTTTCTTCCAGTCTGTGATACGTGTTTATTTTCTTAACAATGTCTTTGCAGAGCAGAAGTTTTTAATTTTAACAAACCCACTTGTCATTTTTTTTCTTTTATAGATTATGCTTTTGGTGTTCTATCTAAAAAGTCATCACCAAACCCAAGACCACCTAGATTTTCTCCTGTGTTGTATTCTCACATGGTTTTGGAAGTGTCAAACGTTTCAGCACCCGCACTCTGTGTAGAACGTCTCATTCAAAGGCAGGGCCATCCAGCTGTAACCCGCAGGGCCTCAGTTCTGGAGGCCGGGTCCCTGCTGGCTCTGAGTCCGTCCACATCTGGCCACCAACACAGCTCGTTGAGAGCTCAGGCCCTGACCTTGCTCACCTCTCAGGCTCCCACACTTGGCTGCAAACCCCCGAGGGGGGACATTCTGTCCTGGAAGTCTGGAGCACACACACCGCTGTCACTGACTGAGCCTCACCCTTCGCCTGAAGGTCATTTCTTTGACAATCTATTTCTTTACAGTTGTTGATTCAGCGTTCTTTCTTCATTCTTTGCCAGTTGAGTAGTTTACATTTTCTTTGTTCATAGTTCAATTCCTTAAGTGTTCCAATTTTTACATATTAGTACTAGTATTGACTTGTAACTTAAATTTCCACTGCATCTGTGGTTAGGTTTCTTTTATCACTATTAACTTTTGGTAATTTGGGGATTTGAGGTATCTTTTCTTTTCTTTATTAGACTTCTAGTAAGAGTTTATGTATTTTTCCCTAAAATCAAGCTCTTAGATTTATTCATCAATCATGTTTCCCTTTTGCAGTTTATGTTTTTATTACATATTTCTATTCCTTCCCTAAGTTTTAGCTATTTTACATCTAACTCCTTGATTTGGATGCTTGGTTTTTGGTTTCCCTATTTCTTCCATTATAATGGAAGCATTGGCGACCACACCCATGTGGGGGTGCTGTGACTCTCCCACAGGGGAGACTTAGCATCCTCATATCTCTGCTTTCTGCGTATTCTGCAATCATGGTTTCAATTTCTTCTTTAATCTAAGAATAATTGCAGAGTGTATTTTTCAATGCCCAACTGATTGGAGAGTTTTGTTTTCTGTGGTTTTAATTTTTAATTTCATTAGCTTATGATTGAAGAATACAACCTGTGTAAGTTTTACTATTCGGAAATCACGAAGGCTTTCTTTGAGGCCCAATATCTGATCGGTCATATTTGTGTTTCTAGAGATCAATCAACTGCTACTGAATTATCTCCATTAGTGAAGTATTAGACTCTCTCCACGTCCCCCATGAGGGCTGGGGAGACTGATTCCAGCTCTGAGCCTTCGTTTGCTGGCTGTGTGACTATACAACTCAGACTTCTTCGCTGGTGCAAAATGGAACAACTCAAAGCGCCTGTCTCAGAGGCTGTTGTGAGGTGCCCTGGGAGGCATTTACAGCGCTAGGCACAGGTCCCACAGCTCCGTGACAGGCAGTGTTGGCCATCCTCGAGGCTTTCTGTCTGCCCAGGCGTGAGCAGCATGTCAGCTCTTCTGTATCAATTTCAATGGTTTATTTAATTTCTGGTCCCATACCAGCTCATGAATAGTATGCCTTCATTTTGAACTTTTTAACATTAAGAGATATAATTATGATATTTATTTCACTTTTTAAAACAACTTTAAAAAATTGTGCATTGTCATATTACTACCATGACCTCTTCTTTATTTCTGTTTATATTTACCTCATTCTTTCCCTGCCCTTTCAATTTTTAATCTTTCTGAACTGCTTTGTTTTAGCTCTGTTCCTTATAGATAGCATCTAGTTCGACCTGACTGAGTTTGTCCTAATAGGACAATTTAATCTGTTTACATTTGTTGTCATAACTATGTGTATTTTTTATTTATCACATTTTATGCTTCTTTCCTATTGTTTATTTTCTGCCACGTACATAATGTTTTGATTTGGCTTTATATTGCTCTCTAGTGACTTGGAGAGCATATTCACTGTTTTATACGCTTTAAACTTTTCAGAAAGAAATTGGATCTGCATATTTCTAATTATGAAGAATAAAAATAATTTTCTGGTCTCAGAAGGGCACTTGAGGATATCTAACTCGTCCCACGTTTTATAACACGAGGCCTAATTTAAACTCATGTTCGCCTTTATACAGGCATCTCTTTCCTAGAATCTGTACGTATCTGAAAGAAGCAAAGTACAACAAAATTCACAACCTAAAATGGTGACTATGTGTGTGGAGGAACAAGGACCTTTTGGGGGCAGGTTCAAGGCCTTATTGTTGAAAATTGTCAGAAAATGTGTTGATGAGGGACTATGGCTGTTTATTCAGATGCCCTTTAATTTAAAAAAAAACCTCACACACCATCAGATTTCACTGAAATTTGCATTGGGAAAGCCAATTACATAGTGGAATTGGTGGAAAATCTTATTATTATGAGCTCCTAGCCTCAGCTCAACCTGCTTACTTACTGTCTAGAGATAAATGATAAGCAGACAAGTTTCCCTTTTTCCTGAGCACCAAGGCCCTCCTCCCCATCACGTTTATTGGACATAGCAGCTGCCAGGACCCACGCACTGAAAATTGCTGAAGATAAACATTGTATTTTAAATTACTCCAGGCAACCAGGCAGACTGGGAAAAAAATCATTTGAGCAAATTGAAAACTGAAATGTTGATATCAGATATTAAATTAATGTAAGTGAGATTGAAACAATATCTAATTAAAATAATTTGAAAAATGACTTGGAAATTGAAGCTGACATTAGCTTTTACCAGCCTGTCGTTATTATTACCTCGCAGCTAAGCTGTGTTTTCAGCGAAGCCCTGCCCGCTCTCAGGAGATTTCATAGGAGGCCTGGCAGATAAAAGGCTCATTTATTTATTCAGTTATGGCTGAAAAACAGGACTAAAGAACCTTCCTTGGGAACTCGAAGCGTGGGTTTGACAAATTGACCTTTCAGTTTCCAAGGAGAGAGAGCCTTTCCGAGACTGTGCTCTCATGGCAACTCTGGCATTTGAAGCTGGACCATGTTCAGTGCCTTCACTTCACACAGGGCATCAAAAAAAAGAGAAAAATCAGGTTTAGAATGGCAATTGAAGCAAGGGCGTCCAGCTGCAGAGACTGCTAGCAAGTGAGCTGGACACACAGTCAGCCCTCAGAGCGCGGTGTGCAGGGTGGGAGGCGGACAAGTGCCGTCCCATGGGCCTTCCAGGAGCGGCTCCTGCTAGGAATTGCTGTGAGCATGGGGCTGACTGGACTGGAAATGACGCTTCTTCATGCTTCCCAACCGTCCTCACATCTCTGTGTTATGAGTATGACAATTAAAGGGGAGCAGTTCGTCCTGTTGGAGCATGTGCCTCTTCACAAGCTGTGGTATCATCAAGCAAAAAATGGCCTCAGGCTCAGAAGACCTGGCTTCCCTTCCTACAGCCTCACTGGGGACAGGCAGTGGCAGCAAATGCCAGCCTGTCAGAGGAAGCTCGGACTTACTTGTTAAGAACTGGAACCACTGGGGCGTGGGCCCAGGTCCAGCATCGCTCACGGTGCCACTGGAGACAGAGTCCAAAGGAAAGACTGGAGGAGGACAGCCTGGTGTCCACACTCAAGGTGACATTTGACAAAGTCTACTGACGTTTCTCCCTTGCAGCTAAACAAGAGATCCGACAGAACGCTGCATAAAAACATGGAAGTCTAACGATTTTACACACACATCAGTTTACAGTTATGTTCCACATAACATAAAATTGCTAGATTATTTAAACACACGTTAGCTTGTCATGAGGTTTGCTCAAACCTGCATTTACTTGTTCTTCCATAAGCACACAGTGGCTGGGGAGGGGGTGGGGCTTCTCAGAGGATTGCAGGGATTTCCCCGTCTCCATCAGGGCACTGGGAGAACTCGATATGGGGACTGACCCTCATGCAGAAAATAACCCAAAATGCTGCAATGTGATGATATAGAAATACATTTTAAACACATCAGGTGTCTGGCAACATTGAAATTCTTGAAGATCCCAAACTAAGTGAAACCAGAAACCCGTAAGTGGACACTGATACTGACCTTTTTCATGAGGGTACTTCCCCAAACAGGGTGCACTTGAACTTCTACACTCACGACCTTACACACCGTCGCAAGCAGGAGGCAAGACCCAAGGCAGGCCAATGGGCGAGGAAGACCTGCCGCATGCAGCTAGGACCACGTCACATACTGTGACAAATAGACATAGAACATGAATTTAAGTGTTTTTATATATGTTAAGGAATACAGGAGGGAAGTAATATGTGACCTAAAGATTAAGAGCCTTAAAAATTATTCTCTAAAATTTAAAACAATAGAATTTTTTAAATGAAAGATGTAATAGAAATTTTAAACTCAAGAGGTGAGTTTAATGACAGATTAGATATAATTGAAGAAGGAATCAGTGAACTAAAAGATAGAACTGAAGAAGTTATCCAGAATGCAGCCTAGAGAGAGAGAAAGAAGTAGAAAATATGAATTTTAGAAAAGCTAAGGAGTCCTAAAAGACAAGGTAAGGAAAGTCTTATATGTATATTTACATTTAATAGGAGTTCTAGAAGGAGAGGAGAGAGTGATCAAGGGTAATATTTGAAGATACACTGGCTGAAAATTTTCTGTCACTGATGGAAGACACCAATCCTCAGATTCAAGAAGTCTATCGGAGTAAAGACAATTCTGCATCTAGGTTCATAACAGTGAAACTGCAGGATATCCAAGACAGGGAGAATCTTAAAAGCAGCCAAGTAGAAAAGACGAGCTATCCAAAATGGAATGAGAATTGGACTCATGGATGATTTTACAGCAGCCAAAATGAAACCAGAGACAGGAGAGAAATGTCTCCACATTACTGAGGGGAAAGAGTTGTCAACCTAGAATTGTACCAAGAGAAAATGTCTTGTAAAAATGAGGGCTTAAAAAACTAAGAATAAGAGTTTAATAAAGATACTCTCAAAGAAATTGAGTTTGTCAGCAACACCTCCTCATGTGAGTTAATTCTAAAAGATTTACTACAGAGAAAAGAAAAATAACTCCAGAAGGAAGACATGAGAAGCAGAAGGAACAATGAGCAAAGAAAATAGTAAATATGGGAATGCATTTAAACAAAATATATTGTATAAAATAATAATGCCTTGTGAGACTAAAAACAAGATGGAACTATAATACTGGACATGAAAACAATAGCATTTAAAATGAGATGAGTATGAATGGAGTTAAAGTGTTCTAAGGTCTTTGTAAATGTTAAGACAGTGAATATTTATTAATGTGAGAGTTTGTTACATGTAGATATTAAAATCCCTGGGAAACCACTGAAAAATAGAAATAGAGTATATAACTTTCAAACATAAAGACAACAGAGGAAGCTAGAAATAACCGCAAATACATCAGCTTCCTGAAGTGACCACGGCTCCTCTGGGACGCGTCAAGCTCCTCCGTGTTTCCAGGCCTTTCACACCTTTGTTGCGGGACACCTGGTGCCATCAGGAGGACACGATTTGGGAGATTCCACGCCCAGAGAGAGGCCTGGGCTGTAAGGTCTCCAGGTGATGCCGGGAGCTGGGAGAGCAGTCGGCCTGGGGCCTTACCTGTGGCCCCGGTGCAGCTTCTAAGAAAATGCTCACGTGAGAAAGAGTGAACCAAAATGGCCCATTTGTTAAATTCCCTTACAGGAGAGACAAGCTTCCCTAAGACCCTGGGAGCCACGTGGGCTCTCAGCAGCGGGGCTGCACCCCCGGCCTCCCTCCCCGCCACCTAGGGCAGGTATTGGCAGCTCACCTGGTCCCTCTCTGAACTGCTCCCCCCGCCAGGCGGTGGCCTGGGCATGTGGTGTATCAGGATCGTTTCTTCAGATCTGCTCCCCTCCTTGCCCGTCACTGACTTCAGCCCCACAGGTTCCAAGCAGGGTGACGGTGTCTCTGTGGAAAGTACATGGCGAGTCACCTCCACAGTGACACAGGGAGTATTGACCAGGGGCCATACCAACTTCAGTGAGGCCAACCCCAGTGCAGGGCGCCAGTGGGTCAGTCAGAGGTCCGTCCCCCAGTGACCGTGACAATTCATGAGCTCCCTCCCATAGACGCCCGTGGGGTAAAAGTGTGGCAGAGTGGATGGACGTTTTGTGATGGAAACACGTACAGACGCAGATCTGTGCTCCAGGAGCAGGAGAGCCCGGCTCCGCCTTGCAGGCCATAGCTGCCTGCTGTCAGGGGCGCAGCAGTGCCCGGAGCCGCCTCTCGCCTCTCTGCGCTGTCCCCTGCTTCCTGTGCAGCTTGGCCATTAAGTTGTCCCCGTTGAAATTTAGATCACAGAGGAGACTTCTGCACATCCTTTCATGGTAAAATAATGGGGCTAAAGAGAGAGGCAGACTCGTTCCAGTGTAGCTACGTGCTTAATTATATGGAATGCTGCATAAATTGTCAAGTGCAAAGAATTATTCTGATAAATTAAAATCCTAATTAAATGGGCTACTGCAGAATTTTGAGAACATTGTAGGGTTCTGCTTCTCTAGGTAATTTGCATATCCTTCATCTAGTGGATTTAATTTTAAAGGGCTTTTTTATGTGTTTGGAAACCCTGTTTGTCTCCCATGAAGATGAAAATGGGCTTCATGCAATGTTGCTGTGTGTTGCCCTCACAGCCCTCATCAGACAGACTCGGCTGCCCCCTCCCCCCTTCGTTCGATGTCAGCTCAGCCAGGGCGTGTGGCAGCCACCTCCCAGTCCCGCGCCTGGCGCACGGGTGTGCTGAGTGAGTGAGTGAATGAATGAACGAATGGGAGGCAGGATAATTCTTTCGTTTAGCCAGGCGTCAGTCGGCTCGTCCCACCGAGTAGCTGGTGGTGAGATGGAAGCAAGGCTTTAGGACATAGACATCACTAGACCCCACCCTGTATTTTCTGGTTCGAAGGGTCCCAGAGACACGTGATAGAAAGTGCCAGGGGAGGGGCAGTGGGAGGAGCAGACGAGGCTGAGAAAGGGGAGCAGCGTCTGTGGAGGCGGAGGGAAGAGAGAGCGCTGAGCCGGGCGGCTGACACGTGGGCTCTGCCCGATGAGGAAGCCCGTAAGCCGAGGGACTGAGCGAGGTCACGGAGGCAGCAGAGCCCTGATCAGTCCTCAGCATGGCATTTTAGAGCGACGCGCAAACACAGCGGACGTTATCTTTCTCTGACAGGAACACGGGCCAGCTGCCTTATGGGTCCAGTCAAAACCGTTGATTGACCACTGCCAGGTGCCAGGCCCTGTACGTGCACAGCACACGCAGGCTCCCACACAACCCTCAGCCTCTCGCAACGTGGGCATTGTGGCGCAGTTTTCATAAGGGGAAACTGAGGCAGGGCACTTGGGCTGCCTGGAAGATGACCACGTTTTCACTGTGCTGAGAAGGCCGGTGGGTATGGCTGTCAGCGGACAGGACCTGCCTGAAGGTCTGGGGCAGGGAGACCAGCCTGGACCTCGGGCCTGGCCAGCAGGGCCATGCGTGTGTCTGCGAGACACGCAGGGAAGGGCCTGGAAGCTCTGCTGGGCTCACCCTGCGAACAGGGGACCAGAAGGTGTGTAGGCAGAGGGGCAGCGAGTGTCCTACAGTGTGGATGTGGGCGCGTGCGGCGAGCATCGCCTGCCGGCGTCATTGGGCCAGTGCCTGCTTTGTGGGTACGGTCTTGCTGGGGCGCAAGCAGGACCGTGCTGTCCCCTTAAGTGTCTTCCTGCTGCCCTCACACTGCAGGTCGGGTGGACCCTGGCCTGCCCAGCCTGGAGAGTCTGCTGGCCCTGGGCTGCATTGTCTGCGTTACTGTAGGGATGGCGTTTCATTCCTGAGCCTGAAATACTGTCCCTGCTGTGGAGCGATGATGGCGTCTTTTCAGATTCCATTGTATGTGCTTTGTGTCCCTCAGCCTGTGAGAGTTCTCGACTGTCCCCAAAGCAGCTTGCCGTTCAGTAAAGTGTTGCCTTTACTCACAGAGCGGTAAGAGCAGTTGCTTTGGCGCGATGTCTTACTCTCGCCCATTCAAGGCCCCTCCCCTGCCTGGCCCCCCCTCGCACCCCGAAGCCCTAAGTCTCTGAGATTCTGAGGTTCTGTAGCTGGATGATTACCCAAGTGTCAAAAATAACGTTCACTTGTTATAGGACAAGGAAAGGCCCCAAAGGTGGAGAGGGCAGGCCCTCACTGTCCCCTCCCAAGGTCGTTCTGCCACCCACGATTGGTGTGGCGTGTGTATCACAGCGAGAGGTAGAAGCAGCTGCGTTTTCTCACTCGCTCCGTCTGCTCCCATCACAATTGCAGTGCACCCTTCACTCTTGGGGCTTGCGATAAAAAGCCATTTTTTTCTGGGTTTCATTTCCAAAATAACAATAACATTGGTACAGAACCGGAAGCCGAGATCAATTGCTTTGTGTCACAACTTGCCCCCGACAGCGTGGGGGCGGGTGCTTTGCAGTGTTAGCTCTGGGACGATGGGTTTCCAGGGACATTTGTTTGTTGCTTCCGGAGGTCATTTCTCTTGGTCTGATGTAGACGGTGCCTCATTCTCTGAAAGTCTTCCTCTCCCTAAGTCAGAAGCAAACTCGGGTGAGGCTCTTTCTGGGGCTAAATCGTGAGAGAATATTTCCTGTCAGGCCACGAATGAGAGGGAGCAGCAGCCAGCACGAACGGGTGAATGCGTGCATTCCGTGTGCATTGGGTGGGTCTTCCGTGGTCACGGACTCATTAAGACGGTGTGTTTCCCCCTGGTTTTATTAATAATAAGTGTCATATTCTGAAATAAGACGGTCATTTGCAGAGCATGACCACCTACAATGTCTCATCCAACAATTCTGTACATTTCCCACAGTGACGTTTTCTAGATGAGCTGAGGGGTGCTGGCTCAGGGACCTCAGCTCCCAAGCAGGATAGGCCTCGTGCCCGGGCGCCCCCCAGGCCTGCTCACTCCCCCACGCTTTAAGGAGGCAGGACCAGCAGTGACTCCACTGAGTTTTCCCAAAGCAGGTGTCTTGACTTCCTCCCCGAGCTGACCCTTGTGCTTCTTCATTTTTCCTAACAGTTGACAACAAGGACAAACTGGAAAGATTGTCGGGACTGAAAATTCTTCAAGCCAGAGTCGGATCGGTGAGTAACAGAGGGCTGCCCTCTGAGAACGTCGGTGCATCCTGGCGTCGGTCTGGTCCCGCGTGGAGGCCGGGCGAGCGCGGCCCAGTAGGCCCGCCGAGTGTGGTCAGTCCTACCAAGGTCACGCTGACCTGGGGGGGCAGCTGGTCAGGACAGGCTTGTCCTCCTGTTGGCCGAAATGCTGATCTGGTGCCAGGGTAATTTCCCAGTTTCTGGTTGCCTTTAAAATCAGAATTGGTGTCTTCCTGGGGAAAAGCAGTCATCTGTAAGAAAACTGTCGAAACCTTCAGAAAACACGTACTTGCTTCTTTGGTGTTTCATGACTGTTAAATTTGTGGACATGAGCAAGCAAAGGAAATTATCCTTTCGTCTGGTGATTGGGAGGGCAGGGGGCTGCACTTTTATCTTCATTGCTTAGACATGTTAGGGGGCAGGCAGCATACAAGCATGAATGCCTCCGTGATGTAATTTAAAGTCTATCGGGCAGCAGTCATGCCCAGACATTGCCGTGTTGGTGACAGAAAGAGGGACTCCGTCAGCAGTCCAAGCCACTGGCATCACCTCCTGGAAACCCAGCTTTCCTGACCTCGGGTGGTCCGATGACTTGTCCACAGGCCAGGGGGCCTGTGTCCTCTCACGAGTGTTTGCTGCCACTCGTAAGCGTGGGCCAGGCCAGCCTGCGCTGTGGCGCTTGCCGTGTAGATGTCAGGGCCTCACCATGGCAGACGCTCAGCATGGAGGCGGCTCCGTGGGGGCGCTTGCTCCCAGCACAGCTGTGCTCCTCAGAGCCGCCTTCTTTGGGGGCACCTCTGCCTCAGCCGTCCTGAGTCCTGGCTCCTGGAACAAGAGTCTTTCTTTCATGGGTTGTTCCTCAGAGCAGGCTCCTGGGCTGAGCGATGGCGGCGAGTAAGGACAGGCCTGCAGGCAGCCCGCTGTGCCTGAAGACACTCGGTCCCTGCGACATGGCGGGCAGCGTGCAGGACAGGGCCCTACTGCTATGACAGGAGCTTGTCAGAAAATGCTCCGAGGGGCTGGAAGACACAACACACGTTCTTGGTTTTCCTCGCTGCCTGGTGGCTCAGGCTGGTTTTCCCCGCGTACCAGCCTGTAACTTTAGCAGCCAGTGAGGCTGAGGACGGTGGGCGTCCCAGGACCGTCTGTACCCGTGGATAGTGCACTGACCAGTGGCAGAAAGGGCCACGGTGTCCAGGCGGATGAAAGTCCATGCGGGAAGGGGCTGTTTCGGTGCAGCCGGGACGCGCACCCCAGGCCCCTTCTCAGCCTCATCGGGCGGGATCCTGACTGGCAGGTTGTTCCCGTGGCAGGAGTGTTGGTGGCCAGCGATTGGGAGCAAAGGCAGGGGGCGTGGCCAGAGCCAGGCATGTGGCTCTGGTCTGTGCTTCCTGTCCCTCAGGGAGGGTGTTGGGGCCACACCAGGGCTTGGGACGTGTGCCTGTGGAAGTGACACAGGCTGTGCGTGCAGAAGGACTGGCAGTGGGGGACAGGGACCCCAGCGTTGGTTTGGGAAACGCCCAGCGTGGTGCCTGCTGCCTCAGGGCACAGAGTGAGGACCTGGCCATGGGCCCAGCCTGCTGACTGGCTCCTAGCCAAGCAGGGCTGTCACATGTCCCCACCGAGCTTGCTGCTTCGGCTTCAGGAGCACAGACGCTGTCATCAGGAAATCCTGAGTCTGCACGACAGACTTCTCTCTGTGGCCTGTTGAGGAGCCACTGCTCTTTCCCCCGGGAGAAGCAGGTCGGGAAGTTGTGACCCTACTCCGTGCCCTCCCCGCGTCACCGCCATGCCCTCAGGGACAAGCTCAGGCACCTCCGACCTCTGTGACTCCCCATGTGTCAGACCCTCAGTGTGTGATGTGCCCCTTCAGTCTGGATCCTTCTTCAGCTCTGCGAGGCTGTCATCTCTCATCTCCAGTGGTGCCTGTCCCTGAGCAGCTCCATTCTCACCACCACCCGGTTTCCTCTGCCCTCAGAGGGGGTGGCCGCAGTGCCACCCCACCCCCCCGGGGTATGGTGACGGTGTGCTAGGATCATAGATGTGTCATGCCTGCCAGGGCCATGGGTCCCTTCACACGGGCGTGAGCCTTGCTGCTCTGCTGTGTCTGAGGCCACTCCTCAGGTCCCCCCATGCTGTGGCACTTCCTCTCCATGCTCACCTGCGACAGTGCTCAGTGTCGGCTACGTTCTCTGACTCGTGTCATGGTCTTACCCACCCTCCTTTGCTCTCTTTTGTTGTTGGGTTACAGCTCCTTTTCGTGACAGCTGCCAGCTCCCCCTGTGGAGGTGTTTTCCAGGGTGGCTTGTGCTGGGTGGTGTGTGCTCACCTTGGGCGGCAATTGCACTGCGGGGAGGGGCGGTCTGTGTGAGAGCTGCATGCTTCCCGCTACTTACACGGGGACCTACCTGTCCCAGGATCCTCTTGTGTGTCAGCTGGGGATCTGCCCCACTCAGGCGGTAAGATCGGGGCCCGGCTGGCGGTGCAGGTCTGGGTGTTGGCCTGTCCCCAGCTCGCAGGTGGCTTGATGCTGGTCAGCAATCAGGTGAGGCAGCTGTCCAAGGTGCTAGGCTTTATGTGTGTTCTCAGGCGCAGCCTTCCCACGCCTGCAGCTGCAAGGCCGGGTGGACACAACCCCGTGTGGCCACAACCCCGACCCCAGGCCCCAGACACCTGTGAAGGTGCAGGTGTCTGGGAGCAGCTGTAGCAGTAGCCCCCATTATGTCCCGATTGGGGGTTCTCCTTTTTTTCTTTTTTAATTGTATTGGGGTGACAATTGTTAGTAAAGTTACATAGATTTCAGGTGTACAATTCTGTAAAACATCATCTATAAATTACATTGTGTGTTCATCACCCAGAGTGAGTTCTCTTTCCATCACCATATATTTGATCCTGGGGCTTCTCTTTTCATTCTGGAATCTGGAGGTTCCCTTCCTTCCTTTGCTCTTAGCTTTATACGCTTTAAGTGGATGTATTTCATTTGGTATTTCTGTGTGTATGTCGTGAGAGAGCCCCGGCTCAGCTCAGTGCACTGTTCATTTATTCAGTCAGTCAGTTATATTCGCTGAGCGCCTACTGTGTGCCAGGCCCTGGTCTAAGGATGGGACGACAGCAGCGAACAAAACACAGACTTGTGCACCGTGGAGCTGCTGTTCCACAGGAAGCTGGACACCCCCTGGGGAATGGGGCTCATCATTTGCTCTTAGCGCAGGATGCTGCCACCACCATCCCTGGTTTGTGTGTGGGGGCAGCCCTCTGGTCACCAGGGGCCTTCACATCAAGTCCACTTACAGACACATGTCACAGCCGCCGTCCCTCAGTCCTCCGTCCTCACCTCCTGTCCATCCAAGTTCTCCACACGCGACACTTGCCGCTGGCGCCCATGTGTTCTGAAGCCTCCTCTGCCTCCATCTGTCCTACTCTGACCGCAGCCCATGGCTCTGGGGCCTGCCCACTGAGCCGCTCAGCATCTTTGCCTCATTTATCCAGCGGGAGTTTCCATGCTGTGATGCAGGTGTTTACCTTCCTCTTCCTCTCCACAAGGCTGTGCTCTCGGGGTAGGGGGGACAGTGTCTGGGGACAGTGTCTTACTGACTTGGCCCTCACCTCCTCACTAGAAATCCACAACCACAGATCTCACAGGGAGACTCAGCGCTGCCAGAGCCCCACCCAGAGGGTTTTCACGCTCCCATGATGCAAAACGGCTGCTTCAGTCTGCTGTTTCCTCATTCCGGCAACCACCCTACCATGTTCTCATGTGTGCAGGCTCACACACACACACACAGACACACGTGACCACCTACACTTGTGTGCGCACACACACGCACACTCTGTCCAGTCCCCCCATCACAGTGGACCGAGCAGCCACCCCGCCACGCTCTGGGCCGCCTCCTCTCCCCACTGACCTGCCGTCATGCCCTCCCTCCCACATCACCAGTCTGCTCCCTCACCAGCTTCTATCCACACGCACCTTTGCCCACGTGTTTCCCACCCGGTTAAACTGGGAAGCTCCCTGACACAGTCAGTCCCTCACCACACTGTCCTCCTCACGTTTCTGTTTCTCTTCAAGACAACACTTTCCAAAGTGTGTCCTTGTCCCCTATATCCAGTGTCCCCCCACCTGTGCTCCTTCCGGCCGTCAGGATGTCGTCTCCACGGAAACACTTACTGTCGCCATCGTCGGTGACCTCACAGTCTGCAGACTAGTGGGCACTTTTCTGGATGGTGATTCCTGTCCTCTTGGCAGCTTTCCAGCCCGACCTCCTTTCGGAAAGCCTGACTGTGCAGGGAGGGCCCCTGGCCGGCTCTGCCGGCTCCTCACTGTGGGGCCCAGCGCCCTGCATGCCCCGCAGCATTGCGCCTCCCCACTCCTCTGTCCCGGGTTCCCGAGAGCTCTCCAGGCCTGCTTTTCTGTCTGATCTGTGTGGTGGTGGCCCCAAATTTGTTCCTGCAGCCCTGGCCTGTTCCCTGTGCTCTCAGTGGGCTCAGCAGGACAGCCCAACTACAATCTGTTTCTGCCCCCAAGTTTCCCTTGTCATAGTGGAAATGACATCTGACTGACAGCTGTCAGTGGAGAAGCGCTGTCCAGGGACTGAATTGACCCACCTGGTGGAAATCGGAACTGCAGTTAGGTATTTGTCAAAATGACTGTTGAAACTCTTGAAGGAATGGCCCCCTGCCCACTCTGGGTGTCGGCCCTTCTTGTGCGTGGGCAGCGGGCGTGGGTGAGTGGCTTCCTGTGGGGCAGGGGCTCCAGGCGGAGGGTGAGGGCAGAGCACACCTGGCCCACAGCACCAGCTCCACAGTGTTTCGTCTGTCTGAGGTGCGTCCTCTCCGGTGCCTACGTGACCTCAGCGTCCCTAGGGGCAGAAAAGCACCACCGCCGACCATGTATTTCACCCACCGACTGATGCCCGGCCATGTCTCCCACCCGCCAGGAGCCCCCAAGCTGCCTCCCTGTCCTTCGCAGCCGCCTCATGTTTCTGGGCCCCCTCTGCTGTCCTTTCCATGCGGCAGTTTCCCTCTTCAGAAGACAGTGTTTGTCACCCCTCTGGAGTTGACCAAGGCCACTGTCCAGGGGCTCTTGAGCCAGGAGCCCACACCCAGATCAGGCTTCCCCTGAGGACCCTGCAGCCCCAGCCGCGCTGACAGAGGGAAGGGGCGTGGTTCCTGGGGCGGGTTCTGGATCCTGAAAATAGGAGCAAAACGGGCAAGTTGAGACATTTTTCAAAAGCTAACAGTATCCCTTTTTCTAATTTTAACTGCCTTGTGTTTTATTGGCCTGATTTTGATGCTTCTGATGTTTTTGGAAATGCATTTGCTATGAACATCTCTGCTAATTCCTGACTCTGGAACAGAAAGCAGAATTTGATTACTAGGAATCTAACAGCATTTACAGAATTCCTCGCTGGTGCTTGTGACTCATGCACGTGATGACAGATAGCGGAATTAAAACCTTTTAAGCCAAATGGAAAGATCTCAAAACAAAATTGAAAGGAAATGAACAGATTATGGTACATGCACACATTCCTAATAGATTGGTGATATTTTGATGTATTTCAAAATCTAATTCCTGATATCTTGAGAGTGTTCGTGGTTTTTCCAAATTAACAAAGTCATGCTTCTTCCAAAGGAAAATTAAAATATTACAAAGAAGTATTTAGAAGAAAAATAATCTCAATGACTGTCACCAGGAGGGCAGGTCCATGAGTATAGCTTCTATAAGTGCATCTGACAAAAAGGAATTACGTTCGAATTTCTTTTTTTTTTTTTTTTTATACATTTTATTGGGGAACAGTGTGTTTTTCCAGGATCCATCAGGTCCAAGTCAGGTTGTTGTTCACAATCTTAGCTGTAGAGGGCGCAGCTCACTGGCTCATGTGGGAATCGAACTGGCAACCTTGGTGTTATGAACACTGTGCTCTAACCACTGAGCCAACCCGCAGTCCGTGTTCTAATTTCTTAATATTGTGATAAACATAAAGCTGTGAGATTAGCCTGCCCAGCATTTCAGTAGGAAAGAGTGGCTGCCCCATGAGCTCAGAAACGGTGGTCAGGAGGCTTTGTGAGGCTCCCATTTCAGGACACGGCATCCTGGTTCAGACCAGAGCCGTCGTCCAGCCACACACCGGCTGCCGTGGGTGGGAGAGAGCTTTCCATCACTGGGAGAAGCAGCCAGAAGGGAGATGGCCGTCTGCCCAGATTCTGACAAAGGGAATCTCTCTTTCTATCTAGTGTAGGAAGGAGAAAGTTTTTCTGGACCCTCATAGGGTCCCTGGCTGGGTCTGAGAATTAAACTGACCGAGACAGATTAGCAGGAGAAAAGCACACAGATTTCTTCTGAGTTTTACGTGACGTGGGTGGCTTGGTAAGGAAGTGATGAGTGAAGAAACAAACCTGAGTGTTTTTGCTGGTTTTGGGCCGAGTGGGTGGGCGTGGGGACTAGGACAGGGTGTGGGGACGGGGAAACTCAGCCAGGCCTGTGGCCTGAGCCTCCTCTTGGGACGTGAAGGCAGCCCTTCCCTCCAGCATGGGGAGGGCAGCTCTCACACGAGGGTCCCTCTGACCTGCTCCAGGGAGAGCCGGTAGGTCAGAGACCCCTCTGCTTCTGACGTCTTCTCAAACTCCTCAGCCGGAGACAGTCACTGTGTCGAGGCGTCACACTTCAGGGTCGCGTGTCCTGAATCCATCACTGGTGTGGTGTAATGTTAGCCGTGGCTTTCAGGAACTTCTTCAGAGAACCCTGGGGGATTTGAGCATTTTCCTTGCCTTAGGCCGGGAGACGTGGACCGCAGCTCACACGCCCTCCACATGTGGGCAGCGCGTGTCCACGCCTCTGTCGCCTGTTGGGCTCCCGGGTGAGACTTTGTTCAGAGAAGGGGTTCTGTGGCTAAAACAGTATTGACCCCCACACCCAAGTGCATCTAGGATCGTGCTGCTGCCCCTCCAGTTAGTGTGAATTCGTCATGTGATGTGTGTTGGGGGCGGGGGGAGGCGGGACATGACAGTTGTTACCATGGAAACCGTGTGGGTGTGATACAGATATGTAATGGATATTTGACAGAACAGCTCCATTTCCTCCCCGTCCCTGATCATTCCCGTGTGTTGAAAGAGAAGCCATGACCTTAGCTGTCATCAGAACCAAGGCCGTGCCCCGGGTCCCTGGGGTGCTGGGGGAAGGCACGCGTCTGCCCGATTCCTGAGACACTGTTCAGTAGGTCTTAGGTCGACCCAGGAGACGACTTGGTGTGGAGGGAGCTTTGCCCAGTGGGAAGAAACCACCATACTGAACTTACCCCAAAGAAGAATGGTGGGAGCGAGCCCCGTCTGACGGTCAGGTTGAGGGGAAGGTGTCACTTTGTGTGTCATAGATGGAACAGTGTCCTCCGTCCTCATGCAGAGGAAATATTTACCGGTTGGTGATGAGGCGCTCGGCTTGAAGACATGCTGTCACGGCCATGCCAGGGGGTGAAGGGGCAGCGCAGAGGCTCTTGGCTACAATAGGTCTGTGGGGAGGCCGGAAGCCCCACTGCAGGTGGGGCGACAGGTCAGCACCCCACATAGCTTAGGAGGTGGGTGCGCTAGGAATGTCCTGGAGACCAACCTGAGGTCTCAGCCTTGAGAGTGACCACAGAGGCCTCTTATGGCCACTAGTTTTGGTTTATTCACTAAAGGTCAAATGTGCTAAAACTTATATACTCAAGCTTCTAGAAAGCAGATGACAGTGGCATCCAGAGCTTTAAAATGAACCTTCCCAACTCAGTAGTCACACTCCCAGAAATGTGTCTCAAGAGGACCATTCAGCAGGTCGGAAAATGAAAACACACAGCTTAGTGAGAAACCCAAACTGACCTGAATCTAAGCCCGTAGGAAGGTAGCGAGTCACATTACCACAGTCGGTGAGGTCACAATTCAGTGATGTCAGTCAAAATTGTGTGAGAACTGTAAACTTGCAGGCAGCTGTGTAAACCGTTTGCGCGCAGACAGTGGGGTAGAACCAGCGTGTAGACATGAGGTCAGCCCTAGGATGCAATCCTCGGACCATTGGCAAGTTCTCTTCTCTAAAAGTGTCTTCAATACCATTTTTTAACTTTTTATTTTGAAATCATTATTGAACCACAGGAAGTTGTAAACAGAGTACAGAGATGTCCAGTGTGCGCTTTGCCCAGCCTCTCCCCGCGGTCACATCTCCCTAATTACAGGACCACAGCAAAACCAGGAGACGGATAACGTGTTTCCCCAAAAGTAAGACCTAGCCGGACAATCAGCTCTAATACTTTTGGAGCAAAACTTAATATAAGACCGGGTATTATATTATATTATACCCAGTATTATATTATATTACATTATATTATATTATACCCAGTGTTATATAAGACCGGGTCTTATGTTAATGTTTGCTCCAAAAAACGCATTAGACCTGATTGTCTGGCTAGGTCTTATTTTCGTGGAAACACGGTATTGGCCAATGTGTGTGTGTAGTTTCGGTTACTTTATCTTTAATACCATTTTTTGCAATTTTAATAAAGAGAAAACATGCAACCAGAGCACATGAGTGCATATTCACATTGGCAGACGTGAGGGTGGAGGAGAAACCACCACCGATGTGAAGCCCAGTGGGGCGAGCCAGCTCCAGGTCACCTGCTGACCTCACAGGTCGCTGTGGAGAATGGCAGAGTGACCTACGTCCTCACGGATTTAGGAAGGTCTAGAGGGTACTGCGATGCGCAGGCAGAACGTGAGCAGCAATGAACACCATTCCTGGCGTTTGGGGATTCAAGAGGAAAAAGAGTGTTGGACGTGGGTGGATAACAGTGGGCAGGAGAGGCGAAGGGGACAGTTCTGGCCTGAGGCCGTGGGCAGGTGGAGTCCTGATGTGGTGAAGGTGGAGCTCGGAATAGAGAAAGCAATGGGTTCAAGAACTTAAAGGAAAAGATGGCAGCACTTGAGGGTAAGCAAACGGAAGAAGAAAGAGATGTCAGCCGATAGGGTTTCCTGAGGAGAGAACATAAACTGAGTTTGAGACAGCGGTGCTGTGTTTGCAAATGCCTGGTGCAACCTATAGGTGAACGAGCTTTGCGATGTCTCAACTGGACATGCCCCAGACCCTACACCCCACCCGTGGCTCCTCTCTAGTCACGGAGCCCTGGTGCCCAGGGAAACACGCACACTGCACACCCCAAATAGCTTACGGCTCCAGGGAGCTTTGGGACCTCGGAACCCTGAACAGGCTTCCCGAGCGATGACCGAACACCTGGCCAGGGTTGTTCTGTCCCTGTCCTGAGCCCCTCTGTGCTGGGGGCTCCCCAGCACTGGTACTTAGGCGAGGTCACCTTATTTTGTCCTAATCGGCATTTCTTGACAGTGAAAACTGAACTTCTTTCTCATAAATGCAAAAAGTGCATCTAAGAAAAGCCTGTTGACGTGTAAATATTCCTAATTTGTGTTTGAAAAGGGAAATCTGTGTTCAATTGCCTACAATATTTGCAGCAGCCTGTCCAGGCGGGGTCTCTGCTCAGCCCACCTGTGACCCCCGGAGGTGGTGATGGGGGTTCGGAGGTCCGCTGACCTGCCCACTCCTGCCTCAGTCCCTGGGCGGTGGGCTTCCCAACCTGCTGCCCCCACAATCAACCCTCACCGCTGTTCTTCGCACTGTTCTGTGGTTCTTCAAAAGTGAAGAAAATCACCCAAAAATATGTTCGATATAATTAACTGCACTTGACATACCAGCAAGTAGCATTTGTTAGGAAACATCTTTTTCTCCTAAAACTCCATGTGTCACAGGGCGTCACGTGGGCCCACAAATGTCCATTCAGTATTTTTCTGTGACTTAAAGGCAGGAGGGGTGCCCTGTGCTGTGGCAGTTGCTATAGTGACAAATTCAATTTTTATTCACTAGCAGAGTAAGTCACATTAAATGAAATAAGGAACGTCTGCCTGTGGCAATGCCACCTCACACATCCCACCGTGCCCCACCCTCCCTCAGCCCTTTCTCACATTTTCGCAGCATTGTAGAAATATGCACGCATATCCTTGGCTTGCAAGCTGGGACTTGATGGTGTCCCCATAAGAAATGGAGGGACCGTGTGAATCAAGTCTGAGCTTGTCCCGGGGCGTCCCCTATACAATCGGACTGGCACGGCATCCGAAGTAACATCCTCCCAGGAGCCCTCAGAACGCGACATTCCAGAAACCCTTTTTCAGGTCTTCAACCCGTAAGACTCAGAATGAAAGTGCAGAAAATTACGGGGAATAGGCAGACCCAGACCTCCCACAGCTTCTGGAAACAGCCACGATGGTGGCCAGCACTCTGTATGCTCACCGCAGCCAGGGCCTGTCCTAACACCGTGTGTGCACCGCGCCCTTTGTCCCTTTGAGGTTGTCACGTTTCACAGACAAGGAAGCTGAGGGCCAGAGAGGGGAGCCGGCGGGGTCAGGCTTCACCCCCAGGCAGCCTAACTCCAGAGCCTGCGTGGCAATCCCGAAACCGTACCACAGTGGCCTTGAGCCCAGAAGGGCCTGGAGCTCTGCCTCTCCCTGGAAGGAACCACAAGCAGGAAATGCATCTGCTTGTGAGACTGGCTGCAGAGTGTCTTTTGGTGCCTGCAGACAGGTCAGTGCCACCTGGAGACCCCACGGCGTCGGGGAGGGAGGGCTGGCTGTGTGCCTTTGCTGGGGCTGTCCACCAAAGCGCCACAAACAGTCGCTCAAACAGCAGGAATGTCTTGTGTCCCCCCTGTGGGGCCTGAAGCCTGAGACCCAGGTAGCGGCAGGGCTGGTTCCTCCCGGTTGTGAGGGGGCCCATTCCAGGCCTCTCTCGTGTCCTCCTGCTCCCTGCGTGTGTCGGGTCCATCTTCCCCTGGACAAGAACACCGGCCCACCCACACGGCCTGTCTCTAACTCTCCAGATCAGGTCACATCCGAGGTCTGGGGTAGGATTCCAGCGCATCTTTTGGGGACGCAGGTCAGCCCATAACAAGCTGGCAATGCTACCCCTGCCGGTTGCATCCGGAACTCCGCTCTCGGAACCCCCCTTTCCCGCATTAAGGGTCCTAACGGGAGGGGAGGGGCCGTCCTGAACCTATGAGAAGCCCCTGGTCCTCAGGCTGAGAAGGTGCCGGCCACCCAGGCCCCACCCGCGGTGGGGAGCTCATCCCGTCCCCCTGCTGCCTGTCTCTTCCATCCGTTCATAAGACCGCGATCCAGCTCTGTGCTGTCACGTCTGCCTCCCTTTACCCATGGTGTGTGTTCAGGGGTAAAACCCACGTGTGTCTTCATCATGCTGCTGCCCCTCCATTCAGCCCAGGGCTGACACGTGGCGGGAGCTCATTGAGCCCTGGGTGACCAGACTGAATTGTGAGCCCAAGGGAGTGGGGCACCTGGGGGTGGGGCGCCCTTAGCCACGCCCTCAACCGCACCAAGCCCCTCAGCATTGCCACGCCCCTCAGCTGTGTCACGCCCTCAGCGCGCCACGCCCTTAGCCACGCCCCTCAGCCGCGCCACGCCCTTCAGCCCTCAGCCGTCTATCAGGCCCCCCACCTCCCGCGTTCCACCGACTGCCTTTCCCAGGGCTTTGAAACCTCCGTGAAAAATGCATTACTCCTACTGCCGTGCCCGCTTCCTCTATTGTCACTGAAATACCAGTGGGCCCCCTTATGTGACGTGGGCCCCAAAGACAGCTGTGGCCGCTTTCCTTTCTTAAGTGCTGACATCCTGGCTCCATCTCCATGACCATGGATTTGAATGCCTGCCTCCCCTCTGCTTCATCCATGAGTTTCAAGAAAAAGCCTCCTTAACCCATCTGAAATAATCAGTAATAAGTATACCGTAAAGTAGAGCCAAATGCTTAGTTTAACCTCATGCCAGAAGACCTGCTATCAGTGCAGTGGTTGGAGGTGAGTGGATGTGGCTGGCCTGGTGTTATTCTGCGGCTGTGGGAATGGGTCTGACGCCTCAGAGCGTCTCACCGAGCCACGGTCACATGCATGACCCCGCCTCTCACTGGCCTCATCACAGACGGGCAGTGTAGCCCAGGGCTGGGGGGCAGATGCCAGGCTGGGGCCCCACGTTCAGGACCTCCCACCTCCCTGGACACTGAACGTGGATGAGCCCACACCTGGGGTGTGGCTTCGCTTCCCACTCACGTAACTTTGTAATCATGGGAGTCCTCGGGTCGGCCGGCACTGGGGGCGCCCCTTTGGGGGGACGGCACCCAGCCACGTGGAGGGAGGGCACTGGACACTGCGGTCCCGCTGCTCTTAATTGTTCTGCAAGCACAAAGCTTCACCTGTTGTGTCTGAGAAACACTGAGTGGGCGTCCGCATGGCAAACCCTTTTACTGAAGTACAGCTCCACGCTTGATGAGAGCAGACAGCCAAAAGAATACCTTTAAGAAGCAAGTTTCTTCCCTTCACAAGCACTAGGGAATAATCACCAAAAGTACCCAGTGCTGTGCTCTGTGCACAGTAGGGGCACAGCCCTGTAATCACAGAGAAGGACTGACACATAGTAGGGGTTGTTCCTGTGCCCATGACTTTACTTTCCTAGAACCAGTTCCACAGGGACCACAGACCAGGAGGCTTAAACACGTGTTTGCTATTCTCTCGCGGTCCTGGGGGCTGGGAGTCCCAGATCCAGGTGTCCCAGGGCTGCTTCCCCATGAGGCCTCTGTCCTGGGCGTGTAGACGCCGTCTCCTCCCCATGTCCTCACGGGTCGTCCCTCTGTGTGTGTCTGTGTCATATAAGGACACCAGTCATTGGATTGGGGCCCATTCTCAGGACTCCATTTAGTTAATCACAGCTTTGAAGGCCTTTCCCCAAATACAGTGGCCCTCCAGGTCCTGGGGTGAGGACTCCAACATGTGGATTTGGGGGGACACAGCTCAGCCCTCAACACTGACCCCAGTCAGATCTGCCCTGTTAGTGCCTCATTAAACTTAGGGTTTCTTTCATATATTGTTTCCAGAAGCTAGTGTCTGGACCAGCCAACCTCTAAGAAATACATACGTGCTATGCTCCTGTGCCCTGTCAAACAATAAATGGAAAAGTGAAAAATTCTACCAAGCCAATCGGAGATAAAAAATAAAAGTTGGTCTGTATTTTTAGAAGCATAATGGGATAGTTTTGTCCAAAAACCTCATCAAATGCATTGTTTGATCTGGGCACCCAGCCATAGCAGTAAAGATTACACTCAGTGCATCACCACTGATGATGTGCAGGTCGAAAGACCCGGCCATCCAAGGAGCAGGGGAGGGTGGGCTGTTTGCCACTGGCCAAGCCCCCCTTGGCTGTTGTACAGGGGATGTGTGTCCGGTTGTCCCTCCTCCAACGGGATGTGACGACCAGGGCGCGATGCAGACACTCCCCTCTAGCGGGCAGATCCCAGAAAAATAAATCTTGACATTGAAACAATAAGAATTGTGTTGAAATCTTACTTCTTTTGGCAAAGGGTTGCCAGTTTTTGGTGGCTGTCGTACTGGTGGCAGTCTCTTCATTTGGTGTGTCATAGGCGGACTGAGGAGTTTATTTCGGAAATGTCAGAAATGGTCTGGGCTGCTGCCTTCCGCAGCAGTGTGAGGGGCCTCATCGTTAAACTGCTAGTTTACAGGTCTCTCTAAGTGAACGCACACAAATTCCGGTCCTCAAAGCCCTGCTAACATGCAACGTTCAATTTTTAATTTCCTGTCCATCTTAGATTATGGGAATGAAAAACAATATTTAATCCCTCGTTAACACATGAATAAGTGGAAGCTGGCGTTTTCAACCAGACAATAATGGGATTATCTCAAGAACTGTCAGTTTATGTGGAAACACTATGTTGCCCAAATTTTCATAAAAATTAGCAGTGGATAATATTCAAGATCAGCGTGATGGGAAGAGGAGAGTCTGCGTTCGTGGTCATAAATATTCATATTTGTCTGCTCAGGAGATGAGAATCTGATCGAGGGCTATTGATGGGCTGGCTTTTTCTTTAACCAAAGCGCTTCATCTAAATTGGGTTTGATATGCAAATGCGTCTCACTGGGTCCTCCAGGCCAGGAGCACGCCAGGATCACGGGTGGGGTGTCCACCCGCCGCGGTGCTCTGGCATATGCCGCTCCAGACAGCAGCCACCACACATGTGGGCGTCAACGTCTCACTTAGCTCAGTGTCCTAACCGGTTAATATGCTGGAGGGTTTGGGGCCCTCCTTCCCTTTTTTAAGGAAAAAAAAATAATTTCATGCCGGTTAACTCCTAGCTACTGCAGGGTTAAAAGTGTCTGTTTTTGCTTTTGTTGACAATTACCATAAATCAGAAGATATTCTGCATGAAGCTTAATGAAATATGTATGATTTTAAAAAGAAAAGATGGTAACAGCAGGATGTAGCTCTGTGTGTGTGTATGTGTGTATGTGTGTGCATGTGTGTGTATGTGTCTGTGAGTGTGTGTTCATGTGTGTATGTGTGTGTGTGCATGTGTGTGCATGTGTGTGTGCGTGTGTGTATGTGTGTGTGTATGTGTTTGTGAGTGTGTGTTCATGTGTATATGTGAGTGTGTGCATGTGTGTGCATGTGTGTGCATGTATGTGTGTGTGTGTGAGTATTGTGTGAGTGTGTTTGTGTATGTGTGTATATGTGTGTGTGCATGTGTGTATATGTGAGTGTGTGTGCGTGTGTGTGTATGTGTGTGTGTGTGAGTGTGTTTATGTGTGTATGTGTGTATGTGTGTGTGTGTGTCCGTCCCTCCATCCCCGCCATCTTCCTGAAGGCTGTACTTTTCCCTACACATTAACAGGCATTTGAAAACACTGAATTCTGCAGCCCGTCGTTAGCAAACATGGTGCAGGTGGTGTCCACGGGTGTCTCTGGCCCATCACGGCACTGTCTCCAGCATTTACGCATATTCCAGGTCACTAAGAAACTCCTCAGTGCTCAGGCACCAGGCCGCCCAGTGAAGCAAAACCCCTCTGGCTATGGCCGCAGATTCCTGGATGGCACGAACAAGGTCTGCTTGTTTCAGCCTCCACAACAACCAACGGCAGCCCTCCAGCTTGCTCATGTCAGAACCAAGACGTGGCCTCGTTGGATTCCAAGGGCCTCCTAGCTCCCTAGACAAGGTTTCCTCTAGGTCACCAATAGTTATGTTAGAGAGCAGGATATTTATATTATGACCTCCCTGAATATTCACTTTTACCCCCTGACTCAATAGAGCTCATTATGGCATGGTCTGATTATTTCAGAAAAGCACATGGAAAATGCGCCTCTAAATACCACGGTTTCTGGGTAGAAATCTCCTCTTCTAGCTCCCTCAGTGACGGGTAGAAAGACTGAAGAGCAGACAAATGGGAAGGACCTGGGACAGCTTTATTTCCATGCATTGGTTCCACGCTCCACGTGTGTCTCCCTAGCGTCTGGCTGGGAGGCCTACCACGGCCATGGCCGCTTCCCTCCGTTCACCTTCTTTGCACCATTAAGACCTCCCTTTGGATGTTGGGTCCAGAGACATGTCACTGCTCCACATAGCATAGGGGACGTGTTGAGAGAAAGAACGCGGGAGACAGGCCTGCTCGGGTGCCCCTGAGGTTCATGTGTGGACAGTGTTACGTGACATATCGCTTCCTGTGTGGATGAAGCATTAGGGAGTCTTTCAGGAGAAAACATTCCTCCTAGAAGTCAAGTTTGGTGCATGCCCCTTGGCCACTGCCCTCCTCTGGGGTCCCTGGGGCTCACACACACACCTGTGCAGACACCGCCCCTCAGGCATTCGCCCTGACAGCTGTCCTGGGTGTTCTCCTGACAAGGCCCTCCGCCCTGGAACACCTAACACAGGTGCTCCTTAGGCCCCTGTCCCTTCCACCCCCAGCCTCTCCTCAAATGAGGGTCCGGTGCCACCTCTGCCCCCGCCCCCCGCCGTGTGGTTCCAGTCCAGTGCATGTGGCAGGTAAAGAGCAAGCTAAACCCCTGTCTCAGCCATCAGGTGCTCTGCTAGCCATCTGTCCTTTCGCGTTAGGCAGGGTTCCCAAGAGAAGCACCAGCAGGACAGACACGTATAGAAAAAGATTCATGGTGAGGACTTGGCTCACGGACCATGGAGGCTGAAGGCCACAGTGTGCTCTGTGCAGCCTGAGGCCTGGGGGCCAGCGGCATCCATCCCAACCCGAGTCCGAAGACCAAGCCGCAGGAGCACCCGCACCAGAACAGGGGAGGTGGGCATGCGTCCCCGGCCCAGCAGAGCCAGCTCCCCCTCCCCTTCCCCGCCTTTCTGTTCTGTTCGGACCATCCCCACACGTGCAGCCCACCCACCTGGGGAGGAGATGCTCTTAGTCCAACCTCTGGGAAACACGCTCAGACACACCCAGAAGTAACGTCTTCCCAGCCATTCGGGCATCCCTGAGTCGTCAAGTTGACACATACAATTAACCATTGCACCTCCTAAATTTGCTTTTCTTCCCAGCCCCCTACCCCTTGAGATGTCAGGAGACTTTCTTGCTTCCTCACAAAGGGAGAGCAGCCGAATTTGAGTCGGATCTCACCCTGTGTTTTGTCCAGGTTGGGCCGTTGCTCTGAGCTCCAGGGAGGGTCCCGTTGCCGGGAGTGAAGCTACTGCTGAGGAATCTGTGATCCAGGTTTCTTTTCGGGGACGTGGAAACTTGCTGACGTGCAGAGGTTTCCGTGTTTCTGCCGAGAACTTTCCGAGTGTCCAGGGGAGGGGCCCGGCGGCCAGCTCAGGAGGAGCAGAAGGGTGAGGGCAGCAGGTGGGGCCTGGTGTGGAGCAAATCTCCCGTGACCACCACAGGGAACGTGTAATGACTGGGGTGATTTGCTGGGTTGGGTCTTGGGTCAACTCTGTTCCTTCGAGGAAAAGGATAATCTGCCACAGCAAGACACAGTGTCAGGGCTTGGACACAGCCACAGAGCAGCTTCTGCTGCCGCCGAGCGTGGCGCGCGCAGTGTGAGCGGGGCCGCGGGCGCTGGGGAGCCGGCTCTGTCCCGGTCCTGCAGTCCGGAGTGACGGCTCCTGAGCCTGCAGCACAAGGAGTTAGCAATCACTTATTCCCTGACATTGCATCTGAATTGAAATTCTCCAGCTCCCCCGCATCAGAAAGATGATGTACGACCTTGAGCAAGGGCATTCAAAATTGCTGACATGCGTTTGCCCGTCCATTGCTATGAATACCTGAAGCCGGTGGGAAGAGAACCGTCACCAGCTCCCTCAGTGCCCCGGAAGGCCTGGAACCTCTGCGTCCAATTGTCTGAGGGGTGAGGGGCTCCCGGAGAGCAGTGTCCACACCCGTCAGTAGCCCTCAAGGTCAGAGGGCAGAGCCGCTGTCTCTGCTGGGCCAGTCAGGTGACTGTTCCTGCTGCACGGACTCTGGCCTTTGCAGGAGGATTTCCTGCAGCTCTCCTGGCGTGTTCTTCCATTTACGAGTGTGTGTGCGTGAGTGGCTGTGTGTGCACGAGCCAGTGTGCGTGAGTGTGGCTGCACTGTGAGTGTGTGTGCAGGGGAACCTGTGAACATGTGCTGTGTGTGAGCACATGTGTGTGGCCTGGGAGCTATGGAATATGGGGGGGGCCATGGGGTGTCCGTAGCAGTGGGGAATCATGAGTACTGTGGGGCGGGGGGGGCAGAAACCTGCCCAGTTATGCTCGGAGGCGTAGAGAGGAAACAGGAAGCCGAGATGCCAGCTCAACCTGAGTCTCCAATTCAGGCGGGCTGAGGCGCAGCCTAAGAACGTCCTCCTCCGAAAGCTCCCGTGATGCTATGGCCGGGGGCCCCACTTTGAGACCCACTGCTCTGAGTCCCTGGGTCTTCCAGGTGACAGGACAGGGAAACTGGCGCCTAATTCAGAACTAACTTGGGAGGATCTGAGGAGCCCAGCTTCCTCCTAAGGGCACTTTGTGTCCAGTGACATCTGTATGTAGCCAAGGGCACCATGTGGCCCAGGAGAGAACCCCCCCCCAGAGCATGCCACCCCCACCCATTTGCAGTGGAAGAGCCCCCAGCTAGGGTCACGCTGCCATCTCCCCATCCTGTAGCATCAGTTGTGCACAGTGACACATCCACCGCAGGGCCTCACAGAGTCAGAGACGGACTGTGAGGTCGTCGGAGAAGAGAGCACGTGTGGCCCAGAAGCCCTTTTTGGGCAGATGGCACGACTCGGGACCAGAGGAGGCCAGCCGGACGGCCTCACTGTGCCCTCGGCCCCTGCGGCCAGGGCCCTGACGGCCCTCCCAGTTCTCACCACGTTCCTTTTCTGAGTTTATACGGCACGCAGAGCCATCACCTAGGTTTATGACATACTTGTCCACTAAGGGAAAATGTAAACTTTGCTTTGACCCAACATGAGAGGCCCCGAATCCAGGGACCCAGGGCCTCTGCACCCCACCCCCGCCCCCAGCAGAGGCTCTGAGGCCCTTCAAAGATCTCCTGGGTGTCAAGCGGCCGTGCTGGGTGGCCTAGCAGCCACACTACCTGCTCAGGGGGCCCTGCAAAGTGGAGACACCTGCAGATGTTTCTAGAAACAACTCGATGTTTCGATTAAAATTCATCTTGGCATAAAGGGAGAAATCAGAGCTTTGAGTCTGAAAGTTAACACTTACCACTTTAGTGACATGCAGTAGTGTGCCTAGGGGGTGTCGGGGGTCTGTGATCTTTATTCAAAGGCCTGTATGGATCCTAATGTGGCTGTACCTGGAGCCTCGTCTGATGGTGCCCGGTGTCACGGCCAGAATGATGGACGAGCTGTCGGGAGGCCTGGCCTCACCATTAGCCTTCTGGTAACTCGGAACTAGTCACGACTCCTGCTTGCCTCAGTTTCCCCATGTCTAAGATGGGAAGTGGGGTGACTGTTCCTTAATACTTCCTCCAGGTAGACATTTATGCTCCACCAGTAGGAACCTTGTTTGTCTCTGACATCTTCACATCTTGAGCATGAAGCACAGTGTGTGCTCAGAATATGATCTCCGTCAATCTCTGCTGGATGATGGATGGTGGATGAATGATTTTCAAAAGCATTTTATGTTGGATATAAAGAGGCTTTGGGCTTTTTTTTTGCCCGTTTTTTAATATTAAACATTCATTCCATAAGTGTTTTGTTAACCTAAGGCGCCATGCTTGACTCTGGAGATGAGACGATGAGTGGAATCTGGTTCTTGACCAACCAAACACAAACCCAAGGCTTCATTCTCAAGGCATTTTAATGCAAGGCAACAAGTATCTGTTGGCCTTTTGGGTGACAGTTTCTGTTCTAAAATTAGAGATGAATCTAAAAATGAAAAGTCATGGGTCCTGTCCTCAGGGCTGGTTCAGGGAGGTAGCGGGGATTAGGCTCTAGAGTCGGGAAGACCAAGGTTAATGAAATCAGCGGCCAAGCGCAGGGCCTGCAGTCCCCAGAACTGAGGCAAACACAGGCTGAAAGGCCCCGTGGCCCCTCATCAGCCATCGGGCACCGGCACCTGCTTCTGACATGGCTCTGGCCTGCCGCCGTCCAGCAGGCTCCTCGCAGACAGCCTCAGTGCAGTTATCTAGTTTTATAAATCTCCCTTTTTAACAAGTACAAGAATTCAGCTCCTGGACCCCATAGGCAGCATGTCCCAATGAGCCACAGGCAGCAGCCCCAGAACCAGCACCACCTCCTCCGGGGGGAGCATCACGCTTTATGTGTGACACCCCAAAGCCATCAGCTCTCCCAGCAGCTCAGTTCCTCTCCGTACCCCTGTAAGAAAGAAGAGATCGGTGCTCCCGTCCCTTCCATGCCCCCCCGAATGAGCCACGCTCCGTTCATCCTCCTCTTGGTTTTTAATTAATTTTTGGCTGTTCCAGCTGTGCCTCTTCTGGACTCCAATTTTGACAACTATTGACTGAATTGCCTGGTCAGTTCCATGAAAAATAAAAATATAAATGAGCCCAACCAGCCGGTTGCTGATTGAATCGACCAGCCAGTGCAGTCCAATGATTTCACAAGTTTCCTGGCTTAGATGGGCCACAGATGCAGTGAGTTGGGTTTTATTTAGAGATGTGTATTTATATAAATGTAAAAAACTGTCTGCTCTCTTCCCACAGAGTACTTGTGCAGTTCTCTCACCTAATTATCTGAGCACACTGTGAGTGAGACACGAAAGCAGAAGGTCTAGCATTAAAAGGCGTCGTTCAAGCATAGAAGTGTGGTCTGCATGGACTGGTGTGCAATTCCAAACTGGAAGTGCATCCCCGAGCACACGAGCACATGTCCAGGTGCTGCTTGGAAGCACTGGGTAGGAGAGCAAAGATCAGAAGTTATTGTATGTCCCCAAAATGACTTAGCTGGAAATCGGGAGCAGAGCAGGCTGGAGACCCCTGGTGCATACCCTGGACCCGGCCCCCAGAGTGGTTTTATGTGAAGGAAAATGGACCCGCGTGATGCAGGCCTCCTGCTATGGTGCAGCTGGGTGTGTCCTGGGTGAAGCGTCTGCTCTGTGCCGGGAGCCTAGGGCTGGCCCAGGGGGTCACACAGAGTCACTGGCCACCACTATCTGTATATGAAGTTGGGCCCTGAGGCATCCCCACCTCACAGGGTTCCAGAGGTAATAACCAGAGGCCGGAGTGCCATGTGTGCACTTGGCCCGGATTTTCTGCTCTGCCCTCCCCCGCTGTGCAGGGTGCCTTCAGCTGCGGTCGGGTGGGACCGAAAGAGTTCCTGATGCAGAGCACACAGGGAAGGCGGGAATCGCCCACCTCCCTCTGTCAACAAGTTAGCATCCTGTGCGTTAAACCTCGGTCCCAAGGAGTTGGTGCCAGGCAGAGGTTTCTTTTTAAACTGTGTGGATGAGACAGCCGAGTTTGTTAGCACGTTGTGGAGCATTTAGGAAAGAGCCTGAAGGCACCGATATAAGTTAACCCGCATTCCCTCGTGTTCTCCACCACGTGCCCTCGCTGAGCCGGGCACTGTCACAGCGGGCTGCGTCCTCACGTGTCCTCACCCATGGCTCCCGCTTTCAGGGCGGGAAGGTGGTTCTGAAGGAAGGGGGACTCGTCGCTCCCGGGGGATAGCTTTGTCGTCGGGGTGTGGGGCCCAGTACCTGAACCAAAACCGGCCTCTGAAAGCCGCGTGCCGGCCCCGGGACTGTGGACTCACCGACACCCAGAGCGGCCTGCGCTGCCTTCTGTAGCCGTGCACACCTCACACCTGGCTTTCGGAGACATTAACTGCACGGTCAGTTTTATGGTTTCTCCTAATTACCAGATAGGTTCCTTATTTTTTTGTATTCTATACAGCTCATTAGAGTTTAGAGTGCAGCTATTTGAATTTCTCACCTAGCAGGGGCTCTCACACCTGTGAAGCCTACATTATCTACTCACTAAACAGCGAGGGTTTAATTTTCTGTGTCAAGTATTGGTGTGGACTTGGGAAGATCGGGTTTCAGATATTATGCTGTCAAGAGTGACATTTCATTTCTCAGGGGAATCTTGTTTTCACGGCCATGACCGTGTTCACAGACTGTGTTTGTAGAAAGGTGTGGAGCCCAGGGCACTAGTAGTGTGTCCACTGCTTTGGACGGAGCTGTCACGCCCCCGGTTCTGAAAGCTGGTCTTTCCCGCAGCTCGCAACACAGTGAATCACCTTATGCCCCGCCCCTTCCCAGAGAATCTGAAACGGGTCAGTGTCCCTCGACGGCGGTGCAGTTAGCTACTGATGTGCCTCGGGTGGGACGTGCCCGCTGCGCCTGACAGCACGCGGGTTCTGCACTCACCACAAACAGGCACAGACCTTACAGCATCCCAGCAAATGTGTCCTCAGCAAGGAGGATAAGAAAGTGAACTGGCCAGGCGCCTACACCTGCTCAGGGAACGGCGTTCAAGCCCGGGTCGCACCACTTGCTTTCTGACCTCCTCCTCCCTCCCCCAGAAACAGGAGCAAGTGGATCTGTAATCCACAGGCGGTCAGGAGACTGTCTGATCAGGCTGCCTGATCGGGTCGTTCCAAGATGACTCCATGGAACGGGATGTGCGGGAGGAGGTGGCGTAATCGTGTGCTTCAGCAGCACCAGCTCCCAGCTCGTGCACAAAGGGGCCGGTGAATAATGCCACTGGTAACATTGTGTGTGGCTTGGAGACCTTCCCGTTGATTCAAAGTGTGTGTGTGGTTCCAACCCGCTGACAGCCAGGCCGCCCGGAAGGCGAGACTGCTGGGAGGTCTGAGATACTTTTAATTGGATGTGGCTATAGAGAGAAAAAGTTCCAATTTTGATGTTGATTCTTAAAGTATTAGCTTGACAAAGCTTTGCATTATGGTGGAGAGAAAGGGAGAGGGGGGCAGAAAGGAAGGCCCTGTCCACAGGGTCCCGTAGGCGACCGATGGGCACCCTGCAGGCTGCGAGCCAGCAAGACAAGTGCAAAACTGAAGGTGTTCCTGTGATAACCAGGGAGACCCCTCAGCACCCTGAAAGCTGCAACTTTTTCATAAATTGTAGGAAAATAGCAGGGTTTCTTGGGTAAGCTTGCTTTTCTTCCAGCTTCCCTTTCTAACCGCACTTTTTCAAGTCAGCTTCGTTCATTGTTCCACGTGCTCCTGAATAATGTACGAGCAGGACCCTGTCAACCCAGGAGGCAAGAGCGGCCTGGGCGGGGGCTCGGGGCCTCTGAGGGAGCCCCTCCCTCTGCAGCCTCTGGGGTCAGTACTGTTTCCGGGCCCTGATACATTTGTGTCTATGTTGAAGGCTAATTTGGGGTTTATTTACGGGAGGTATAAAAGCCATCATGTAGGATATTGGGGAGGGACCTTTCACCCGCGTTCAGCCATGTTTCATTTAAAACCCAAATACAATGTTACATGTTAAAAATGAATCTGTGAGGAAAGGAGGGCAATCCTGATAGCTGGCCTTGCAGCTGTCCCGAAGGCAGTGTCCTGCGTGGGGGTATTGTCCTCAGCGTGGAGGCTCAGCCACTCCCACAGGATCTGTGAGGAAAGAGTATGGACAAGACACTTTGGGACCCTGTAGCCTGTTCCAGAAAATGGCTACATGAACTTCAAGTCCCTGGCTTGCTGGCCGGCTGCAGTGTTTGTCTTCTGATGGGCAGAGCTGTTTCCTGCAGGGGATGCACTAGAACTTAGCTCTGGTCAGTGGTTACCTGGCCGCCCGGCAGGCCAGCAGGGGCAGCTCAGAGAAGCAGAGGGAACCTGGGAAAGCGGACGAGGCAGGGGACACGGCCTAGGGCGGGGGCAGCTGTACCGAGGAGCCTGGCATTGCCACTTGCGTGCGTCCCTTCTTCCCCATGGGACTGGGGAGGGCCAACCATGGGCTTTGTGCTGGGGCGGTGTCCCCAGGAGAGGTTCCCACACCCCACTGGGCTTTCCCCCTGCACTAGGCCACAGTGTCACACTCGCCTGCTGACACCCCGCGTCTCCCATGAGGCTGCGTGTCTCCCAGGTCTGTCTTGTCCACCACGCCACCCCGAATGACCACAACAAGGTCCCACCTGGAGGAGGTTAACGAAGTCTTGTTGAGAGAATGAATGAATGAGGAAGGATGGGACCCGGAACGGGTCTCTGTTAATTCCGTTCTATGGATGGAGGAAGAAAGTGAGAGTTTTCCAGCTGGCCTCATCGGTCGTGGGTGCACACGTGCCTCTGTGGTCACAAGGGAACGTCCTGTGTCCCGGATGGGTCTCTATTCTCATTCCTCCGGAAGAGCCTGGTGGTGACAGACGTTCTTCCAGGGGGAGTGCTTTGATAAGCCCCCGTTTGAGAGCACCACTGATCGCGTCATTCCCTCACTGCTTTTGCTATGGGAAGGAAGGGCCTGCTTTATATACAGAAATATTCTGGGCCGAGCTTTCCACAGAAAAGATCCCCATTCCGCCTATAAACCCACCCAGATTCCTGCGTGAAACACGTTTGAAAACATGACAGACTGGGCATTTCTTTCCTCACCACCCCCAACACCATTCCTCTCCTTTGTGGTTCTCAGTTTCTTTATTCCCTATTTGACGGTGACTCCGTGGTATTGAGAGCAGTAAGCGTCCGGGTTTCAGGAGAGCTTGCGTGCGCTCACCAGACAGGCAGAACGCGGATAAACGGAAACCATGGTGTACCTGTCAGCTCACCTGTCAGCTCAGGAAACACTGACCTTTCTTGCCTTCCACTTGCTCCTCAGATTAATATTTAAAATAAAACAGAAGTATTCTGTCTCCAGTTTACCAAACGCAGCCATGCTTAGCGGCCTGAAGTGGATTAGAGCTGCTGTGACGGCACAGCCCACTTAGCAAAGTGTGGGCAGAGACAGCATGGGGCAATTTGCAAAACGCAGTCACCTCTGATCAATCCGAAGTAATCCGCCTGTTTATTAAACAGCAGAGACGCAGCCCAAGCCGACGCCAATTACACTGGTAACGGTTTTAACGTGGCACCCATGCCCCCAGCCTGGGGCCAGCCAAGCGTCAGCATCAAGGTAGCAGCTCACCACGGGAGCAAAGGCAACAAGGCAGGACGCCATGGGCACTGGCCAGGGGCCGAGGGAGGGGAGCGCCCAAGTCAGGAGGAGCTGTACACCGCATCTGTGGTGCTGAAGACACTGGGCTTTTGGAGGAACCGAGCGACGGTGCTGGCAGAATGCCGGAGAGCCCTGAGAGGTGACATGGCTTCAGAGGTAGAGCCGGCCCAGGCGGGGTCACAGGCTGAGCCAGTGGGAGCGTGGCTGGTGCCATGGAGTAGAGGAGACATCGTGCTGCCAAGGCCACATGCCAGACGCACTCCCATTTGTCCAAGGCCAAAGCGCCCACTGGAGCCCCCCACCCCCATCAGTGCCCCAGACAGCAGTTAGAGGGCCAGAGGGGCTTCTACTGGGGCACCGTCAACATGACCAGCCCTGAGGCCGCGTGACAGCCTGAACCCTCCGCAGGAGGGCAGTGTGGTGAGGCCATGCATTCTTCCCACTATGGCGACACCATGGCCTCCGGACCGACGGTGGCACTGCTGGCATTGTCAGTCAGCCCACCATAGGCATGACTCGCCACCAGACTGCCCTCTGGGCCTTGCCAGCACCTCCACACAGGACAGCAGAACCTGTCTTTACTGACAGCCACGCACACAGACGCTGACCAGGACCTTCCCGCTCGCCTCTCAGTCGTGGGTCTGCACATGCCCACATGGTCACTGAGGTGGCCTGAGGGCAGGGTGACCACACAACAAGGGCCTCCACAGATCACGACCCGTTTGATTCGGAAAAGCTCTGTCTGGTATTTTTTAATGACTCGTACTACTGACCAACTTCGTGAGTCGCCAGGAAAATGTAATCTGTCTTTCATGGGCCGACAAACACCGTGTTTTGGTCACACCTGCTGACAGTTGCCTTGAGAATGGAGTCCTCGAATGTTTGTTTTTTTCACTTTAAATAGCTCCTTTTTATAGAGGAAATTTATTATCAACTCTTTAAAATACGTTTCTAAGGAAACAAATTTTGTTGTCCTTAGTAAAAATGTTTACTTCGAAATTAAAGCTGTGCACATGAGCCCTCTGTGCCTGGTTCATCAGCAAATGTACGTGAAGGGAGACACTCTGGATGCATGTGAAATTAAAATTGTGCTTCGTTTTAGATGAGGATGTAACCAGTTTCCCTTAGAAAATATAAAAAGTGGGACACACTCTAAAAGAAGTGACAAGCAAATTCACAAAAAGCAAGAAAAAGAAACAAACACGCCAGCACCAGGTGGCCCACTGAGGCAGAGAGTGGCGTGCGGCAGAGCGGGTGTTGTGACGTGTTTTCTCGGGAGCAGGGCCGGCTGGGGGCTCAGACCACTGTCCACACAGGTCTCACACTGGGGAGATGGGCACGTGGCCTCCACAGGAGAAGACACACTGCTGGGGCTCAGCCAGGACCCAGCCACCCCTCAGTGACATGTCTCCTGGAGGCTTGGGGCTGCTTACGGGGTGCTTAAAGGCACTGCAGAAGCCATCGGCCAGTCCCTTGGCATGCCAGTGATCTGTCACTCTGTCACCTGGAGGGGAGCGCATGAGAATTTCATGTGGAGCCGACTACAAGACCCCGTCCTCACCCCACAGAGCACTGGAAATGGGGGACTTGGACTAGGTCACCCTTCAGACCCTTCCTGCCCCAAATCTCTGTGTTTCTGTGACAATCATACATTTCAGTGACTCAAGGCTGAAATCACACCTCCGGACACACAAGTACCTGCAGTGCTACACCTGGGGGAGCCCTGTACGCCTACACAGTCGTCACCCTCCGTGTGGGTTTTGATGTCTGCAGCCCCACATAAAGGACCCGCTACACTTCTCTGGAAAACCCGGCTGCTTTTATGACTCGGTGACATTCACTTTAAGTGAAAACAGTGCGTTTGCTGTGCAAATCCAGCCCCAGACACTTGCAGCCGGGTGGCTTCCCCAAGCCCATCCGGAGAGCAGGTCACCCCCATTGCACCCCCAGCCAGCAGGCCAGAGGGGTTCCTTAATTTGGCGGGAACGCCCTCTGAGATAGATAGAAAATGTATCTCATTTATTGGAGCTCGTTGCTGTTGATTAATCTCAGGCCGAGACCCCCAGCCTCCGCTGGGTTTTGAAACTGCCTCGGTGGCCCTGTGCGCGTGACTGGATCGATCCGCCCAGCTGCACCTGAAGGTAAACGGAGCGTTCATTGATTTCTCGTGTTAAACGACGGGCGCTGCTTTAAAACGTGAAGCTCATGAATTAGAAGTGCCCGCACAGGAGTCACAGAAAGCGCGGTTTCTCTGGTCCCCTCGGCTGGGACTGGGGAGCCGCTGGCTCTCAGAGGTGGGCGGTCACGCTGACCGCAGCCCCGCCGGCCACACGCGCCCCCCTGTGGCTGCAGCCTGCAGCGCAGTCATTCCCGTCAGAAGTGCCTGGGAGCCCGGGGCGCTGTCCCGGGCGCTGTCCGGGGTCCTGCCGACGGGTGGGAGGTTGGGGAGCAGCAGGCACTACAGCGGCCCTGGACGTGATGGGCAGCCAGCCCCTGGGAACCCGTGTGTGCGGAGCTGGGGCGTTTAGGCTTGGGGACTGGGCACCCCGGATGGGTTGTCTGTCCCCGGTCCCACGACAGCAGTCCCCTCCGCCTCTCACTGTCTCACCGGCAGCCCAGGGGAGGGGACATGGCAGATCACTGTGTAGCTGAAGGTCAGGGGAACAGCCAAGGGCTGGCATGGGACAACAAGGACACAACACACTGCCCCAGCCCCGCCCGTGGGCCTCTGAGCCTCCTCAGTTGTGGGCTCTGTGCCCGAGTGTCCGGATGTGAGCACGAGCTTCCGGAGGCGGGAGGCGAGACCACAGTGCTGCGCAGGCAGCGTCCGGAGCCACCGCGGTGTGTGGGCTGGACAAGGGCGGAGCGTCCGGCAGGTGCCACTTTGAACACAGGATGTGGAGCGTGGCGGGGGGAGGGGAGGGCAGGTGGCCCAGTGAAGGGCGCTTTGGATGCAAGGCTATGGCAGCTAAGTGGTCCCCGGAGAGACGGTCCAGCTACAGGAAACTCCCGGAATAATAATCTGTTTTCGGCAAACATAAGAACCGTGGAAGTTCTGAGCAAAGTTATAGCTAAACCTCTTTATGTTACTAAATTAACGTCAAAGCCCCAAAGAGGCTCTTGGTTAAAAGCATAATCCTAGGCAGTACCCAAGCCTGAGGGGTGGCATCCATCCTTGTGCCGGGCGGGCGTTGGCGATGGTGTGGAGACGCAGCGGGGCAGGGAGGAGACAGTGGGCCCTCGGGCGCCCGTGGGGACGCAGCCTTGGCGCTGGCTGGCCGTCGCCTGGGTGCCCGACTAGTGCGTGGGCCCCTGCCCTGCACTCACCGCCGCCCCAGGTCTCACACACGCACACACGCGTGCACACTGGGTGCCGCTCGGCCTCCAGGAAGCGGCGTCTCCACACACTTCCTCCTCTATCTTGGCGTCTTCACTGCCCTGGGCCAGGCAAGCTACTGAGTTTTTCCCTCATCCAAAACCTGTAGAAAAGCACAAACAAAAGGGGAAAATTGACACAATAGCTTCACCTCTGCCTCACGGTCACACTCTGAGACGTGTACCAAGTGCTGAAGGTGTCACCCCCTCTGAGCCCCAACCCCCCCACACACACACACAGCCCCGGGAGGAAACGCTGCCGCATCTGGGCACCCAGCTCACACGCCGCACACATTCGCGGCTCGTCAGCCATTAGTTCTAGTTGGACTTTGTTCCGTTTCAGAAGCAAACTCCGGTGTTGGCCATCACCCCTTCACAACACGTGGGGGAGGTCCCCCACCCTGAGCCTAGGGATGGGCCTCCTTTTCTGCAGTGATATCAGATACTTAAACAGCCTCGGTGATAACTTGTTTCCTCCTTCTTTGTTTGCTGCTGCACATGACGCTAGTGTTGTTATTCTTGCATGAATATCTGTGTTTGTGCTATAATTTTTGTAAATTAGATTACAAGAAATGGGATTTTTTTTTTGCAACTAGAGTATGTGCATTTTTATTGTTAAATTACCCTCCAAAGGGGCTTTACCAATTTACACACGTAATGGCAGTCTATGAGAAAAAAATATTATCAAGCCTTTTGACTTTTGCCAATGTGATAGGCAAAATATTGTTTAATTTTTTATCTTTTAATTATTACAAAGTTGAACATATTTTCATTTACTCATTTCCACTTGCATGTCTTCTCTGATTTACCTGACTCTTTTATTTTTCTTTTCCTTTTTTCTTATTGATTTGTATTTTAGCCATTTGTAGATTGGAAATATTAACCTTTTAAGACTTCCAGATTTTAAAAATGACTTAGGTTTTGTGACAATCTAGCTAAAGATAAACAAGTATTTCATGTTTTCTTCTAGCATTTGTAGTTCACTGTGTTTTGCATTTAGATTTTGATCTGTGTCTTTTATCTGTAGAGCTGGTCGGCATCTCCCTTCGCTCTCTTACAAAAGGCTGTCTCACTTCCCACTCATACTTAGTGGGTAATTCATTCTTCACCCGTTGGTGTGGACGCCGCCCTAGTCCCTAGAGTCCCATGTGAATTGGATGTTTCTGGACATCGCACTTTATTCCACTGAAGTAAACCCTTGCTGTTGTGTCACACCATGCCACCTTATTGCCGTCCCAAGCACAGTGGCGTCTGCACACACACGGCTCCTGCTTCTCTCCCTATTTTTTGACCGCTCCTAAACCTTGCTCTTCCAGGAGCTGAATTCAGATGATCTTCAGAACCAAATCACCAAGCACATAGGTATGCACACATGACACCCCTGATTAGAAATGACTAAAACTACACAGTACTTTAAAATGGACTGGTGTGTCACAATGGAAGGTCTTTCGACCCCGAGTGGAACCACTGTTTCTGTCCGTTTGTGAAGGATGTGGATGACTGTTTCCGTAAAGTTTCGCAGTGTTCTTCACCGACACTCACCCTTCTAGTTACATGTGCTTCTCCGTGTTGATAGCTGTCGTCGTGCGAGCTCCTCCCACTCCAGTTTCTTACCAAAGCCGTGGGCTTTTACCCACTATCCTCCTCCGACGTCCTGCTGAATTCTTACTAGCGCGGTAATGGACAGCTGGGTCTTTCGGGTTCCCTGGATACACAGTCATATCTGCCCCAAATCACAGTTTTGCGGTTTTCAGTGTTCATGTGAATGTCATATTATAGTAGCTTGAGCCTTTAAGACAAGACTGAATGACAGAGGTGACAGTGCCCTTTCTGCTGACACAGTCACACTGGACGAGGTAGGAATTACTTCTCACACCCCACACCGTGCAGTCCTTGTTCTAAGCACCCGAGAGTGGTGATAATAACGTTATGTCTTCAGATCGCTCATCAAGTCACTGCTTGTCACAAACACCTGGAGAACGTGCTAACGGTGGAGCTACGGGTCCCCCCTGCAGCACATCAGCTGCGCTTCACTGAGTTCGGACTGAGTGCTAACACTGCATCTGTGTGTGTCGTGAGCTCACAGCCTGCCCACATCTTGGACACTAAGGAGGAGATGACCGGTGGTGTCTCCACCATGAGGTACCGTGGGGCAGAACTGGACAGGATGGGATCCAGCGACCACACATGGGCGGCCCTGCCAGCGAGTCCTGGTAACCGAGGTCTACAGAGCCCTGCACTTCCTGCGACCTGCTCTGGGCCCGGGTTCCCAGTTGTTTTTCCTGTGTCATGTGTTGGTGTGCAGACACACACATGGTGACCTCCCCCGCACACACGCATATGCACACACGTGTGTACACAGCACTTCCTGTCACTAAAGACGCTGTCCTCGGTCCTGACTCCCTACTTTCCTGGGACTCCTCAGAACCAGACGCTTTGTGTTAGAAGGAATGATGAATGTTGGTGACGTGCCGTGTAACCGTCCCTTGGTAGTCATTTCCAAGTGATCTGAGTACAGACAGCAGTGTCCTTTTCTTCGGGGACAGCTGGGAGCGATTAGGATGGCATACAAGCGAGAGTTTTTCAGTGGTTTCTCTCGCAGACTGTTTCTGCTGTCTGTCCAGGTCATGGATGGGTGATTCCATGTGCTGGCCCCGAGGTGAGAGGTGCTGGGTGCCCACACGTGGGTGATCGGCGTGAAGTCCTGCCACCACGTCCATGTAGGCTGCGCCAGCTCAGTCCCCTTCTTGCTGATTCTCTCTCTCTTCTCAAACACCTCCTGAAATCGGTCCCACCCAATGTGGAGCGCACCCCACGGCACCCCTTTTATTGATGCCTGAGCCTACAGCTACTCAGCACAGCTGCTAGTGTCCCTGGGTCGTGCGTTTGATTCTTGTGGGAGCCAGTGAGTTGTGTTTGGCCCAGAGTTCTAAACTGGCAGCTGTGCTCCGGGCAGGTCAGCCATGACACGGCCGGCCCACTGACTGGGCACAGCATCCGCAGCCCGGGGAAACCAGCAGGCCTGTCCCCGATGGGTGACAGGGAACATGAGTGTCACATACACAGGGCAATATCTGCTCTCCATGCCCAGAAATCCAGGACCATCTGGACAAGGCCGCATGGGCATAGAGCCGGAGTGTAAGAGCTCTTAGGTCTTCAGGGCTCCACTCGGGTGGGTTTTTAGGAAGCTGAGAACTGATGAGCCATCTTATGGGACGTTAATGCACCTTAACAGGAATGTGGCCAGGAGCTGGCCAGGCTCTTGAGGCTGATTCTGAATGCTACTAAGTCAGGTGACTTGACAAAGGCAGTGGAAACATGACTGAACTAAGGGCGACACACAGCCTGGGCAGAGCCGGCAGCCTGGGTGCAGGAATGAGCTCTCAGCATGTGCTGCCAGGACGCCTCCGACCTGCGCTTGTCATGAGACAGGAACCCAGACGAAAAAGCGAGGGCACCTGGGACTTTCCTGAAAAAGTGGGGTCACTGCTCAGAGGGTAACAAACCCCTGTCATCCTGAAACCTCAGACTATACTGTGTGACTGATTGGTCACAAGGCCTGAATGAATTTTGGTAGCTGTGTTTCCTGGGACTAGATACAGAAAACTCATGGTGTCACAAGGATGGCCCTCAAAGAGACTGGACACCGGAGCTCTGACATACAAAGGGTTAACATCTGTTAGAAAGTCAGCTATGTCGTCCCAGGTGGTGAAGCGATTCAACTTCTGTGAACAAATGAACCCCTTGGACACTGATTCCCAGCCCAGCAGAAATCGACGTCAGCCCCCGTGCTGGTCCCTGGGATGGCCGAGTCATTGGTTCAGGAACTCGGGCTGTGTGGAAATGGGGGTCATGATTAGCCTTCACTGGTACCCCCAGGACATGATCAGCTCCCAGGGCCTGTGTCATGGAGGCTGACGCTTCTCTGTCCCCATTATGTTACCAATAGTGTTAAGCTGATGTGCCGGCCAGCAGAGGGGAGCAGCTTGATCCTGGCCATCGGCAGCTCTTAAATTCTGTTGGAAACCGGGAACTCTGATTGCTCTAACTGGACATGGTCCTACAAGAGCTAACTGGCTCCCGACCACAGCCACTGCGGGCTGGACAGCGACGTGGAGCCGTGCACGCTCCCAGGTCTGCAGTGGCGCCTGCTCACTGGGTCAACAGCTGAGACACCACCGTCACCAGAAGCGAAGCACTCAGGCCATGCACGTTTTCATGAAGCGTTATGAGGACAGAGGGGCGTTTCACACTGGAGAGGCTTCTGGCCATCAGACTGCGGCGGGGAGCAGTTAGGGTGTGCGAACGCCTTTCTCCTTCCCCCTCTGCCTTCACGGTGTTGTTGTTCTTGTCCAAATGTTCAGTGACTGTTACCGATGGAAACAGCCCCACTCCATGGCCAGTCACTCTTTGGGGCCTCGTGACGGCTCCCCCGTCAGATGGGGCTGCTCACCTTCGGGCACCTACCCCTTCCTGCAAGAACGCTCACGCCTCATGCATCTGAACCGCACCCAGGTTTGGGGGTCCAGCCCAAGCCCACTGCCCCACCTGCTTCTCCTCGACACCAAGCCAGCTTAGCAGTAGCCATTGTTCCCCACACCAGCTGGCTGGCCCGGGCCTGTGCCGTCTCACCCCAGTGTGGACCGGCGCAGACTCACTAGCTCAGTCCACTGTGAGCTATCGCACACACTGCTCCAGGCCTGGAGGTGCGCAGTCCATCCTTCCAAACGCCGAAGGTGCGCCCAGGAGCAGGCCTTGGCCCCCCCGGCCCTGGGCGCCTGCCGGCCCGTTCACCCAGCTCCGCTCACTTTTCTCACACGATGCTGGTGAGGACGGTGTCTGAGTCGTTTCACATCAGGCTGTCGCCGGCCAGTGACACCTGTGTGAGATCCAAGCAAATGTTTTCCCCAAGGACAGACAGCGGGCAGCAGGCAGGTAGCCTGGGGAAGTCGTTATGGAACTGCCGTCACCTCCGTGTCACACACCCTCCCCGCCTGTGGGCAGAGCGGTCGTCCTGTGCGCAGGGCCAGCCCCCCGCCATGCACACCTTCCTAGATCCTCTGCCCACAGAACACACCAACCTCTCAGTGTCACAGCAGGGCCTTCCCAGCCTTGCCAGGCCAGCTGGCGAGCAGCATCCCTGCAGCAGGGTCAGCTTACTGTCGCCGGATGGGCAACGTGTTAGCGGGCGCGAGCGAAGCACTGAGAGAATTGTCTTTCAGATCTGTGTGTCACTGCACTGCTCCCCCACAGCCTGCATCACTGGTTCACAAAACGTGACCCCTCCGGCGCCAGGTCCCAGCGTCTACGGCCATACCACCCTGAATGCACCCCATTGCTTCTGACCTCTGAAACAAAGGCGTCCCCAGAGGAGAGGGTCAGCGCATGCGTTTGGAAGAGCTCCTGGTGCCTTTGGAGGAAATGGTGAGAGCCCAGCTTCTGACCTTCACAATCCCATATCCTCGCATGCACAGAGCCCACCGATACCAGAGACCTCAGAGCTAAGCAGGAAGAAGGGGGACACAAGACCTTCAACACCGAAAATGCTTATTGAACATGTGGTTTCCGTACATGCTGCTGGTAAGAGTATTTCACTGGCATCATCGTTAAACAATAGTAGTTCACTTGATGACACTTTGCGCTCCGTGACGGATGCGGTTCAAGCAGCAGAAACTTCCAGTCATATTCTGTTTGTATAAACCCTGCTCGAAAGCCGAGCACAGTGCCAGCACGTCTCTAAAATGAACTGCGCTGTGTTCAACAAACAGAATGAAGGGTGTCAGAATTCCATCCCTAAATTACATAGTGTGAGGGAGGAGGGAGTGAAAAGACTTTTGAGTCACCACTTTCCTCCAAATAAAACCATGAACTGCAGTCGCGGTTTGTAGGAGACCCCAGTTAGCAGATTCTAAATCAACTATCTGAAGGAGACTCCGTCTTCCCTTTCCTCCAGACTTGGGGTTCCCCCAGCCAGACGGCGGAACAGACATCTGCTTCTCGGGATAATGACTGTGGGCCCCTCACACACACGACGGGGTGCCCTCATTTTCTGACTTTTTTGAGGGGGCCTCATGGACCCACCTTGACATTTATTACAGGGCCACCACCAGTGACATTTTCCACTGAATCAGATCTGCCTGGTTTGCACTCTTACAGAGTCTGAACCACATGGCTGATTGTTTCTCATTTTTCTTTCGGCTGCCTGGACGCGCAGGACAAGTTACGAGCTGAAATGAGCAGCGAGACGGGACACTGCAGCCTGCAGATGTGCAGTGTGGACTTTTTCTTCCTTATTTTTCTCAGTATTTCTGCTGGAGCTGATTTTTTCGTTTACACTTTTCCACTTTATTGTATGTACTCTTGTAAGCTGTCTGGTTGAATAAGCAGAGATCTAATTTTAGTGCACAAATAAGTGGGAAAGTAAACAATGACGTGAGCATTTGTCGTGGGAGCAGTTGAGGAGACCCCATACCCGCTCTTGCTCGGGAGTGTGAAGAGCATACTTTTCTTTATTCAACAACCCTGCTGAGTGTCTGCTCCCCGCCCGCCCCAGTGGCCATGGGTCAGGTCAGTGAGCATGCTGCAGGAGACGTCCTCAGGCTGGGTCTGGGCGCTCTGGACTGAGACTGCGCCAGAGGGAAAGCTGAGATTCAACAGGCAGAGAAGCCGGGGGGGGGGGCATAGAACAGTGTTCTAGAAGGGGCAGCCTCTGCAGGGGCCATGACACAGTCCGGGAGGGGAGGGCTGGCGAGGCTCAGGAATCACAGACAGAGAGCCGGAGTGTGGAGACCTTCTCAGGTCACAGCACCGTCTCTGTAGGCCGTATGGGGCTGCAGGGTCTTCACCCCCAAGTCAGTAGTAAACCAACTGAAGGTTTACATGGGAGGGCAACACAGTCTGATATGTTTTCAAACTATGTGGCTGGTCTTAGGAAGAACAAACTAGGTGGGGGAGGGGGCCAGCAGAGTGGAGGGAGGGAGGCTGGGGGCTCCGCAGGAACTGGGGTGCCATTAGTGGGAGACATTTAGGGTGCAAAGTCAGCAGGGCCTGGAGGGGAAGCCGAGCTGCAGGGTGACCCTCTGGGGTGACCCTTCTCAGCCCAGGTGCTCAGCCCTGGAAGAGCGTCCCCTGTGGGGCAGTGCACACGTGTTTTACTGTTTAGAAATCTGAGGGCAGGTGCTGAGTGTGGTTACATTTACACAGGACCAAGGGAACGCTGACATGGCTCCAACCACGTGTTTGTGCCCAATGTCTGCTGGCGATTCGGGGTCCAGCAGGGACCCCACTGTCCTGTAAGTGGGCGTGTGGCAATGGAATTCCATATTCATGTCTCGCTACTGTTATGACACGGGGTTGGACTGATGTGTTCCAGCCTCAGTGTCTCTATGTCTGCTTAGTCATCCTGTTACACCCAAGGGTCAGCACCACCTGTCGGACCAGAGCAGAGCGGTGGAGTGGGGGTGCTGGAGGCAGGGGCGTCTGGGGACCAACCGGCCGAGTGGTGCCATTGTTGCCGGGACTGCTGGCAGCTCATTAGCTCTGCCCCCTTCAGATTAGCAGTAATTAAACTGTGAAATCGGACCAGCGCCTTAAGCCCAGACACCATGCCAGGCTGTCAGGAGGAAGCGCGGGGATAAATCACCAGCCCGTGCATCGCGTCTCCCCTTGGCACGGGCGAGGCCTGCGAGAGGCCAAATAATGAGGGCATTCAGCCTCTGCTGTGGGCCGGGCACTGGGCAGCGAGCTTTCAGAGCGTTGTCATGGCGATGACGGGGCGCGGGCAAACCCTCCCGCTCACTGGTTAATGAAGACGATCGTGAAAAATTACACCAACATTACAGCCATTTCTTGTACGCCGACTGGCACACGTAACCTCACGCCCAGTGGCACCACACAGTGGGGACAGTAATTGTGTGTTGACAAATGGAGCAAAGATTCCGGGGAATGTCTGACTCAGACGCATGAGTTAGCGCAGTGATTTCGTGCTCCTTTGAACACTCAGTGGGTGGCATCAGGCTGTGGGTGCCAAAGACCATCTCCAATCACTTCTCATTGTTTGCTGAAGAAAAGACACTGCAATTAAAGGGAAACTGCTCCCCTCCACAGGAGGAATGAGAGCGAGATAAACTCACATTTTTAAAATTTTAGGGCCATCACTATTTATCATTTCCAAAGGATTGTTCCTGTGGGGTGACGTCTTTAAGTTTACTTTGTTAAACTGCTTTTCTCTCTCTACTGAAACATTTGGGGTGGGGCAGAGGGTGCTAAGCGCTCGTGGCACGTCGGTCCCAGTCATCTCCATGTGCCTGATTATACCCATCGTGTCACCTTGTAAAGACAAGTGCTGCAGCAATGAGGGGCGCGTGCTCTGCGTAGCCAGGGACAGTGGGCGTCCAAGCCGGAGCCAAGTTGTCACCGTGGCGAGGTCACTTCTTGGCTCTAAAGAAGAGCCTGATTGAGTGGCATGTGTGTGCCATGCTTCCGTCCCTCGGAGGGGCCAGGACTGCGTACGTACTGTGAGGGACTAGTCCCCTGCGTCTCCAGTCTGGACTCCGTAGAGGTTCACAAACCTGGGTTGTGGCCTCTTCAGGGACCTCGGTTGTTGGTTAGAGGCGCGTCAGCGGCGGCACCTCAGGTGGGGCTGCCCACCTTGTGCTTTGGGTTTGGTGTGCGGGGAGGACAGCACTGGCGGCCACTCTGTTGGTGACTCATGGTGGCAGTTCTCTCTGCTGCTGCCGCGGTCAGCAGGGAGTGGGGAGGGGCTTGGTCCCAGGACCGTGTCTCCTCAGCACCCTCCGCTCGGCTGCCTTGGGTCCTACCACACTTCCCACTGAGAACCCACCGCCCAGGCGTGTAGCTGAGAGGCTGTTTCGGGGAGAGGTCACCAGGGAACCGGCCGAGAGGGAGCCTGCGGGCCCGGGGTGCAGGATGAGGGCGGCGGAGGGTGCCAGCGGGGCTCACGGTGATGGTGACGAGCCGCAGCCCCCTCTCCAGTCTTGGAGCTTCCTGAGAGGGCAGCCTGCACTGTGATCACCACCTCCACCCCGCAGCACCATGCTGGGCACACAGTAGGTGCTTCTTTGTTGGAAAGGAGGGCACAGGGGGAGAGGGATGACAGTGGTTTGTGCCCATCCAGGCCAGAGTCGGCGCCACTGAGAACAGGGCCAGACCGGAAGCCCCGACCCTCCTGCACCCCTTCCTGTGTTCCTCCGAGCCCGGGACTGGTGGCCGTGGCATTGGGGGAGGGACAGGCTCCCACTGTAGCTAGGTGGACCTGCCATGTGGCCTGGGAGACCCTCTTAACCTCCCTGTGACGTTTGCCAGGAGCTCAGGACAGCCCTGCTCCTGACCCTGAGGCCTCAGAGAGCCGTGTGACTCCCCCGCCATCACGGGGTGCCAGGGGTCTCAGGCAAACAGGAAGGGCTGGAGCCGCGGACGAGTGTCATAGGCACTATTATTTAGAAAACAGTCTGATCGGTGACAGTGAATGCTCAACGTCTGTGCCGTCTTGAGGGCAACACAGTCACCAACTTAACAGGAAAGACACACGTGCTCCGAATGGGGAAGCCTCACAACCAGCTAGGGACCCCCCACACACACACAAATGCGCGTGTTGAGCTCCTCCGTCTGTTCCGCTGTCCCCACCCAGCACCGCCCGCCTGGCGTCCAGAGCTCAGCCTGCCTGCCCATGTCTGGCGCTCATTGGTGCCAATGGCCACCTGGGGACAACAGTGCTGTCAGCTCAGCTCTGGGGCTTCCGTGTCCCTCCCTGTGCAGCCCCAGGACCTGCCTCGCGTGTCACCGGCCACACCCGCACGCCCCGCCCTTGGGGGGCGCTGTCCTTAGGAGGCTGCTTTGCCGCGGGACAGGACTGTCCCCGCCTGGAACCTCCGCGCAGTCTCCGCGCAGGTCCCCCTCCCATCTCCTGACCTAGCTCTTGGGGGTCTCCTGGCATCCCGGTGGCTTCTCACCCACTGCCCGACCTCTGACCCCGACGGGTCCCTCGGGTCCTCCCACCTGCCTCGCGGAGCCCCGCCCTCGGCGTTATTGACGGACGCCTCAATCCACGCGCAGCGGGAAGAATAACGGCCGAAAAAGCTATTTCTCTTTCTCCTGAGCGCTTTCTCATCCGTCAGGAACAGGCCGCTTTTCCCTCCCTTCTGATTCACTCACCCTGATACCGCCTGTAAATTTAAAGCTGTTTGTTGAGTCGCCTGCTAACAGCTTTCCAGCCCTTTTCTCCTAATCGCTGAGGCTGCTGTGCATCATTGTGCGTGACAGTGATGTCGTTACTCTTAGTGCCCCGGCCACAAGCTAGGACTGAGCCAGGACCCTGCCCCACAGCCGGGATTATCAACACCCAGACTGTCCAGTGTGGGACCTCCAGGAGGACAGGCACGTGAGCCCTTTGTCCCCAGGACCTCCTGATGACGGCTGGGCCACCTGCATGCGGGGCGGGGGGAGCCTGTCGCCGGCCCCTGTCCTGTTTGGCTGCCCTCAGTCCTCTGAGATCGCGCTGTCCCATCGTTAGCCGCAGGGTTTCCAGTGCCGACTGCCACTTGCCTTTGACTGTTCTTTTGTCCTGAGACATCGTGGAAGCATCTCCACCTGGAAGTTGAGGTGGGAGAGGAAGGCTCTGGAAACCAGGAGCAAGGCTTGTGCCTCAACTGGGGGTTAAAGCCAGTGGTGTCCACAGTGGCCGAAGGTGGGTTTGCTAAGGTGGGAACTGACCATCTGGCGGATGCAGCTGGGAAACAGACAGTGAGGTAGGAGGGAGGGGGAGAGAGGAGGGAGCAGGGGGCCCAGGCGAGGGCCCCCCAGCTGCCCCAGGACAGGACGGTGGCACTCAGACAAGGACGGATGGGCCTGGCCTGGCCTGTGGAACGTGGGGCAGAAGCTGGCCACACCTGTTCCCTTCAGGAGACAGTGGAGTCAGACTCAGGGGTCCCATTGTATTGGACCAGCACTTGAGGTCCCTCCAGCACCGTCCCCCCACGCTGGGTCACCACACTGGGTTCCCTTGGTGACTGCCCTGGAAGCAGCAGCTGAGCTGAGGGACAGGCAGGCGGGTTGCGGAAGTCCCTTCAGGGGTGCGGGGCTGGGCCCCCCAGCGGAGGTGAGGGCACCCGGGTGACGGTGAGCCCACTGAGCATGTGCAGACCTCTCTGGACAGGTAGTCGGCCCCAGGTGTCTTCACGTCCATCACATGCAGAGGCACAGGCATGTGCGTGCGTCCCTCCCGCTGCCCGGCCCTCGGTCACTGGCTCTGTCCTCTTCTTTCCTGCATCCCTTCCCTCCCCATCAGCCTCTACAGGAGTGGCACTGTGCTTTTCACCCTGGAAGTGGTCCCCTGTGGGGTGACACTGGAAAACAGTGGTCCCTCGGCCTGTGATGTGTGGCCGAGGCTGGAGGAAGGCCAGCTTCCCTCACGGGTCACGTGCAGACTCCCTGAATTAAACAGTCATCTGGGGAAAATGGGAGGAAAGGGCCTCCTCAGCAACACCCCATCTGTTCCAGCAACCGCTCTGCTGGTCCCCTTCCTCCTGGAAGGAGGTGGCTGCTGGCCCTGAATGGAGGGCTCCTGGGCCAGGAAGGGGCGCTGCTAAGGCTGGGGCATAGGGGCTGCAGGCCTGGGCGCCTAAGGCCTCTGTGCTGGTGGCATCTGACATTTTATTTCAATGCACGCTGCTTTCATTCGGACACAGCCTCTGCTGCGCCCGGGCCCCCACCCATGGAGCCTTCTCTGGCCCCTCTCCCTCACAGACCAGCCTCCTCGGGCCGGCTCACACAAACTACAAGCTAGCCGCCTCCTTACACTGGCCGTGCCCAGTGCCCCCGTCCCATGGTGTCCCTTTGCTTGTCAAGATGTCTCCATTTGCAATTTGTAACAGAGAAAGAAATCAATTCCTGGACGTTGCAGCTGCACGCAACCCACCAAGCCCATTAATGGCTCTTGGGTTGCCATCCCCCCCTCACCTTCTTAACCGGGAAAACGCGGATGCTGGAGGAGGTGGGGTACTCACTGGCCGAGAATTTCTTTAGGGAGCCTCTGGCCCAGGAACCCTTTCCATGCAGATGTAGACGTGGCCCCAAACGTCCCGCACCCAGGGCTGAGCCCGCTGCTGTCCAGCAGGACAGGCAGACGCCCGTGCCCCCAGGCGCCCTAGAGAAAACCTGTCCTGGAGATGGAGACACAGCGTGGTAGGAACCAGCCTGGAGCTCTGGTGGAGCCCCGAGAAGGCCGTGAGAACAGTCAGGGTCCCTTCACAGGCCAAGCGCGCCCCCCACCCACTCAGCACGTGTGTGCGCGTGCGCTCAATGTGGTTCAAGTGGAGGAAAGTGCCTGGAGCAAGGGGCTTCTGTTGGCCCAAACAGAAAAAAGCGCACTTAAAATATGTTTAGCTAAACAAATGTGCATACAAAAAAATCAGTAACAAAAATTTTCACCTGCATAAAACACACGAATCCACGTTGCCGCGCCATCCGGGCCCAGGAACCCTGCTAGCCTCTTGTTCTGAGCGGGATGCGGCGGGAAACTGTCCTCTTGCCACGCAGCCCGCCTGGACTCGTGTGTAGAGATGGGCGTGTCTGTAAGTGACAGCAGACGGTGCACGGTGCTGTTGCCTGGTGAGCCTGTTCTCTGTCGTCCACACCCAGAGCACATCATCCGTGGTTTCCCCACAAAAGCCAGCATGGTGACATGGGGACCGCTTGTCTGCACAGGGGCTGAAGTTAGCATCTTCAGTAATTAGGCGCTTGATGCAGCCCAACCTGTGGGGCCAGCCCTGGGGCAGAGAGACGCCAGAGCACAGGGCACAGGGCGTCAGTTGGCCCAGGCCAGCCCGAGGCCCAGGTGCCCCTGTGTCCACCGTAGTGACTCTGAGAGCTCGGGCAGGCTGTCCGCACAGTGTTCCAGAATGCACCCAGCTGCTTGCTGCTGCTTTAAACGATTTCACAGGATTCACCTTTCCTCCCCAGGAAAGATTAGGGTGGATGCAGGTCCCCTTGGGGGAGGTGACATGATGGCCGGCACACCAGGTATGAGGTGTCACAGCCCATCCGTCCCCAAAGGCGCTGAGCTCTGGGGTCAGGGGGTAGGGGCAAACAGGCACAGGGGCTGGACCCCTGGCACATGTAGCACACGTCTCGTAAACTCCCCTGGGGGAGGTACAACTGCCTTTGATATTGGTGTCCGCTGCTGCTATTCGGGCAATTTAGAGAAATGAAACTGCAGACCAGGCTGAGAGCCCTGACTATTCGCTTTAATCTTGGGGATATCGTAGATTAGCCGTGTGGCCTTGTGCAAGTCTCTCACTGCACTGGGCATTGGCGCTTCGCCTCTGAAAAAATCTGTAAAGTCAGCCTTCTCTTTCTATGTCACAGGGACTGGGGGACGGGAAGTGGAAACTTAGGCGTGACGTGCTCCGAGCTCCTTGGGATAAAGATGCTGTCTAAATGGGAGGAGCCTGTAAAAATAACGTGATACAAAATCAAATCTCAAACTCAGAGACTTCACGGCTGTTCCCGTTCCTCGGCTGCCTTCTCTGCCCTCAGCCCCTTCCTGTCTCCTCTGGGACAGGGTCTTGCGCGCCCCCGGTGGACGCCGGTGGGACAGCCACGCTTTGACTTGGGGACACTCTAAGAACCTGGTCTCCTACCCGTTCATTTAATTAAAAACGATACATTCCAAACCATGAAACGCTTCTCCAGAAGCAGCACAGAGATCTGATCTTTCCTTGATGACTCATGATATGTCTTTGATGCTTAAAACTCCAAATATCAAATTATTTCATTTAAAATAAAAAACTGTGCGTGTCCCGAGCGTGCACTGGGGCCGCCTACAAGGACGCAGTGCTCTGTGCCCCAGGGACGACCCGGGGCCCCTGCAGGGGGAGCCCTCGCACACCCCACTGCCCCGTGTCGCCTCGTGCTGGGACTCAGAGCCAGGAGGCACTGGCCTGCGGCTCCAGGACCTTCCGCAGGATTTCAGGTCCCGCCGGTGAGTCCCTTGCGTCCGTCCTCCTCCGCCGCAGTTTTGCCAATAAAGGGCACACCGCCGGCCAGCTGTCCCCACTGCCCAGTGCCCCTTCTCTCGAGTGTCTCCTTCCTGATGTTAGGACGCACATAGAACCCACGTGCAGTGCATATGGAGTGTCAGCCCCGCTGCCCGCGGACGCTGTCCGTGCCCCTTCTCTCGAGTGTCTCCTTCCTGGTGTTAGGACGCACGTAGAACCCACGTGCAGTGCATATGGAGTGTCAGCCCCGCTGCCCGCAGACCGCTGTCCGTGCCTAGTGAGGAGAGTTGCTTTGCAGCCGTGTCCCCGCGGTGCTGCAGTCAGCTGTGGTAGCTCATTCTGATCAATGCAATAAGCAACTAATAAATAGATTTTTTAAAGACATGCAGTGCCGCGCATGGGGGTGGACTTCGTATTGTTGAAAAGTGGTGGTGTTCGCAGAGAAACAGAATTGTCAAACCGCGGTGCACAGAAGAGTGAAGCCCCCTGCGCGGCCCCAGCTCTGCGGGAGCGGCGTCCCCACGAGGGCCTGTGCCAGGGCCAGGTCCTGGGGCCAGGGGAACACTGGGGGGGCTGGACACACGCCTTTCCCGCCTGTGTGTCCTCCTGAGCCATGTCTGTGAGGCTGCGGTGTCCCCCGCCGACAAGAGCCCCTCTCGAGGATTTGGGGGTGGTGCTTGCAGCTCACCAGGTGATGGGCTCGATTGGTAAGCAGGTTCCGTGCCAGACAGTCCAAGCCGGCGAGGCGGTGCCCAGGATGTGCTGGGAATTGTGGCCAGTGCTTCAGCCAGGACTCAGAGAAACTGAACGTACCTAAAAAGCAATGCTCATTACATTCCGGTCACACCTAGCCACGTTTCGGGGAAAGCAGGCTCTTTCCTGTCCTGCTTCAACTTGAGACCATGGAACTCGAACGGGAGCACGGGCCCCCCAAGATGGAGGTCGGAGGCCTGTACGTTGCCGGCGGTCATTTGCCTCAGGTGCTAACGCCCCGCCAGGCACAGGCCAGAGCTGCCCCTGGGTATGAGGTGGGTCCGGTGTCCGGGCGCCCTCCGTGTGGGGGCGACTCGCGTGCGTGTTCTCTGCGTGCTGGCCACCGCGGGCCACCGGGTCGCGTGCTGCCCTAACTCTGGGCGCCGTGAGCAAAGCCCCCACCCGTCGCTCCAGGAGGCGCGCCGGGGCCACCCACGCGTGGCCAGAGTCAGGTTTCCGAGCCCTCCCAGAGGAGTAGCCTTCCCAGACTGTCTAGTGAAGGCAGCAATGCACGGAAATAAAAGTCAGCGCGATTTCGAGTGTGTGCTGAGGCTTCATGACACACTCGCTGGAGCCAGGCCTCAGCGCTTGTTTGTCCAGGACACCGTGTGCTGCTCAGGCTTCCTACCGAGCAGGCACGTCACCCTGGGAGCTCCTGCAGCCTCTGCAAAGGGCAGCCAAAGCCGCAGCAAATTTATTCTACCCTTTAAAAATGTCACCTCCCCATCTCACCAGCAAGAGAGGTGTTCCCGCGCGCAGAGGGACGCCGCTGCCCTCGGCCGCAGAGCCAGCGTGCCCAGTCTGGCAGCGGGAGATTACATCCCGCTCTTCTTTTCTCTCTCCAAGTGGAGGGAACGGCACGCAGAGCAGGGGACCCGCACACTCACTGCGCGTAAGGACAGGAGCCGTGAGGCGGTGGTGCGGCTCTGACGGTCCCGCCGGCACCTCCTCCAGAGCTGACCGACGCCTCACACCCTGTCGGTCCGCTCAGGCTGCCCGGTAACAAACGCCACTGACATTTCTGTCTCACCGGCGGGGGGCTGGACATCCGAGATCAGGGGTGGGCACGGCGGGTCCTCCTGAGGCTCCCCCTTGGTGTGTAGACTTGTCTCTCCCCGCGTCCCCCCTCTTCTTCCAAGGACACCAGTCCTGGCAGAGCAGAGCCACCCTTAGGACCTCATTTCACGTGGCGCAGCCCCTTCAAGACCCAGCTCCAAGCACAGCCGCTTTGGGGGTAGGGCTGCAACATATGGGTCTGGGGACACGGTTTGGTCAGTAATACCCTCTGGGACAGCAGGGCCACTGTGACAGCCTGGATCCTGCCCAGGTTCAAGCGGGAACACGAGGCTCTTCCAGCGGGGGACACCCCTCCTCCAGCAAAGCAGAGGCCCAGGCTTTGGCCAGGAAAGGAACCCTGTACTCAGCGTGATCCTGGGACATACCAGCCAACCAGTGACACTTCTGACAGTGCGGGGGCTGCTGACAGTTCTGCTGCGGCAGCAGGTGCCAGGTGTGACCAGCGAACCCAGGACATCTCACCGTTGCCCCCAGAAGGAAGCATGTCATCCGGACTCTCCCTGAGGCCATCTGCCCGGCCACTGCCTGGCAGTCAGCACCTCCCCTCCTGCTCGGGCCGGGCTGGGTCCCTCCAAGAAGTCTTCCCTTCAAGATGGCGTGAGGGTGCGCTGACCACGACCTGTACTGCCCGGGGTCCAGATGTCGCCGCACAGCCGGCCCGAGCCGCTCGTGTTGGGGGAATTCACTCAGCAGTGCTTCTTGGACAAACAGAAGAACGAAGGAGTCACTCTCCCCTGACACTTGCCGCACATCGTCCACGAAAAGACACTGGCTGGCACGACCAATGTGCCTGTGGGCCTGCGGCACTAGAATCCACCCAGCAGTTAAATCCAGTCACATCATTGCATGTGTGATGATGTCATTTGGTCCCTGCATAGTTTTTAAGAAGGACTCTGCTTAGTTTCAGCCCCAGCTGCTCCTTTGAAAAGCTTGCTTTGTTCTGAACACCCTCGTCATTTCTGAGGGGCGGATGCAGCCTTATGTTCAAAAGCAGCTCACACACACACTCTGCATCCCTGGGGCAACAGAACCCGCTTGAGTGTGAGCCCAGATGAGATGCCATCACCAGGAACGTGGAGCCACGGGGGTCACTGACAGCCGTGGGTCCCGATGGGGTCGTGCTAACCCGCCCATCCAGCCGTCCAGCAGCCACCCTGATAGAAGTGCTGCCAAATTCCTTCCAGGGGTGCTTGACGTGTCTGTCCCGTCATATCAGCCGATCTGGTTGTGAGTGCCACAGCGCGTGGGACAGCAGAGCCAAGCCTGTGTCTGCTGGAGCCGCTCACAGTGAGGCCCAGAGCGTCCTGTCAACAGCGGGTGGACGCAGGGCCAGGTCCCCGAGGGCCGCCACAGTGGGCATGGCTCTGACCAGCATCTACCAGAAGGCACGCTCGAGACACGCAGTGCATTGCACACAGGCCGACAGAGCCGTGGCCCACTGGGGAGATGACCTGCTCACGGCAATGGTGACGGCTGCTTCATAACCAGTGTGTCCTCACCGGCAGCATGCAGGACGCTGCTGTGTGCACGAGTCAGCTCGGGGCCCTCGTCAGGCTTTTCCTCTGACTAGCTGACCACTTGGTCCCATGTTCCTCATCCCCAACACGTATGTGATTGATCAGGTGACCCCCCAGGAGCCCCTGCAGTTCTAGGTCCTCCTAACAGTGTCCTGTTGTCATTGCAAAGCCCAGTGAAAAGGGCCGCCCTCCAGTGTGCCATCGAAAGGAGATGGGAGCGGAGCTAAGAATAGAACGCTCCTGTTCAGGGAGCCCTGGCTGCGTCATGTGTAGTTACTGGGGTGCTGCCCAGAGGTTTGCACAGCAATGGCTGGCGCTGGGAGCTGTAGGGACGCTGTCCTGTCGCCCCCTCCCACCTGCTGCAAACACCGGCAGCCGGAATCCACGACACAGCCTTAGCTCAGCCAGAGGTGCCTGTGCAGACGCTGGTCGTAAATCCATGCACGGCCTGCGCTGTGGTTGCCTGGAGCAAACACGGAGGCAGTGTCCACCACTGTGCCAAGTGCCTGAGACACAAAGATGAGTGACACAGTCTCCGCTCTCAAGGACGCCTCACTAATGAACGTGTTCATTCCCTCCGTAAACTTTTACTGTCACCTGGATCACGTGCCGTCCTAGCAGCTGCACCGTGCACTGCGGGAGCGCGGCTGTCATGCAGTGCAACCGTGCTGTCACGCACGTGCGTGGCACGGGGTGGCAGGAAGGGGCCGGCACACCTCTTGGAGAAATGGCTGTGTGGGCAGGGGCATGGATGCCAAGGCGTAATTTGATGTCTGAACTCTGTTGATCGGAGCTTCTAGGTAAGAAACTGGCGCGGGAAAGTCATAAATTAGCTGTACAAAGGGAAGAGCTAAGTGTGGGCGCTTTACATGAATAGGACATAAATCTTTAGGGGGGGTAACTGAGACAAGATGGCAAGAGACACAGCTGGACAAGCTTCAGGGTGACTGATGGGGCCTGGTGTCAGGCCATGTCAAGAGTTCAGACATGCCCACTGGCGGGTTTTAGCTCAAATAGTAACATGAACAGACTTGCATCTTGGGGGTAAAAGAAACTTGGAAAATGGCTTGAGATTGGAAAGCTGGGGACGAGGAGGCCAGTTAGGGAGTTAAGAAAGAGAACTGGCCTAAAACCATATGGTAACATGGAGCACGTGACTGGTACAGACAGGACGGAGAAAGGTGCAGCAGAGGGGACTCGCTGAGTCTCTCCGTGGTCAGACACAGCGCTGGCCATCGGGCGCCCAGCACCAGGCCGCAGGCAGCCCAGAGCCGAGCTGAGGGGAGCAGCACGTGAGCGTTCACAGGTGCGGGGGGGAGACGCTGGCACAATTCTCTCAGAAACCGACGGCTCGAGCACACAAACAGGAAGTAAGGACAGGGTGGGTTTGAGCGGCATGATGAGCACGCCCGACCTACTCACACCACGTCCCACTGCGAGCCCAGCGAGCACAGGCCTTCCCAGCGTGCCGTGCGCTGGGCGGAGACCTCAGGCTGGGGGCACAGAGGCACCTCTCAGGGACGTCCCCGGAGGAGAGCCGTGGCCCTGCAGGCCCCCACCATTTAGAAGGCCGTTTCAGGAGCTGCTGAGCTTTGTGGCTTCTTGTATTGTTTTTACATAACCCAGTGTGTTAGGAGGAAGGAACTTGCACAGAGCAGGGTGCTGGAAGTCCAACAAGGTGCCAAAAGGAATGGGCAGGACCCGTCTCTGAGGGAGGAGGGTGGGCATGGCGGGGCCGGCGGGGCAGAAGGAACGAGACCCCTGACTGAAGGACGGTGACGTCGGGGAGGAACACACAGTGGAGCCTGTGTGCTGCAGGACAGGGTCACCTGCCAGGGAGGAGGGGCTGGAGGTCGCTGGGAGGGTAGGAAACTCTGGACCCACCCTGAGGAACTGGGAGGAAGACGAGCTCAAGGACGAGTCTCGGGCGCCAGACACGTGTGGGAGCGGCTGAGATGAGGGGCCGTACCCTCGTGGGTACAGCTTTGTGTGTCTCCAGGATGTACCGAGCTGCGCGTGGCAGGGCTGGGGGGCAGGATGGGGAGCCGGCATGTGGGGACATCCAGGGTGCAGAAATTCAGACGGGCTACTCCGTCTGCCAGGCAGGCTGCAGGTACACTTTTGAAGACACCCTGTGGGTCCCCCATAACCCAGCATGTGCTGCACCACCCCTCACAGCCACCCCCTGTATTGCAATGTCACCTGCAGCATTTTGAGAAGTGGCAGGGTTTTTAAGCGGCAGTAGCGGAACCCAGCAGAGGGCAGGAGGGTGGAGGCCTGGCTTTCCACTGGGCCCTGGGCAGGGGCAGCCTTGCGGCCTCCAGACCCAGGAGGGGGCCCCAGGGCTCCACGAGGCGCCTTTAAGATTTACCGCACGTCAGTTTGGTGTCCCCACCCCGTTTCTCCCACAGTCACCAATACACAGAAGGCTTAAGGAGAGGGGAGCGGGGTTCTGGCAGGCGTCCAGCCCCCGAACCCTGGGCTGGTGGGCGGACTCCAGCCAGCATTCTGAGATACGGTTCTTGGGGTCCCACGTACCTCCTGAAACAGATCTGGACTGAGGGCACTCGTGTCTTACATTTCCTCTTCCTTAAATATGTGAAAATCAAAAACGGGCAGATGGATCACATAAAATACTGGCTGTTGTGTGTAATGACACTTCTGTCCCCAAATGAGTACGGTGTAAAGTTGGTGCCCTTCCGTCTTTTGTATTATCCTCCTTTCCCCAGTGATACTGCCTGGATTCAAAAGGCTGGGTGACAATGCAGAATTCCTGGGACCGGCTTTGGGTGGCACCTGCGGTGGGGACTGACGGAATCACCGCTGTGAGGAGTCCCCACCCCAGGACCGGTGTGCATGCCACCAGGCTCAGCTTTCGCGTCTCTGAGGAAATCTCTAAGAGACAAGCAGTGATGAAGGCGTCACCACTCCCGAGTTCTCCAAAGGACTTCTCCACACTGGGTTCAGGGGCGCACGGACGTTTGTTCTGGGGAGGCTTTGAGGGGTTGGGCCAGGGAATTCATTCCTTTTTGTTCCGATTTCATTAACCTCCTATAAGAGGCAGGTGAAAGCAATTTATGCAAATCCTTTTTTCAATAGTCGGAGACTTTTACCTTTTGATAATAGGCAGTCAGAGAGCCGTGGACGGGCATTTTGAGGGCCCAATTTAAAGTGTGAGCTCCCTTTCTTTCCATTTCTTCAAAAGCTTTTCTGAGGATAAGATAAGAGAGTAATCCTTTAGTTTGGCACAAATGTTTTAAGACTGTGTTTCTAAAATCCAATTTGAATTGGCCGTGAACTTTAAAGCTGTTTGGTCTGCTGAGCCAGAAGATGCCATTTGACGGTGTAACAGTCTCGTGCGGTCTCCTTTCCTGCCGCCCCTCTGGCCCCGATCAGTCTGTGCCACGATGGCCGTGCGGAGGCAAGGTGCCACAGAAAGCCACAGTGCTTGTCCTTCTGCAAAGAGTGTTCTGAGCTTCCTCCCTGCAGGCCTGAGTTGACGCTCGCCGCACACACACTTGGGCCGACCCTGGGCACCATCAGGAGATGCTGGTGGGAAGCCGCACCCACTGCTCTTCTGTTAGTCGGCACTGTGCTCGCTGGGGCCTGGGTGCCGGGCAGAGAGCAGGGCATCGTGGCGGCAGGTGTCCGCTCAGCGGGGCCAACTTCCTCGCAGGACCCTGGCTGGGCGCCTGCTGGGCCCCAGGTGCCCCGGGAGCCTGTGTGGGCCTCCAGGTGTAGACACATCCCAGCGGAGAGGAGGGCCAGAGCTTGGCTGTGCAGGGCCTCCAGCACTGGCAGGGCCGGCCAGGTGCCCGCGGGGCTCAGGGACAGTCGGGCACAGGGTCAGGCCCGTGGAGCAGGGACCTGACCCCCGGGGTCTGTGGCCTCAGAGACCTCGGGTCGGGCAGAGGCCAGGGCAGCGGGGTCCCTTTGCCTCCCATCCTCGCCAACATCAGCTGTTTCCTGACTTCCTGACGACGGCCATTCTGACAGGTGTGAGGGGAGGACACTTGCGTGTTCCTGACAGTGACGCTGAGTGCTGTCTCATGTGCCAGTGCTACAAGTGGAGCCAACTCTGGCTCTCTCCAGACTTTAGACTCGTTTTCTGAGGAAGGAAATCATTTCAACGTTGTCCTCAACAGCTATTATGTACCACAGTTTCTGTATTCATACGTTTCCCTGTTTATATTAAACCGTGTCGCTCTCATAGTCCCCAACCTTCATCATTCAGAAGAGAGCAGGCAGCTCTCTTCTCAACACTGGCAGCCAGAGGTCCGGGCAACTCCGCTGGTCACAGCCCAGCCTGAAGGAAAGAGAGGGGACACTCCTAGAGCCAATAAGGAATGAAAATACATTTAACTGATTGCACTATTCTCGTAGTAGCACCGGGCCCTCAGTCCTGCTCCATTGCTCTGTGTGTTGTTTCTGCCAATACCATGCTGTTTTGATTATTGTAGCCTTGTAGTACAAGCCAAAGTCAGGGAGTGTGATACCTCCAGCACTGTTCTTTTTGCTTAAGATGGCTTTGACTTTTCGGGGTCTTTTGTGGTTCCAAACAAATCTGGTGATTTTTTCGTTCTGTTTCTTTAAAAAATGCCATTGGGATTTTGATGGGGATTGCATTAAATCTGTGTATTGCTTTGGGTAATATGGCCATTTTAACTATGTTGATTCTTCCAATCCATGAACATGGAATGTCTTTCCATTTCTTTGTGTCTTTTTCCATTTCTTTTAATAATGTCTTATAGTTTTCAGTGTATATTAGGTCCTTCACATCCTTTATTAAGTTCATTCCTAGTTATGTTATTCTTTGTGTTGAAATTGCAAAAGGAATCGTTTTTCTCATTTTTTTTTTTTCTGAAATTTTGTTGTTAGTATATAGGAACCCAGTGGATTTTTGTACGTTGATTTTGTATGCTGCAACATTACTGTATTTGTTTATTGTTTCTAATCGTTTTGGGTGCAGTCTTTAGGGTTTTCTATATAAAGAATCATGCAAAATGTGACAATTTGACTTCTTCACTCCCAATTTGGATGCCTTTTATTTCTTTCTCTTGCCTGATTGCTCTGGCTATGACCTCCAATACTATGTTGAATAACAGTGGTGACAGGGGCATCTCTGTCTTGTTCCTGATCTTAGAGGAAAAGCTTTCAGTTTTTCACTGTTAATTATGATGTTAGCGGAGGGTTTGTCATATATAGTCTTTATTATGTTCAGGTACTTTCCTTCTACCTATTTTACTATTTTAATCATAAATGGATGTTGTATCTTCTCGAACGCTTTTCTGCATCTATTGATATTATCATATGATTTGTATCCTTTATTTTGTTTATGTGGTATATCACATTAATCAATTTGCATATGTTGAACCATCCTTGTGCCCCTGGGATGAACCCCACTTGATTGAGATGTATAATCTTTTTAATGTATTGTTCATTTGCTAGTATTTTGTTAAGGATTTTTGCATCTATATTCTTCAGAGATATTAGTCTGCAATTTTCTTTGTTATCCTTACCAGGTTTTGGTGTCAGGGTAATGTTGGCCTCAAAAATGAGTTAGGAAGTATTACCTCTTCTTCATTCTTTTGGAAGGGTTTGAGAGGGATAAGTGGTCAGAGCCAAAAATAAATAAATACAGAGAGAGAGAGAGAGAGAGAGAGAGAGAGAGAGAAGGTGAGAGAGAGAGAGAGAGAGAGAGAGAGAGAGCCAAAAAAATATATAAGCACATTTTAAGAAAGGAAAACTGTATTCAAATTGTAATACTCAATATATATCGATAACAAAAGATGAATACACGTCACATTCGACTTCTGCAATTACAAGAGGTACTGAAAAATGGTTACCATCAGCGTAATTTTAATATAGTTTTTTCTTTCCTTAAAATGTGTGTATATTTTTTTTACCTCTCTCTCTCTCTCTCCCCCCCCCATATGTGTATGTAAAAATGCAAATACTTTTCAACAAAGAAGCCAAAAGAATGCAATAGAGAAAAGAAAACGTCTTCAATAAATGGTGTTGGGAAATTTGGAAAGCCACATGCAAAAGAATGAAACTAGACTGCTATCTGTCACTGTGTGCCAAAATTAACTCAAAATGGATCAAAGACCTAAACATAAGACCTAAAACAATAAACTGCATAGACGAAAGAATAGGTACTAAACTTGTGGACCTTGGGTTCAGAGAGGTTTTTATGAATTTGACCTCAAAGGCAAGGGAAGTAAAAGCTAAAATCAGTGAATGGGACTATATCAAACTAGAAAAGTTCTGTACAGAAAAAAAACAAACAGGTCAACAAAACAAAGAGGCAACCAGCCTAATAGGAGAAAGTATTTGCAAACAGTATCTCCAAGAAGGGGCTAATATCCAAAATATATAAAGAACTCGTACAACTCAACAACAAAAAACAAAACAAACAATCCAATTTAAAAATGGGCAGAGGACCTGAACAGGCACTTCTCCAAAGAAGACATACAAATGGCCAACAGATAAAATGAAAAAATGCTCAACTTCACTAGCTATTAGAGAAATGCAAATCAAAACCACAATGAGATATCACCTCACCCCAGTCAGAATGGCTATCATCAACAAGACAAATAGTAACAAGTGTCGGAGAAAAAGGAAGCCTCACACACTGTTGGTGGGAATGTAAACTGGTGCAGTCACTATGGAAGGCAGTGTGGAGATGCCTCAAAAAATTAAGACTAGAATTACCACGTGACCCAGCAATCCCTCTTCTGAGTATCTACTCAAAACATTTTGAAAACATTTGTAAAGATATATGTACTCTGATGTTCATAGCAGCATTATTCACAGTGGCCACGACATGAAAACAACCAAAATGTCCTTCAACAGATGATTGGGTAAAGATGTGGTACCTATACACAATGGAATACTACTCAGTGATGAGAAAAATGAAATACTGCCATTTGCGACAACATGGATGGATTTTGAGATTATTATGCTAAGCGAAATAAATCAGAAAAAGTGGAGAACCATATGACTTCACTTCACATGTGGTATATAAAACTGAAAGCGACAAAAGAGCAAGGCAAAGAAACAAAAACTCATAGACACAGACAACAGTGTAGTGGTTAGCAGAGGGTAAGCTGGGAGGAGGGGAGTGGTAGATGAGGGTAAAGGAGGCCAAACATATGGTGACGAAAGAACTGACTGGTGGTGAGCACACAATGAATGCAATATGCAGATAATGTGTTACAGAAACGTACACTTGAGACTGACACTGTGTTTCCCCGAAAATAAGACCTAGCCAGATCATCAGCTCTAATGCATATTTTGTAGCAAAAATTAATATAAGACCTGGTCTTATTTCATTATAATGTAAGACCAGGTCTTATGTAATATAATATAATTAATATAATACCAGGTCTTATATTAATTTTTGCTCCAGAAGATACATGAGAGCTGATTGTCCAGCTAGGTCTTATTTTCGGGAAAACACGGTATAATCTTACTAACCAATGTCACCCCAATAAACTTAACAGAATTTTTAAAAACTTATTCTGACATTCATGCAGTAGTGTCTCCATCAAACTCAATCATAAACGTAGGCTTTAGAAGTATCCTCCATGTTTTCATTTCTGGTGGCATCACAATGTCACCTGTGAAAGAACTCCGAGAAGCGTGACCCGGGACCGATTGAGCTCAGTGAATCGTCTGCCGTCTGGTCACGCAGAGTGAGATGTGGCAGAAATGCTTAGTGCCTTATACTCAGAAGTGGGGCTTTATCATCTATGTGATTCTCTTCTGTGGACGTAAGCATCAGAGTGGAGGCTTGGGGCAGACAGTGCCTCTTCCTGGTGCACATAGCCTGGCAGCTTCCGCTGGGGCCCCGCCTCCAGGTGGAGGGCTGGGGCTCTCCCTGCAAGGACCATGCACTGTGTGGAGGCTGGGGGCGTGTCTGTGCAGTGGCAAGTGGGGTACGGGCTCCCTCTTGGTCCGAGTCTTCAGCCACATAAGCTACATTTCAGGGCACAGGGAAACCAGAGCTGCCAGGAGGTCTGAGGGTCGTGGAGGGTGGGAAAGACGTTGGGTCACGTTTGCACAGCACTGGGGGTGGATTCTGGGAACGTGCAGAGCACCCACACCAGGACTGGAAACTTGGGGGGCATGCTGCCATCTGCGCTGTGACCCAGCAGGAAACACAGGTGTCAGTGAGCACACAAGTACATCTGCACGTGGTTAAAAGGCCAGATGATGGCAGAAGAGGATTCCATGTCCTCGGCTGAGCGCAGAGTGACGAGGGGACACTCAAATAGAGGTTCCCCTTGTGACCAAACACGGCTCCCCTCCAGAGCACAGGTCCTGCCTCGGGGCTGGCACACCTTGCCAGACATCTCTGTTCATCTACGGTGCTTTTCCCCTCTGGGTTTTCACTGTCCATCCCTAAAGCCTGGCTTTCCAGACTGTCCCGGCCCAACTGCAGACGGGCCTGTTCTGCCCCCTGGGACTTCTGATGCCCCGCAAATGAGGTGTGTCTGACCAGCAGAGGCGGCCACGTGACTCTCGGAGTAGCCCCCCCCGTCCACGGGCTGTGCCACCCGGATGAGACACTAGGACAGCAGAGGCTGGACACCGACTCTGGGGCCAGGGGTGCCTCTTGGAAGGGAGAGAGGCTCCAGTGGCCTTTGTGTCACTGTGTCTCCGAGACTCTGGGAAGTCAGCTGTAATGTCTGTTGTGGATTTCTTCCTAACCCAGCGCACGGCTTGTGTGTCCCTGTACACTTTTAGTTCCTTGCAGGATGAGAGAGGCCAAGAAAATGGTTGGAGGTCAGAGTCATCTTTGCGGAGCTGTAAATGAAGCAGCTCCTGTAAGGAAATTGTGTGCAGAGTGTGCATGTTATGGCATCGCATTGCTCTGTGATGTCACACTCACCTGCTCCCATGGGGAGGGGACCACAGGGACACGTGCTGCCCCCACACACAGGCGTGTCCCTTGACACATGCCATCCCTCCCAGCAAAGGAAAGAAGCCCCAGGTGACCCTCCCGGGGACCAGATCTTAGCGTCCAGCCCCAGGTGGCCTCTCATTGCCCTGGGGGCGTCAGTTCTCAGGTGACAGTTAATCTCTATCCAAACCCTGTGTGATAGCCAGGCTCCGGCAGAGAAAACTAAATGGAAGAACATTTCCAGCTCTTAATGCTGACTTTTATTGAGCCTACTTGGCTTGTTACTAAATTGCAACTGTGACCCATATGACGTCTGATAAAATGGGTAGACAGTCTACACCCCTGGGTGATGAGAGAGCATTCTCTGGTTTATGGACCTCTGAGTCCCACAGAGAGAATTATCCATCCCAAGGCTCCTTCGAGGCTGAATTTAGATTTAGAATCCTCAACTGCTTTAGGACGCGTGCAGACACAGAGCTCACTGCTGGCGGAAATCTGGGCACACACGAGGCATGCCCCCGTTATGGTCATATCACACAGGAACTCGGGGCAACGGGTATCCCCAGTCGTGGCCGAGAACCCCTGGGGAGGGATCTGTTCTGTTCCCACCCCACCGCCATCTTCCGGGGGTGGCGGGCTGCCTCCTGATGACACCTGAAGCCTGTGTGACCCTCCCAATGGACGACGAGAGGAGCATGGAGCCTCCACACAGCTCTGAGAACGGCCGGATGCTGCTGGATGGTGACACCTCAGAAAGCAGCTGGTGCTCTTAGGGGACAGGAAGAGAAGGAGAGCACGACTGTGGAACAGACGAGTCAGGACTCAGGCTGCGGAAATCATGTCAGGAGGAGAAGTGTGATGTTGGAGAAGCGACGCCCAAGTGGAAAAAGGACTGGCTCTGGGTGGCCAAGCACCAAAGGTAAGTTGTCCCTCGGTGGTGAGCAGCCACCGTTCCCCTCGGTGCCTGCGGAGTAAACGTCATTTTCTGGGGACTAGAGTTCCACCACCTTTTCCACGACATTTGCTGAAATCAGAAAACAAGGATTTATTTTTGAGAATGACAATTAAAGGTATTAAATCTCCAAGTTGCGTAGTCTGCAGTCTAGTCCTGTCCAGCGGGGTGATGCCTGCTCTAATGACGCCTGCAAGCCTGGTGACACCTTCCTTGGCTTCCTAAGTACAGCTGACCGTGACCGCAGTGTCAGTGGCTTGCAGCAAACACGAGCTTCCCCTGGGTGTGCACCTTTCCTCGGTCTCAGTGCCGGGTTGGGAGATGCCTGGCTGTGTGGGGTGTGGGAGGCCCGCCAGGGCGGAGCAAAGGCCCAGGATGCCAGCTCCGCCGTGGCATTTGAGCAAACATTGCAGTTACTGCTGAGTCTCACCCTGTCTGGTCAGTCGCGTGCTCAGGAAGGTGTGTGGTGTCCTTGCATGAGAAAGCCGGGTGTCAGACGCCCGTGATTCGAATCCTGCCCTCAACACTTGCGTGAAACCGGCAGTGAGTTCTGTAGCAGCTCCGTGCTTCAGCCCTGCTCTGGCAAACGGAGAATAACCGTCCCCACTTTGTAGGGTTATTGTCCCCTGTAAGGAAGACGCCTCATGCCATACACACGGTCGCAGCAGGGTGTCAAGTGTGAAAGAGCAGAGGCGTTCAGGGTGTGCCAAGGTGACTGTAGCGCCGAGTGTGTCTCCTCGCTGCACTAAACCCACCCGGCTTAAGTTTTCATGGTGCCTTTTAAGACGGTGTGCTCACTTTGTACCAGCCTTGCTAAGATGCTGGCGCCCGTTTTGCCGCACACAGAGGAGAGGTGACTCTTACATTCAGTTGCAACTTGGCAGCTATTGGGTGAATTCACAGGGAATTCTAAAGGACCAAGATGGAGTTTTTCAGGGAGTGATAGCCAACCCTGGACCTCTGGGACAGCAACATTTTGTGTCAGAATGAGAGCAACTAGCGGCTTCTAGTACTTTTGTCCCATTAACTCTACACATGTGGACACATATTTGCAACATAAAATCAGAACATGTCACTTGACAGGGATTCCTTTTCAGCAGCTCCAGGTACCAAGTCAAGCGTCATCAGGCCTGTCTGTTCTGTCATTTATGCGGAGCCCATTTTCATAGATTAAAGCACACGTGGGCACCCTTCCTAAGAGTATATGTGCCGTGTGCCAAGCTGAATTATACAGCTGTGAAATAAACATGCACCTGAATTGTTCTACTTTTAATTCCAAAGCAATTTAAGGGAAGAACTCTTTCCAAGCAATTGTTACGGACCTGTAGTGTGTAGCTGACAAAGTATGTAAAAGAGCTTTTAGCCAAAAAAGTAGAGATAACCTGGCTGTTCTTCACAGCAGTGTTTTGTTCCCTTTTGTCTGAAGAGAATGGTGTCATTTAGCCATTTCCCAAAAAGTTGGTTCTTGTTCACGTGGTAATGAGCCTTTCTTACAAACATTCACACTGAGTAATTTTAGCTCAATTTTATAAAGAAGAATAAAATCTAGTCATGAGCCTACAATATACTATCCTGAACCTCAACTGTTAAGTATGTATTTCACAGTATTATTTTGTAAATAATAATAAGGTTAGATCTTTACAAAGAGGTAGATAAAAAGTAACATATCATCTGGGCTCTAGAATCTAGAGAATATGAGCCAGGTTGACCTGTAGCGAGACTGTCTTTGTAAATGTCTGTCCCTCTGCACAGCAGTTTTTCAGAAGGGACAAACTAATCAGAGTGATAATAAGGCTTTGAGGCTTTTCTTGTCCTTACAGGAATTGTAATTTCAAAGTTTGAAAAAGAAAATCTAGAAATCCCTCCATATTTGTTCACTGACCCTTCAAGCATAAATTCTTGCTGAAATACATCTTTGTTGTTAATAAAATGGTTTCCTGTGATCATGTCAGCCATTGGAGGGTATCATTGCAGAGTTCCTATTTTTGGATTTCAGAAATTCCAGATCAGTCTGAACATGAGCCAGCATGAGAACTAATAACAAAAGCTGACTTATGTTGCTAATTTTTTTCAAAAGAAAAAATTTTTTTTTCCTGTTTCAAGTAAAGGATTTACATTTTTTTGTTGTTGTTGACATAAAGGAAAACATTTGAACCAATAATTTCACTATTTTTCATTCCTCTCAATTTTAAAGTGAGGGCAACAATTTTACAGCAGGATCTCAAAGTACTTAGCAGAAGAAATGCAGCAAAACTTTATCCTAAAGAATGCCCTCAGTCTGTAACTTGGCCTGTCCTGTGGGCACCTCTGCCAGCGTGCAGGGCGGGGCTGAGGAGTCTAAGTTCAGGCCTGCCCCCCCACTCCCCCCATGGAAAAGGACTGGTCATTAGTGTCTAAAGCTCTTCCAAATAGTGTCCTGGAAAAAATAGCTATTTCTTCACAATTAATGAATTTCAGTTTAGAGTCATCTGTACTGACCCGTGCAAGTCTTCCTTTTGAAGTTCTCTCATGCCAGTCACTAAGTTGCCCTCAGAAGCTGACCAATTAAAACACCTTGCTTTTCAAAATTCAGTAATGTAAAATTTAATTTCTATATAAAATGTTAATTTCTAACGTTAGCGATGCATGAAAATACAACACACACATACCTACATATTCAGAAGGGTTTAATTTCATTTTTATAATTTAAAATCATTTTAAATGGATTTACAAATCAAAAGTATTTTCAATATAATTTATGTGCCATTATTGTAAGTTATTATTTTATTTTTAAAACAAAATTGGTGTAGATTTTCTGAAATCAAGCAAATATCCCAGAAACTGTATTTATCATTTTCTATCTTACCACAGCATTTAAAATTCCTGAAGTAGGTGTTGTTTTGCTTTAAAATAATCATATTTCTCGTGACAGTCTTCTCTATTTTGTATAAAAATACATTTTCTTTGACAATTTAGTACATTGGAAATTCATTCTAATCACTTAAATACGTGATTTATAATAGTTTGGTTTTCCCTAAATTGAAAATGAGATTCATAACACAGAACATTGGGGTTTGCACGTCACAAATGTGAACTGCACGTTTAAAGCAGTGTTAGCAGGATCAGCAAATCATTTTAAACAGTTTATATTATTTAGATATTTCATAGATCTGGGGGAATTTTACATAAGTTAGATTTTTACTCATTAGGCAAAGAATCCTAACTTCTTTATGAATAATATTCTAATTTATCGCGTGGCAATGACCTCTACCAACATGCCTCTGAAAAGCATTTTGCATCATGTTACAAAGTTTTCTCTGAAAATGTCATTGAAATCGTTAACTGAAATTTATTGTTAAATGAAGTCTAAGCTCTCATGACAAAAAAGAAAATCCTAACATCACTATTCATTCATGATATTAGCTGAACCTAGTTTTCCATTATTGTCAAGATGCTTTTGTAAAGTATTTTCAAGAATTAAAAGATAGATCCCATTTTTTCCTGCCCTGGAAATAAGAAAGGATTTTAAAATAAAGGAAAATAGAATGAAAATCTGGTGGGCGACTTTATCAGTTTCTGAAAGGGTCAGCATCCAAAATACAGATATGCTCTTTTGATGACTCTCTGGGCAGTGGATCCACGGTGTAGCTCGCTTGGTGCGGGTGAAACCGCCAGGCTGGCGTCCGGCAAAGCCTTGGGGGAGGGGACGGCGGGAAGGGAGGGAGCAGAAAAAGAGAAGTGCCGACCCCACAAAGCGTCTGCTGTGCGGCAGGCACCGCGGTGTCCTGAGAAAACACACTTCCCCACTCTGACATACCCGCATAAAGAGCTTAAGGCCTGTGGAACTGTTTAACAAGTGACCTAAATAGAACTTAAATTTTGTCACCTCCCTAACCCACCCTTCCTGAAAGTGGTAGAAAAGCAGGAAGGTCATTAAGTTCAGATTAAATCAGGACTGTGGTGCTTTATATGTTGGACGTGAGAAACGCTGGGCATCAACTGACGAACTAGCTCAATAAAGTGTGTGTGTGTGTGTGTGTGTGTGTGTGTGTGTGTGTGTGTGTGTGTCATTTATTCTCTTACTTACCGTGGCATGGCATGTCGTGTTTGTAAGGAAAGCGGACCGGTCTAACTGGGCCTGGGCTGCGCGTCCTGCCCGGGGGCCGCCGCAGGACCCTGGACAACGCAGCCAGGGTCCTCCTCGCGCTGTCGTACAGCCTCGGGGGGTCCCTGCCCCTTGGTGACTACGGGGCTGGCCTCTCCCCGCCCAGCTGAGCAGGGAGCTCACACCTGCTTGTGGGTCCCTGCGATGGCGGCAAGAAAACAAGGGGCTGCGCGCGCCGCGAGCCAGCTGGAAGGTGGCCCCGAGGTCGCATCTTCCGGACCGCACCGGCCTGCAGCGCGCTGGCTCGCCCCTCCCCGGCGCCCCGAGCCTCTGTGCGCGTCGCCGCGAGTTGCGCGCTCGCGCCGGTTCCCTTTCACAGTAGTGCGCCCGGCGGGGCGCTCCCGGAGGAGGCCCCTCACCCCCACCCTGCCCTCCGTGTCCCGCACGCCCCTGCCGGGACCCAGGTGCGTCCTACTGGGGCGCTCGGGCCCACCCGGGAGAGGCGTGGTTGCCGCGGCCGCCAGGCCCGAGTCCGCCTTGCCGGGCCGTGGAAGGCGCTGCTAGATCTCGGTGAAGACACAGCGCCCGCAGATGTCCCGGGGCCTGTAACCCCAGCCGGCGCGCCGGGCAGTGAGGGCCGGCCGCCCGGGTACCCCTACAGCCGGGCGCGAGTCCAGGGTGCGTCCCCCTGCCTGCCCCGCCCTGTGCCTGGCGCGAAGTCCCCAACATCTCGGAGGCTGGCCTGCCCGTCCTGGAGGAGACTTTGCTGTTCTCCGCCCACAGGGTTCTACGACACCCCCAGCCAGGGCTAGGGAGGCGCGGGAACCCCCCACCAAACACCCGCTCAGGCGCGCACGTAGGCGCGCGCACAAGCCGTTGCTATGGAGAAGCTTGTTAACAGCGAGGCTGAGGGCGGCAGGTTCCCTCCTCCTGGCCTCGCTCCCCTCCCTGCCTCCTCTCCCTGCGGTCTTCCCCCCTCGCCCCTCAGGGGCTCCCAGGCCCGGTCCTTCCTCCTCCGCGCCCCCTGCCCATGCGCCCCCTCCCCTCCTCTCTTCTTTCCCTGCCCAGGGCCAGACCAGTGGTTGCCGGAGACTGGTGAGGCCCGAGGAGGGCGGCAGGGAGGGACAGAAACCACTGCCACTCACCACTCGGATCTTTGCCTGAGGAGGTTCCTCGGAGGGTGGCTCCGGGCACGGTGCGGTGCACGGGCCCTGGGGTGGGGGGACAGGGACACTCCCAGGAGGCCCAGCGAGTGGCCTCGCCCGGAGCGGGTTTGCAGGGGGTCTGCAGGCCCTGCCCTGGCGCAGGGCGCAGAGAGCCTCCGCAACTAATCTCCCGGCCCTCTGGTGCGTGGGTCGGGGTGCACCACGGGTGGATGACCCGAGAGAAGCCGCAATGCCCCAGTTTGGCCTTCCCAGGAACTGGGTTTTCCCTCGAGCTTCTCGAAGCCGGTGAAGCGGCGCCCTGGCGCTCTGAGGCGCTGACTCTCTCAGCCCCATAAATACCAAATAAAAGTAGAACTCGGCCTAGGTCTTCGGTCAGAGGAAGCGAGTCCTTCAGACGCTTTTAGACACAGGCGAGCACTTTGCAGGCACTGGACTCACGTCTGTTGCCGGCCCTTCCCTTGAGCCCTGGCCTGGGGTTCTGGACCTGGGTTTCCAGGAGAGAAGCGACAGGGAGGCCCTGGGCGCGGGGCAGGTATGGGGCCGAGGTGGATGGACGGGAGGGAGGGGAGCGGTGCAGGCTCCGCCTGGTCCGGCTGGCGGGGCCATGGGGGTGTTGCCCTGGAGGGGCCCCGAGCGGGCGCCGGGGCTGCCGGCTGTGGGGCGGGAGGCGCGTCGGGTTAGGAGGGGCCGCCCTGCGCCGGGGCCGCTGTCTCCAGCTGTCCAGAGCGCTGGAACAATGGGGAGGCGGTGGGAGAGGGGCACTGGGAGGAGGGCGCCAGGATTTCCAGAAAAGGAGAAACTAAAGAGCCCTTCGCAGACTGTCATCTGCATGTGACAAGATCTCCCCGCTCCTTTCTTTCTTCCCCTTGTTCCTGCAGCTGTAGGCCTAGGAGGGTGCATTGTACACACAGATGTTGGGATTCAGCTCTCCACTCTCCACTGCTCGGCGGGGGCGCGGCGCACAAGGGGTGCCCCAACCTACGGCTGCGACGGCGGTCCAGGGCTTGGGGAGGGAGCGTGTGGGGGAAAGGGCCAGGGGGGAGCGACTAAGAGGCGAAGAGACCGCGGAGACCAAAGGGCCCAGATGGCCTGATCGCCCCCAGACCCCTGCCTGCCTGACTCACGCAGAGGGTCAGGGAGCTCGGGAAAGTGCGCGCGACTGAGAGCGCAGCCCTGTGACCCGCTCTGCTCCACCACCTGCAGAGCGGTGGTCCAGGCCAGGCCTTTGACTTGAGGAGGCGAGGATGGAGCTCGACTCCTCGGCCTTCACGGCCGCCTCAGTCCGGCACCTTGGGCTGCAGCCTGCAGTTCGCCTGGACCAAATGATGGCAAAGTTCTCACTAGTTCCCGTAGGGTAGGCACTTTGTGCGTGGATTGGAGACCTGGAAACTCGAGCGGGATTCGCGGAAGGTGGGGGAGGGGGCATCTACTCGCTGCTTCAATTTGGAAAGGGAGCACAAGGCCACACTGCGAAGGTGGAAAACCTGACTCCAAAGGGCGGTTTGCTGCGCGCTCTCCAGCAGAGTCGCGACGCCCCCACCCCTTCCATGGTGGAGGTCAGAGCAGGGCCACGCGGGGTGACGTCTGTTGCTGAGTCCCCTCTCCCGCCAGTGCCACCCTGAACCTGCCCAGTGTGAAGTGCGACTCGAACGAGGAAAGGGAGAAAGGCTGGAAAGAAAGACAAGGCGAAGGCCGGGCTGCCGCGCTGTACAAATGACTGACACAACCGATGTCCATTCATAGTCTCGGGCGGGAGAGGGTGTACCGAGAGCCACGGCCCCTTAGCCAATTGCTGTCAGCAACATGTGGGGGGGGGTGCATCGCTATAGCAACCGGTGGCTGGGCCGCGAGCCGCGCGGCCGCCGGCCGGGTGCGCGCGGGCCCGATATAAGGCGGGGCGCGGCGGCGGCGCTGGATGGAGCTACGCGCGCGTCCGGTGGCCCTGCGGGGACCGTCCCGCGCCCAGCCCCGCGTTGGTCCTCACCGAGCCCAAGCCCTGCACTCCTCGCACCGAGGCCAGGCCGGGGTGGAGCGCGCAGAGGTACCAGCCGCGCAGAGCTGCGGGCGCCCACGGGCTCGCAGCGGTACCTCTGCCGCTGCCGGAGCCTCGGCTCACGGCACCTTTGTCTCCGCCGACCGCCTCAGAAGTTTGTGGTCAGAAACCGGATGGCCCCGTTTATCTGTGGTTCCGGCACAGGGAAAGGGCTGGCCGTGGTGATGGCGCCGCCGCCCGCGGCCACCGCACCCCGAGGCCGCTTGGCCCAATGCACGCCCCCCCCTCCTCCGGCTTGGGCGCCCAGCTCTGGTCCGGCTGCAGGTAACCAGGGGCGCCCGGCCCGGGTGCGGGCACTGGTGGGCTGCAGAAGGGAGAGGGGATCGGGTGAGGGTGAGAGGGAGGGGGCAGAGGGGACCCACCGAGGGGATCGCCAGGCGCGTAGGTGGCAGGGCGCAGAACCAGAGCTTGGGAAGGTGGAGGGTGCGCATGGGGCTGGGGGCACTTGGATGGGCGTCGGAGAGCCCGTCCGGAGGCTCACTCTGACTCGCAGCGTGACTCCTGTCAATAACGGGCTGGCGAGGAAGGTCTGCCTCTGAGGTCATCCCCCTAGTGTGTCTGCGGTGGCCACCCCAGGGTGATCCCATTGGTGGCAGCTCTTACTGGGCTCAGAGATTGAGAGGGGTGGCAGCTGGCCCAGCCCCCAGCGCCCAGGAGACCCTCCGGACCAGGCTGAGGAGGCTCCCTCTGGGGCCTCTCCTGGAGCGTTCTTCTCTCTCCCTGTCGTGTAGCCACTCGGGCACCTCAGGCCGTAAAGAGACGGGGGTGGGGGGCACTCAGGTGGGGACGGACTCAGGGAAAAGGAGAAGGGACAGGGATGAGCTGCCGGGGTGGAGAGGAGCCTACGCGGAGGTATTTCCCTCCCAGCCCATTTTGGGGCGCTCTTCGCCTTCCTAACTCAGGCCCAGGAGCGCGCGCCTTGTGCCGTCGGGGTGTCCCAGTTAGAGGACACTGGATGGGCGCCCAGAGAGGAGCGTACGAGGGTGGGGCCTTCAGTGAGAGTATGGGGTCCTCTGAGCCCCCAGTCGGCTGGAGTAACGCCTTGGAGCGGCCCCCTCTCCTCCCCCAAAGGGAACCTGCGCTTTTCCCCACCTCCCACCCCCCAACTCATGTGGCGGCTGAGTGCTTGCCAAACAGAGAAACTTCTGGCGCGGAGCCGTTTGAAGGAAGGACTTCATTCCCTTCCTGCGGGGACTACCTGTGTGGTTCTAACTGTGGCCTGCTTAGAGGTTTTAGAGAAGCCTCGCTCGAGGCAGTCGGGCGGACCCCCAAATTAGGGTTGAAACCTCAGCATAATCGGCTTTTGGAGTGGAAGACAGTCTCCCTCCCTTCTGTGTCATCAGTGCACTCCGCTCGTGCGCTCCAGGTTGGACGGCCAGGACGCGGGGGTGTCTCTGTCACCGCCGTCAGTGCCCACTCACCGCCATCCACACACCCAAAGGGCAGCGGAGAGCCCCCACGCAGAGCGAAGCACGGGGTTCCTGCCTGGGCCCCGCCATCCCTGGCCTTTCCCCCAGCCCCTCCCTCTGCACGTCCTCCTGCTTGGGTTCCAGTTGCTGAGATAAGTCCGCAGACCGCGGTCCCTGCGCGGCCAAAGGAACCTCCCCACATGGGGTCAAGGGCTCAGGGTGTCCCAGTGGCCTTCGCCAAGCCAGCCAAGTGTGAGGCAGTGAAGGCTTGTGTGCAGCGGCCTTTTTCCCACACAGGAGGAAATGCCCCTCAGCCTACTGCACCCCACTGGGCTCCTGAGAAGTGCTGGCCAGGATGGGGTAGGGCAGCTCCCAGGGACTTGGGGGAACGCGGGCGTCGCCAGGACATTGATCCGTGCCCGGGGCAGAAAGGCTTTGTGGCAGGGAAGGCCGGGCTGCAGCATTGTCCCCTCCGGGATGGGGGCCGGGAGCCTCAGGACGCCTCTGTGCTGCGAACGCCGGCGGCTCCCAGGAACCCTCGACCTTTTGTGCCTGGCGCCGAGGTTGATCTCTCCGACCGCTGAGGGATCTTGTAAATAAGTCTGGGGCTGGACTGGGTGGCGCGGAGAGGAAGCCAGCGGCCTGGCGGCGGGTTGGGGGGGGGGGGCGCAAAACAGGTGGGCGCTCCCGAGGCCCGTGCTCCCAGGGGCGCCTGCGGGTCCCGACCTGCGTTGTGCGAGCCTTTAGGAGCGGCCTTTTTTTGCTCCGCGAGGACTCGCAGCGCAAACCCTAGTCCCAGGGAGGGCTTGGCTGCTGCGGGAAAACTCCTTCATGACCAAGGCGACGTCTAGGAAACCCCTGAGGGGGAGGCGCGGTGTGCCCAGTCAGCAGGCCTCGGGGCCAAGGTGATGCCAAAATGCGGTCAGGACTGGCCCCGAGCGCACTGGCCCAGCACGCATTTGGGTGCAAGAGAAAGGACGGCAGTGGATCCGGAGGCCGGCGGGGCGGGCCTTTTCCAGGCGTCCCTTCCCGGCGGCTCCCAGCTGGTCGCTCTCTATTCTCCCCAAGACAAATTGCTGTTTCTCAAGCTCTACTGAAAATTAGTTCACACGAGGGTGTTTTCATCCCCCTTTAAACGAAGATATACATCTTCCCAGATGCCTTAAAACAGAGAATTTCTCCAAAAGGGGTGTTTCTAGGGGTGCTTAACGATGGCGAATAGGCAATTGACCACCTTTTGTATATTTACTTTTATGCCTTTGCCTGAAAAACTCAACAAATAGCCTACTTTAAACCGGTGTATCCCCGCCTGTTTTCATTAAAGTGTATATTTAAGAAGAATTATTCCTTGGAGGTTCTTTTCTTTTGCCCATATAGGCTTTTTTTTACTACTTGAATGGCAGATTTGCAAGTACAATTTCATCTGCACAGAGGACAATAGCTTTCACTGGCACAAAGGGTCTCTCCCACCCCGAATTCAGACCGAGGTGCCTCTTGCTCTGATAATAGATTCTGGGAAGATTTTGTAATGCAGAGAATTAATACACGATTATTTCCGCCTGACTTCTCTCATTTATTAGAATTCTGTGGCGAATCCCAAATTAAAAATAGTTCACTTCACAGCTTTAAAAAATACTTTTAAAATATTTTTAGACACCCCCTCCCATATTTTTAAGTTGGTCATTCCCAAGCCCTGATAACTGTTTAGAATTTTGATTGGCTTTAAAGTGGTAGTTACTGTATTTTAGTAAATATATTTTAGTAAATTTAGCATGAAATTTCCAAATGATTCTAAGATGACTCATCTGGGAAACCAAAGACAGACTTGTTGTAGCAACTCATTAGCAGTCTCTAAAACTAATTTCAAAATTTTACAGGGAAAATGGGCTTTCCAGTTATAGAAACGCAGGAAGTGCAGAGGGACAGAGAATGAGGCTGGATTTGCACATCAGAATTCTTAGAAACGTCACACACCGAAGATATTAGAAGTTTAATATGAATGAAATTGAATACCTGTGCCCATGAGTTTTTTGGTACAAGTGTGTTTTAACATTGACGTCAGTTTTCGTCAGTTTCTTCCACAGTGAATTGGCGTTAACTGGTTACAAGCTAGAGCCTTGGGAAAACGCTACATTTTGTTACCTGTCAACAAATATTTGTTCACTATGAAGTGTCCTATTTGTGTGGCTGCTTTAGTTCTCTCCATCATGTTTGGGTACAGGATGTTCTTTTTTCTGTCTTCTTTTAAGCTTATAACATGGGTAGCTAAAAAAAAAACTTTTTTGAAGCTATTTTGCCATAAATGGCTCAGAAGATAACGGCAAGGGAAGCCTGTGCACCTTCACTTATAAGCACAGATCAAAAGATACAGTTTAAACAGGTCAGGGCAGTATCTGGAGATTCTAATTTCTAAGAGCAGTTCCACAAATTGTCTCTGTGGTCACACATTTATTTCAAATCACAGCTTTTGCAATACTTTATATTCTAAATTCACTGAGCTGCAGGCGGAGATGGCCGGGTGGGAGCGGAAGCAGCATGTTACTTCGGTCTACTCTCAAGATACAGCTAACCTGCTCTAAAGTTGACTTAATTATTGCTGATTCTTTTAAAAACCGTACTTCTCCTGCATCTGAAAACTTAGCATTAAGTGCTTGTCTGTGTGTCTCCTACAACCTGGGGTGTGCAGACACCCCCGCTCCCCAGGCACCAGCTTCTTCCTCCCCACGCCCCTGCTCTCTGCTCCCAGTGAAGTGAGCTGCCACTACACAGAGGAGGTGTTCCACTTTTAAAGGACGCCTGGCTGTAAATGTCAGTCATAAATATTTCAACATTGTTTTCTTTCAATTTCAAATCAAGACTGACGAGATGCCTCTAATTAGTCGTGGGCACTCTGCAGGGCTCAGCGCAGGACAAGATTTCAGGGAAGTACCTTAGTTCAAGTGGCTCGGGCTTGGGGAGCAGGGACCCAGCAGGGGGGTGGCTGAGCCTCCCCCCCCCCCCAGTCACACCTGGGGCGGGATAGTGGCTCAGACTCACATTTAAGCGTCTTTCTCTTAAAGCTCCTGGTTAGTAGGGGTTTGGAGTTTATTTTTAACTCCACAAAAAGGAAGGAAATAAAATAATGGTAGATATTTAAACTCAGTCACTATGCCAAGGAGTGGAATTCATTCTCTGTGATTTAGTTAAAAGAATTTCTGTATATTATTGTTCCTTCCGGGATTCTTTTTTTATAAAGGACGGTGCAGCTCATAGTGGCCCATGCAGGCACCGCTCTCTAAGCAACTGAGCTAACCGGCCACCCCGTTTCTGGGATTCTTAGGACCTGACTTGGAGTCAACAGTTTTTTCTCCCTCCTTGACCCCCATGCAGCACTAGGAGGATGTGGGAACCACTGGGGGACCCCAGGGGTGACTTTTGGGGTTCCAGCTGAGGTGTCTTAAGAGTCAGCCCAGCAAGACAGAGCTGTCCAACTCCGTGGGTCCCTCTGTCCAGCGTTAGCCTTCCCCTCTGGGCAGGCAGACCCCTCCTGTCCCTCACCCCAGCACTGCCCAGTGTCACCAACCAGGCCCAGGTGCCTACACCTCCTGCCTGGAGCGCAGACGTCCGCCATCTCCAGCCTCACCGACCTTTCCCCTGGCCGCAGGAAGGGGCTCTTGGGTTAGGGGGGGCTGTGGGAAGTAAATCTGGGGCAGCTCCCACCCAGCCTGGGGACACTGTCACCCCTTCTCTGAGGGGACAGCTCAGGCCCAGGCAGTGGGGAGCCGGGAAAGACCCTAGAATGAGACTCTACGGGTATGGGATCCAGTTCTTCCCCCCCACACACCCCTTCTCTTTTCCAGGAGCAACTGGGATAGGGGGGCAGCTGGAGGGGGAGGGGCAGTCAGGGCCCAGGCTGGGGACACCTGAGCTCTTCCGGAGTCACTCTCCTTGACATTTTTCTTTGACCATTGAGTAAATTCCAAGCGCACCAGTGAGAGGCTCCGGGCAGGCCAGGTTCCACTCCTTCCACGGGCCCAGCGCATCTCGGGTCACTGTGAGTGTCGGTTTCTGGCGACAAGGGCAGAGCCAACCTCGGTGTCGTCGCTCGGGCAGCCCTGACTCCGGGAGAAAAGCTTCGGTGCGGCCTCCGTAGAGCGCCTGTACCGGAGTATCTCCTGTCGCTGCTGGCCTGGGCGGGTTAACGCAGAGGCAGTGTCACTGGCCTCCTCCTCGTGGCTGCTGTGCGTTCCTAGCCTCACACCTGAAACCGAGTTGTATTTGTGCCCCTTAACGGTGAGCCGGTGGCTGCCCCGTGCCCTCAGCCCCGAGTGGGGCCAGACTCCCAGCCTTCATCCACCCCCCACCCCGCGCGCGCGACCTCAACACACTGAGACACTGTGCGTCCTCTCCGACCCAAGCTGGTAACCGCGCGTGCGCCTCACGTCGCAGGGCAGGACGGTTCTGGAAGTCCTTTTCCCAGAAGCAGCCAACCACGTGGCGCACGGGGTCCTCCGGACGCCTGGGCAAGACCCCTGGATTGGCGAACAGGTCTGCCCAGCCACCTGCACCTGGGTGGGGTGGGGGCGCAGTGCTGGCCGGGCGGGCCAGGCAGGGACGCCCCCTCCGGGGCCGCGACGTCTCCTTTGTTGTCCTACTCGGTCTGCAGGGCTCCACGGTCCCGCTGGGGCTCCAGCAGCAGGGGAGGGGCGCGGGGAGAGGGGCGCGGGCCGTGCTCCTGGAAACTCCCTCACCCAGGTGTCATTCGGGCCTCCCTCCCGGAAGGAAGCGGGCTATTGGGGCTGCGGGTGCGAGCGCGACCGGCCTGGCCCGGAGCCTTACTGGCGCCCTCGGGGAGCGTCCAGGCCGGTCCGTCTTTTCTCCCTGCCCCACGCTCTGCGGCTCCATGGCGCCGGCCGGCCCGGGAGAGAGCAGCGCGCTCCCTTGAACCGGCCTACGCCGTCGGATGGGCATGACCCCCAGAGCCCGGACCCCAGAGCCGGGCGGGAGGCTTCCGGGCTTCGAGTTGGGTCCCTCCAGTTATTTGTGTGGTTTTGGCTCCCGCCTCGCAAAGCGGGGAAGCGGCTGGGAGGGAGCGGGGCGATGGGGAGGGGAGCGCAGGCTGCCTTTGGGGTGGGTCCCGAGCGCCTCCTGGGAGCGGCTGTGTGGCCCGAGGGGAGGGGCGGGGATGGGGAGTGGTCTCCCGCGCTTCGTCCCAGCCGAGGCGACAGCCGACGGCCGGGGGACCGCCACCCAGGCCTGGCCCTGCGCACGCCCCCCTCCGGCCCTCCTCCTCCCGCCCCGCCCCTCCCCTCCCCTCCCCTCCCCTCCCCGCGCCGCCCCTCCCCGCGCCGCCCCTGCCACCCCCTCCCCTCCCCTCCCCGCGCCGCCCCCGCCCCTCCCGGCGCCGCCAGGAATCTCGTGGTCCTCCCGGCCGCTCATCCAGGCAGGAAAATCGGGCTCTTTTCTCATTTACCCCGCGTTTGCATTAACTCAGCCCCGGCACCGGCTAAGCCGCAGCACCGACGGCACAAGGAGGCTAATTAATGACCAGCTTTTCCCGTCAAGACCGGCGATAATTGCTTTGGTGGCCTTTATGATTCCACGATAAACACGGCCCGGCCTGACACAGGAGGCCCCGTGTACACGCGGAGACGGAGGAAACGAAGGGCTGGGAGTCTGAATGCGGGCAGAAAATTACTAATAGGACGGCGGTGATGAACAGGCCGGCCGGGCATTCATGGGGAAAATCCATTTTGTTACCACGTGAAATGAGGCGCTGGAAAGGAGTTGGCTAATTGTTCTCGTGGCGCAGCCGGGTCGCCCGGGCCCCGGAGGCGCGGCGTGCGGCGTCCCCTGCATCCCCCTGGGCGCTTTCATTGTTGCTAATATACCCACAACGAGGCTACCGAGGCGTGCGCCAGGCCCCGCTTCGCGCGTGGACTAGTGAAACGCACCAGAAGGACCCACACAGCCCGAAACGAGGGTCTGATGGCGATCGGCCCCCTTACTTTTTACATCCCAGCCGAGAGGTGAGCTCCTGGACCAGCTGTTCCCAACGTCCTGGGTCCTTCCAAGGAAAACGCTGAGGTGCGTGGACGCTCCAGTGGAGAGAGCCCAACTCGGTGGGGGTGACCCCAGTGAAGGCAGCTTGGAAGAACCGCAGGAGTTCCAGGATGGCGACTGCCCTGCAGCCTTTCCAGAATATTCATGACACAGACCAGACCCTGCTCCATAGCTGGGAAGACTTCCTTCACTTCTGCTGCTCTTTTAACCTCGGCAGTTTCTGGGCCCCACCATCTCGGCCTTCCCCCCACACACATTTGTGATGCCCCCTGGGGGTAAACTGCTGTATTTCCCTCCTCCTACCTCTTTAAAAGACGCGATGGACGCTTTATTTTACTTAAGGCAGCAAATTAGCTGCCACATACTAACTATTCTCAAGTTTTAAAAATGGCCAACATTAGGGAACGAAAAGTGATGCCTCTGACTTTCCCCTGGAAAACACTGCATTCTGTAGGGGGCTGTTTGAAATCCCTCCTCCGTGGTTTGAGGGGTGCTGTTGGGAAGGCCGCCTGCTGTGGTGATGCCAACAGCCTGTCTGCTGTGCTGAGCTGAGCTGTCCAGTGAAGGGTGCATCTGGAGAGGGTGGTTGGAGGACTCGGGTCTGCAAACACTAACAGGCCCCTCTCTCCTGTCCCGCAGAAAAGCAAACTGCAGCCCCTGCCTCAGCAGGCAGAGCCAGAGGACTCCACCAAGTTCATCGTGCTCACCTTGACCTCCATCGCCGCCATGGCGGGCGTCCTGCTGGCTTCCGGGCTCATCTACTGCCTGCGGCACAGCAATCACTACCGCCTCAAGGAGAAGCTGTCAGGACTAGGGGGCGACCTGGGCCCAGATGCCACTGCGGCCTACCAGGTAAAAAGAGACTTTCTGATTCCTCAGTTCACCAGATTATTTAGCTCATCCGGCCCCTCCCACATGCCCAGCACTTGGCCATTTATTCCTAGTGTGAGTCCCTTGAGGATGATGCCGTGAAACTGGTCGGTAGCGTGCACGTAAATACTTTCCACCACAGTTGACTGCTCTATATTAACCTTATGCTGTTCTTGGATGGTCTCGTGTTAGCTATGAAAGCGGGTTGCTCGTTGGAAACATGGAAAAAGTACAATACATGAATTATCACTATCTGTTACCTTTCTTAGTTTGGCAACTATTAATGAACAAGGCCAGAGTGGCAAGTCACACTCTGGTTGTGTAGATGTGTGACGATGTCCCGTACGTCGTCAGCTTCCTTGGGTCGACTCTGAGAGGTCCTTTGACCTAATCTGTTGCCACCCGCTACTATGATTTGCATAAAGTGAGCTCTGATGCTGAAAATGGAAAGTAAATGAAGCCGTCTCCATGGGAACAGTGGTGACCACCGTGTGCTGTGATACAGAAACGCACAGGCACCAATGAGAAGGTGAAATGGGCAGGTCCAGACCAAACAGGACACAAAAATGGCACCAACATTCTGGAAGTTCTGTAGCAATCGTGTCCGTATTTAATCGTGTCCTGTGATGAAATAGACTCTCACTGAACAGCAGTGCAAACTGACCACAGGCAAGTTTGGGCATCTGACTTCTTCTAACATGAAATATCACTGAACTCCATGTCTATTTTCCCACTTCGAAGGCAAAATAATTTACTTAATCGAGTTTAATCGAGATATGTTTGTAGGAGATTTTCTTCCATTGGACTAGATGCTTGTCTCCAGTCACTTGATGATGACGTGTAATGCATCTTGTACACAACACGTCATGTTTTACCATCACCCGTAAGGTTAGATATTATTATTCTGTCATCAGAGTTCTACCGAGGGGTGGGGGGTTCTCAAGCTCTTTCTAGAAGATGCCCCCAATCGTCCTGCATGGCGCCCTCCCCGGAGCTGCCCTGACCCCATGCCACAAAGGGAGGCATGAATTTATAAAACCTCTGTGTTTAAAAGAGACCAGGAGATAGCTTTTGTTCCCGTTTCAAAACCCGTGGTACTGTCTTTGAGTGGAGAAAACCTCTAGTTTTCTGGGGGAGGTCACCTGCCTGGTCAGTGTGATCTTTTTCTTACAAAGAAATGGCAACTTCAGATGTGTGGAACGTGGCATTTCGGCCATTGCACGTGGCTTTACTTCAAAGCAAAAGCAAAATCACGTTTGAAGAAGAAGCCTGGGAAAAAAATGTCACATAAACTAGTAAGAAGTTACCCAGAAATTCTATTGAGTGAGACCGTCAGTGTAGGAGGCTGGGTCCTCTGGGCCAGGTCTGTGTCAGGACATAAATAAATGATCACGCCAGTTCTCTTCCGTGTGCAAGAGACAGGAGATCATACGGGGCTAGATTTTAGAAAGCATGGCACCCTTTGATACTCTTTGAAATTCAAATATAAAATATTGATAGAATGGAAAGATTGGACTTGCACGCTGACAGGACTAATTTTGACAAAAATGCAGGTTGAAAATGCATACTGAGAACTGAGTTTGTGATAATTAACAGAAAGAAAAGTGTTCCCAGTGACAGCTCTAATTAATAGTATCTGTAATTAAAATCATGCCCTTCTAGCAGGAAAATTGTTTGAATTTCTCGGAGTGACCTTTTTGCTGTTCCTCCTGGGGGCGTGGTGGTTAAGTTGATATTGATTTTATAATGAGCTCTGGTTTGTTTAATAAGAATCTGTAATCCAGACAATAAATGAAATGTGTGCTTTTCTTCAATCCAGGTTAATACAAAGGGAAGAAAAAAAAAACCTTTTCCTTTAAAAATATGATCTAGGAAATTTTGGAAATGAAATTATTGTAAAGATTCATTCTCTGTCAGGCTTAGTTTTGAAATCAGCACAAAATATGGCTCAGTGACTGCTTTAGCTAAGGGTGGAGGTTTGCCCATCTTAGTGGCCCACTTACTGGGGAGGAAAAGCTGGTCCTGGGCTCTTGTGCTAGTTTGATTAGTTTTTAGCAAAGCAGGATCAGCAAATGGGGTAGGGTTTCATGGTTTTTAGCTCTGAATTCAGCTGCATCGTGTGTGAAGGACTCATGAAAGACACAGTTGACCCCTGAACACCACAGGCTGCCCCCCAGTGCCGAGTTATGAGACGGCTGCCCTTACCTCACTGGCATTATAGGGTTACCAAGCTGCAGACGCTCAGTGGTTTGAACATAAGTCAGGCATCAAAGCAGCAGGCTACTTTGCCTGAAGTTGTTTTAGGTTTGCAATATTTTTTAAAGCTTTTCGGACACGTTCTGAAACTTGAAGGGGGTCTCAGAAGCAGCTACAGAAAACCCACAGGGGCCGTGGGTCCACTGATGAGCTAAGACCCACTTTAATTACAACATAAATACCTTCTGTTTGTAACAACAGCTGACCCTGAACAACGTGGGTTTGAACTGCACGGGTCCACTTCTGCACAGATCAGTAAATACACCGGCGGACCCCCGCGTCCCCAGGTCTGAAATCTGCAGATTCAATCAACCACAGGAGGAAAACAGTAGTTTTGATCTGCGGCTGGGAGTCCATGGGTACGGAGGGCCGACTGTGCGTCATTCTCTGCCATTTTATGGAGGGAACAGGAGCATGCTCGGATTTGGGTGTCCGAGGGGGTCCTGGAACCAATCCCCTGTGGATACCAAGGGATGACTGTTACGTCTGGGGAGTCACGAGGTACACGTGGGTTTTCAGCTACTCAGGGTGCGGTGGGGTCCATGCCCGGACCCCTGCGTTATTCAGGGTCAGCCAGACTTTGCACTATTGGATTCTAGTGCAGATATGTTAAAACACTTTTCCTTTTCTTCCTCAAACTAGAACTATTTCCTAGACAGGGTCAGCATTTTAAAGCTGTGTGTGTGTCTGTGTGTGTGTGTGATATATCTAATTTTTTTCTTTACCTGCTGGAAAATCAACTTTCTCAATAGACTCACAAAGATGTCACCAGATAACCTATCGAAGTTTAATTTGCTCGCACTTGAAAGAATTGGATGTATTAACTTTTAAAATAGATGAAATCCGTTTTTAAAGGTCATTTTTAATGGAATAGTGCCACCAAGTTTTTTCCCATTGTTTTAGTAAATGTTTTTTTTTCTTCTAAATATATAAAACAATATGGTATTTGGATTAAATTTGTACTTCATTATCTAAAAAGCTAATTTCTTTATTTTCATTCTTTTTTCCCCATATTGTCATGTCGTTTTATATATGTGTATATACAGTGGACCCTTGAGTACAAAGGAATCCCAGCCTCCCTTGCAGACAGAAATCTGAGTCTAACCTTGGACTTCCCCAAACCTTTCCGAGCCTCCTGCTGACCGGGAAGTCTTACCCATAACAGAAACCGTCTGTTAACACTGATTTTGTATGTTTTATGTATTGTATATCGTATGCTCACAATAAAGTTAGCTAGAGGAAAGAAAATGTCAGGAAGAAAGTCATAAGGAAGAGAAAATACACTTGCAGTCTTTACAGAAAAAAACCCGTGTGGAGTGGACCCGCGCAATGTTGTCCGAGGGTCCGCTGCACATGTGTGACACGTCTGCACACTTGCACACCACACTCACTAAGGATAATTCCAAAGAACGGTGGCGTTTGGGTGCCCGTTTACACTGAGCGTTTGTCATGTCGCTGTCCTGCTTCTGTGGGAGCTGATGGGGTGAAGCTGCTGAAACAAGTTCTTAGGGGGTCAGACATTCTCCTTTTTCTCTCTGAGCCGCTTTGAATGTTGCATCCATTTCTTTGAGGCTTTGATCACCTTGGAGCGGCCAGTTTCGGATTCTGCCAGCCCACTCTCCCCTCCCCACGCGGGCACAGACGCCTGTGCAGTGTTCAGCCGGTTCTCTTTGGATGGTTTGTTTCACAATAGCCAGCATGTCTGCTTGTTCCCTGGAAGCCTGGGGAACCGGCCCCCAAGGAAAGCACGGGACAGGATGGCCATAGACAGCTACTCAGTGCTCATGCCATCAGAGCGGTCACTAGTGCAGTGGCAGCGTGCGTGGGGACGGCTCCTGGCTCAGGCCGACTGATGCACCTGTGAGCTCGGACGGGCCCTGATGTCTCAGTGATGAGGACGGGCTGGCCTCTCCACTCCAGGACATGTCACAAGCTGGCTAATTCTCGGGGGACCCTGATTAAGGGACCCTTCTTTTTCTAGGTGCGTTGGTGTAACCTCTAGTAGAAATGGCGAGAGGGGAGGATGTGCCCAATTTAGGTAGAAAACTGCCGCGTGTCCTGAGCTCTAAGGTAAAGAACTAAAGTAGCCTATCCCACTACTCATCTGGCTTTGTGTCTAAACTTTCAGGTCAAAATAATTTTTTTTGCAAATACCTGATAAGCAAAACCTATCCTTCAGAAATGGAAGGGCGCCCTAAAATGATGTGAAAACATTTCGTTTTACTACAGGCTGGGGAAGAACTGAGTCTCTCGTTTTTGCCTTTGCAGCAGTAGCTGATGGTAGCAGGGTCTGTAGGCAGAATTCTCTTGAAACTTTCCAACACTGATGTGCTTTTGCAAGTGTGTGTGTTGGCTCAGTGACATCGAAGCCAGGCTCCTGAGGGTGAGGCCAGTGGTCGTGCTGTGCTCCGCGAACCCCTGGACGGCACTGTAAATTAAGTATGTGCCTAGTGGGCCCAGTGACGTGCTTCTCGGGGCTGCCGTGTGACAGCCTGTGGGCCACCTGCAGACTTGCCATGATGGAGGGGTGGAGAATGCACGCGTCCTGGTGTGTGAAGGGCCGGTGTGTCTGCGTGCGGTCAGCAGCGTGGTCAGTGTCAGGTCAGGGCCAGCAGTTTCCCTCTGCTCGTTGCCAGCCCACTCCGAGTCTGGATATGTTTCTGGTAGGCGTGAATTTGTAGTGCGTTCTTCTCATAAATCTTAATTTTTCAAATATGCACTTTCTAAAACCAGTGTGAAGGCCATTCTCTGTCTTCCATGCTACGTGTTTCCTCCCAAATAGCCACTGGGGAGTCTGGAACAATTGGCAATGTCTAAACACAGTACAGAACATGCTGGCCGTCCAGCAGAGACTCCAACTGCCTTGACCAGGTTTAATTAGGAGCAAAGGGCTGCACCGAGCTGTTTGGAGAACGGAAGGTGGGACCCGCCCAGCGAGGAGGGTAGACCTAGAGCCTGTGGCTTCTCCTGTGACATTCCTGGGTTTTGTTTTCCTTTCTGTGGTCTATGAACACCTGGGTTTTACGTGCATAACTGTTTCTTAAGGAAGGCAGGAAGTCACTTCTAGGGAGAAGAGAACGGGGTGGGGGAGCGTTAGCGGCCTCTGTGCTTCCCCAGGTCCTGTCATTTTGTCCTGTCACAGCCACGGGAGGACAGTGTCTTGGAGGCTCCAGAGGGAAGCGCGGTGCTCACAGCCCCCAGTGCGGGCGGCGTGGTGGCCGCCAGGGAAGGTGCCTGCCTCCCATCTCCTTCGGGGCGGGGAAGCCTGTCCCTCTTACAGAAGTGAGGGCTCCTCAGGCGACACGCACACGCTCAGGACAGCTCTCGAGTCCGTCCTCACCGGGCGATGCCCACGCAGGTGCTTTGAAAGTTGACTAGCTGCCTCGTCCACTCCTCGTGACCACACAGCACGAGTGCAGTGCTGGCACCCCCATGTCACACGTGGGGACATGGAGCACCAGGTCAGTGCTGGCCCCAGGGATCGCGGTGGCAGAGCTGAATTAGGACCAGGCACGGCATTGAGACCCACAGAGCCCGCACTGGTCAGGCCGCACGCCCACAGGGGACAGGACAGACTCTGCCCTGGGTCCCGGCTCTGATGCCCCCTCCACTGTCTCTCGGTGTGAGCCCCGTGGCGATGTCGAGAAGTGGGCATGTTGTTCTGCTCAGTTTGCAATCTCTCGTGGACAAGGTGGTGGCCAAACAGTTGCGTGAAGCGAGGTAAGAAACACCAGTCCCACAGAACTCCCGAGGTGACTGGTGTGGCACCGCGTGGTGCAGGGGCCCAGAACCAGCGCAGGACGGAGGCACTGTGTGACGCATGAAAGAGGGCCTGCGGGGGACATTCCTGGGCATCCACGTCTTGGTGCTGACAGCCTTCACAAGGACAGGCCGCAGAACAGTGGGGGGCCGTGACGAGTGTGGACATCCATGGAGCTCACGCTGGAGGCAGGAAATGGGCATGGCGGCAGGACTATGTGGAAAGGACCCACATTGGGCCCACGGCGGGGTCTCCAGCCCTGAGCTGTCGTGCTGAGGACCGTGCGTCCTCCCCGGGGCCCTGAGACGCGCCAGCTCCCGTGATGCTGGAGGACCGCAGTGCAGACGGGGTGTCCGCCCTTTCAGCCCACCCATCCTCTGCCTCCCACTATGCTCTCCATTCTCAAAAGTTGTTTCTCCCCAGTAGTTAAGCTCATGGGAAAAAACCGCCAGCATATTGTCTGTTCCTGTTAGCGTCCATCCAGGGCGTGAGCCAGCCAGCCCTCTGCACCCACTTTCCACCTGCAAGATGGGACGGAAGGAGCTCTGTGCTCCTCAGTGGCCCCTGGAGGTCACACAGGCCATGCGAGCGTCAGTGCATCTCACCTCTACATTCTGTCTGAGGAGCCGTTGTCTGTGGTGACTGCAGGTGCCAGAGATTTGTGGGTAGACCCTGGAGCCCTCTGAGTGGCTGTGCTGTTGGTCCACTCCGCCTCCTCCCAAGTGTGTGCCTACTCCACACTCTCCGTCATCAGCCACCAAGCTGAGCACGTACTGTCCACAGAGCAAGCATGTACTTTTGGGAACCCAGAAGCCCAGGCTGTCCTGTGACATATTCTGAGGAAGGTGTCAGAGGACGCGCCACGTGCAGCGGCCGTTTGGGTGACGTCCGTGTGGTGCTTCTCCCATCATCCCAGGAGCCGAGGTCAGTGACGTCACCCCACCATGCGTGCCTGCTGTGAGATGGGAGCACAGATGCCATTGGAAGGAACGCCCCTCACCTCAGCCGCCACACCCGAGGAGAGTGTCACTCGCATCACAGAGGGCTCAGCACAGGGTCTGCAGCCAGTGTGAGTGTGCAGGGCCAGGCCGACCCGGGGATCTGACGGCCAGATGCTGAGCTACTGCGAAATACAGTGGGCACTGGGAAGAAGCTTAAACGAGCAAAGGGAAGTGAGGGAAATGGCAGGAAGGTGGGGCAAGCACTTGGGGGGCGGGGGTAACAGGAGTCAGGATGGGCATGAGTGACAGGGAGGAGCCCCCCATAAAGCGCAACAGACCCAGAAAACAGGCCTCCAGACTTGAGGGGCTCCTCTCCCATCTGTTTTAGCTTTTTGTCCCCTCCCCGCTGGGGGAATAACCACTAAAAGAATATTCCTGGGATCACACCTTTCATAAACCCGCAAAACACATATTTCACCAGATACTGAGACATTCTTGAATGGGAGGAAAGAAAATGCAGATTTGTTTGTAGAACAAAATAAGCCATCGGAGGGGGTTATAAACAAACCCACTGCACGTCTCACGATGCCCCCCCCCCCTGCCTTCTCTACCACATTGAAGGAGAATAAAAATACTGGGAGTGCAGGGACCCGAAACTTTGGAATTGAACTATGAGGGGAACCAGGAAGAACCTGTTTCTTTTGTCGGTTGCTTTCGAACTGTCTCTTTTCTGACCTTGGACCCTGCGTTTCTGGATGACGTGATTGCCTGCTCCCAGCAGCCATCGTGTTGCTGGAGCTGGAGCTCACACACATCGAGTGTACGTATTTCAAACCCACGCCAGCGAGGCAGCAAAGCAGAGCGGGTCCCATGTGCAGCAGTGGCTCTGTCCCCCCGGTCAGCGGTGTCCCCAATGTCCAGTCGCTCGGATCCTCTCCCCAGCACCTCCTGTCACACCCTCTCCTGAAGCACCCCCTGGATGGTCTCACTCAGGGGCCATTGGACAGGTTGGCTTCCCATCCATGTTTGGCACCCGGTCCCTTCGTGGGGGTAGATGACAGACTTTAGAAACTCTCCGGCCCCGGAGGTCAGAGCCTTTCGTTTCACAGCTGAGAAAGCTGAGACTGAGACCACGAGTGACCTGCCCCCGCCGCCCAGCTGGTCGGGCCCCTGTGCACTGCTGGGGAGCCCTCAGAACACTCCAGGCCTCGTGTAGCCAGGTCGCCATTCAAACCGCTTTTGATGGAATAATTGGGCCGCAGAATGATGTGCAGTTTCTGAAAATGCAGAAGCAGCTGCTTGGGGACCTCGCCCCACCCCCAGCCCTGCCCTTTGGCTTAATTAGGTGGTGAGTGCAGAATGGAAGGACGACTACCTTTTGTGTTCCTGGCTGGGGTCCTCGCAGCCCTGGATACCCCTTTGCTTTTCTCTGAACCTTTGTGCGGTCCGCCCCGCGCTCTAAAAGCCCTCCCACTCTGCTTTGTCACTCTGGATTGTCCCCATCTGCCAGCCCTCCTGCCCGCACAGGACGACCCTGCTGCTCACACACCGGGCCTCTTCGTTTGCTCTTGTGCCCTTCAAATTTGGGCTGAGTCCTTCCCCATCAGCCTTCTGTCTGCAGTTACTGTTTCCTGGGTGCGGCGCCAGCTTGCCCCTGCCTGCCAGCCCTCCTGTGAGGTCACTGAGCGGGGCCTTGGTTCCTCGGTACAGAGGGGCCTCGCGGGGAACCTCCAGGAGCTCAATGGAAACCAATCGCTGCACTGACCTGAGTCATCGACGTGCGAGGAGCTGGGTGTGGGGAGCCGTCAGCGTCAAGACCACCACGTGGCCCCTCCCGCACCCAGGACACGTAGGACACTGGGTGAATGTGGGACTCTGGATGTTTCACAGAAGTGACGATGACAGTGATGACAAATGGTGATAACGCATTACCTTTGAGCAAGGAGGAAACCAGGAAGGGGACAGAAGTTTCCTCCAGGAGACACCTCAGTCCAGTCAGGCCCGGGCTGCTCTGAAGACATGATGGTTTGTTTCCGCTGAGCTGGCTTCTCGGATTCTCGGATTCTCGGAACGCGAAGCTGAGAAGCACGAACAGGCCCTCGGGGCAGCTCAGCACTGGCTTTGCGCAGGGGGTCGAGTTGAGTCTCTGAACTCTGAAGGTGTCACCGACTTTGTGGGAACCCCTGAGTCCTCGGCGTCAGGGCCCCAGGACATTGGGGGCTCCTGTCGGTTGTTTCGTTCGGGGGCTTGGAGCTGGGCCTGAGACCTGGAGCGGTGACGTTTTGCAGGACTGCAGCTCAGATAGGGCACCTCACACAGCCAAAGCCCCACTTTCCATTAAAGTCTGAATGATGACGACAGAAACCCCTGTTACGTGTGGTTGTGCAGGAAAAGTTCGCTTACTGAGATCACGTGCCTTTCCTGTTGTCACGTTCACAACTCGCCCCTGATTTCAACTGGTGTTTGTCAGGAGCAGCGCAAACAGGCCAGGCCGTCTGCAATGGGTGTGGCCGGGCCAGCTTCAGGCACACGGACGTTTGGGGTGCAGGCACACAAATTTTGGGGTACAGCATAACTAAATGACTTTCCTTGGAGCCTCACCTTCAGGCAACATTCCAACTGCACATATTGTGAGATTGTGTTACTTCTGCACTTTAAAACTGCACGATGATGGCCCTTCCAGATGTGGAGGCTTCCAGATGTGGGGCGGCCTTCACCTGTGGGAGCGAAGCCGAGCCTTCGGCAGCAGATGCATTATGCGCCCTGCGTGGTGGTGACCCTCAGGGACCTGGGGAGCAGTGTTTACCGAGGCCTCTGACCTGGGCTAGAAGCCAAGGAGAACAGAGACGTGAAAACGACCTTTTCTCAAGTTGGGGAGGCCAGATGTAGTTACGTGACCACAGCTAGACCAGGGCGAGCGTGCAGGGGGAGCTCAGAGTGAGGCGGGCAGTGGGGCAGGAGGGGAACTGCTCTGACTTCACACCACTCAAGGACTGTTCCACATGCAGAAGAGCATTGAAAATTACTTTCACTTCTCTTAGTTAAAATGTGTCTATATCTTTACGTTTTATTTTCAGAAAACATCATGCAAAATGGGAAAAAAAATTACTCAGCACTGCTTGGTAAACACTGCTTACCGCGGAGATGTTTGCTAGTTATGAGTGTTGTGGAAGCCGACACTTGGTGTAACGCAGCTGCATGGCCCACTGGAGGGGTGGGGGTGGCAGCAGGGTAGTCACAGGGTGTCGGGGTGGGGACAGGGAGCAGCGCATCTCCAGGGAAAGGTCAGAGCGGGGCACCATCCTGCAGAAGCTCTTGGATCAGCTCAGGATTCACTTTGCAGAAACGCTTCTCCTTTGTGGAATGTGTGCACATGTTTGTGTAAGCCTGTGTGTGTGAGCACGTGTGTGCACGTCTGTATGTATGTGCATTTTATGTGTGTGTGTGTGTGTGTGTGTCTGTGTGCGCGTGTCGCCCCTTAGTCAAACGTAAGCATTATCCAGGCATCACTGAAAAGCGCGGAGGAGGTGGTGTGGCAGTGACTCGGGCAGGTGCTGGTGGCCACGTGTCGCCGGTCATTTAAAGTGAGTTGGGGCTGTGAACGGAGAGTCCATCCAGGGCACAGTTGCCGCTCTGGCCTACCCTTAGGTCAGGGACAGACAGGGTTGCCCAGCGGATCTGCCGTGGCTCCAGCCTCTGTGGGAGGAGGAGACGTAGGGGTCCTGTTTCTTACCCAGAAAGCATGGCCCTGCGTCCCCCAGTGTCTCCTGAGGACGCACAGGCCGGACATGGAAGGGGCCTTGAGCACCTGCCGCCTTCCCCACGCAGAGCTGACCATGGCTGTTGGTGGCGAGGACAGTGTGTAAAACCACTGTCTTAAAATAAACCGCGTCGCAAGTTCCTGGCCATGCTCGCAGCCGGGCACTGGCCTAGATGGGCCAGGCTGCTTTTATGATGAAGCCACAGCCTGAGTGAAACTGCCAAGAACAAGGAGATGACTGTATGGGCGTTTTCTTCTCTTCATGTGCGTCTTTCCTTACAAGACATGACTAACCTCTGTGACAACCTGTGCTATTTTCTCCCATGCGTTTCCCCACTCGTACTTTCGAAGCATTTCACCGAATTTTAAGCATATTGAATGTAGATTTTTGCAGATTTTAAACATATCTTGAATTGCTTGTTCTTACCACAAAAGTAACAGATGCTCAATTTAGGAAACACAAATGGGCAAAATACGTAAAACAGACACTGCCTGGTCTCCCGCACCATGGACTGAGCCCTGTGCCGTCGCAGCGTGAGCCGGTGTGCCTTTGCAGGCGTTTTTCTTCTGTGCTCGCCTTGTACATTTGTGGCTCTGCGATAAGCCCCTGCCTGGTGTCGCCCCCCCGTAGCGTGTGACGCGCTCCGTGGAGGTGGCCGTGTCTGTGCTCCAGCCGCTGGTTCCACGGGGCCCTCTGAGCTGGAGATCGGGTCCCTCCCGGAGAGGTCCAGCCCACCCAGCACACCTCCGTGTCTCACCCAGCCTGCACCGTAAGGGGCCCCCACCCTTCCCCCGCGTGCCCATTTGTCTTTCCCGGGGCTTTGTACACGGCCCTCAGCTCTGCCGTTACCACTAATTACGATTCCCAATAACCCTGCAGCCCTGCCCTTTGTGTACACACGCGGGCAGGCGCTGCTCTGGTCCCATTGTTCCTTGAAAGGTGCACAGAGGTTTCTCTTCAGCCTTTGTAGTCCTGGTCTTTCTTTCGGCAGAATTTGGGAATGACAGGCCTTTTCTCTCAAGAGTGATCCCTCTCTGCAATTTTCCCGGTCAGATGAAGGTCTGAGAAATGAGACATGTGCATTGTTATGTGTACGGGTGGATTTCTGCCCCCAGAACCCTGTCCGACTTCTTTTGCGGGATGTGCTCTGCAGCTCAGCGCGGAGCAGGGACGGAGGCGGTTACAGGAAACAAGGACCAGGTCCACGTGTGCTGTGTGACCTCTGCATCCTCAGTGTGCATCCCTGTGCCCGGAGGACTCGCTGGCATGGCGGCTCTGCTCGGAGGGGCTGCCCCCGGTTCAGGGCTTGGGGACAGCTGGAGGCAGCATGTCATGTTTTCTTGGTGGGGAGTTTATGCACACCTAATGTAGGCACTCATGTTTTCCGTTTCTTGACAAACAGTGTGTCATTTGGGTATTTCTAAGTGGGGTGGCACAAACGTCACATGCTGGATTATTTCTAAGTGGAGTGGCACAGATGTCACGTGTATTATCTTGTGACTGAGCGGTTAAGTTTAGGGGGGCTGTGAACACGCTGCTCTTTGTAGAAGCCCCGTTACTCTGGTGGGGGCGTTCTCCCTGCCAAAGGCCATGGTCACTCGTCAGACTGGGTTTGACAAGGCCCTTGGTGCTGCTGTCAAGCGGGGGCAACTCCGTGGTCTGGGCCTTTTAGGCGTGGCGTCCTGGGAGCACGCCCTGACCCCGCGTCCAAGGTCCTCCAGGTTGTCCTGCGACCTTCTGCGCTCCCGGCAGCAGACGAGGCTCGTCGGGACAGGGGCCAGGCCCGGTCAGGGGTGTGGCACACACTCGCCCACACACCTCCCGCAGCCCCGTGTGCTTGTCCGTCATCCCCACCTTACAGATCACCATGTACACACAGTCAGGCCACCTGTCCCAAGCCACGCTGACAGTGAGAGGAACCGCCGGGATCCAGACCGGGCCACTGGGCCCGTGGCCTGGCCTTACCACTGGTGGCTTTCCCCTTCCTGAGACACTGACGGCCACCACCGTGGGGTGGCCTGCAAGACCATGTCCGCTTTCTGTCATCGTGGTGCGTCCGACTTGTCAGGCACGTGGTCTGATTTGCTTATTTCCTCCGTGACTTTCTCAACACCTGAGAGGGTTCAGACACGTAAAAAGGCACAGCAGGTCCCGAGGTGAGCTGTCCTGTCCAGAGAGAGGCATCCTGGAAGCTCAGCCCGGCGAGAGCCGCTTTCCCTTTTTCTGTCTGGGGAAAGTTCTTGTCGTTCACACATGCTGGCTTTTTCTTTCCTGCTGGAGAGCAGGCGCTCGGGTGAGGAAAGAAAACAGACTACGCCAGACTCCTGGCGGGAGTGACTCGTGAACCGCGGTGAGCTCTCCGTGTGGGACGCAGTGAGCTCTCCGTGTGGGACAGGCACCCCAGGTCTGCCAAGGTCACGGCCCAAAGCTCAGCCAGATCTGTGTGCCCTGCTGCAACATGGGCAGAGGACGCCCCGAGCAGAGAGCCACTTGAGGGACTGTGTGGCTGGTGGACCCCACGTGTGGGTCTGTGACCCAAAGATCATTTGGCTAAATCCCCCTGTTTTCCCCGTCCTGCTTACGTGCCTCTTGGCTGTTGAGTCCACTGACTTGCTCCACAAACACCTACCTGTCTGTGTGAACCCAAGGCCAGCACGTGGGCTGCTCAGGGGCGTCCGAGTGCTGTTTGCAGGTCATCACAAGGGGACGGCTCAAACTAGCGTCTGGTCAGTTTGGCTCTTACGCATCTTAGAAGGTTTTTAGCGAAGGGTGTGGGAGACCCTCACCTCCTTGTCTGGCCACGTGAGAACATACTGGCCGCACATCCCGTCTGCTCAGGCCAGGCCATGTGTGTCAGGGTCCTGGGACTGGCTGAGGTGCCCCTTTGTCACTTAGTGTCGGGCGGGCCTGCCTAGTCTCCATTTCAAGTCTCCGGAACCGTAGCCAGGCAGGTGTGTGTGAATCCCGTGCTTCCTGCTTGCTGCCAGGATTACGGATCAGGGCAGTTTCAGAACGTAAGCGGGCTCGTGTGCGGGCTTCTTTCAGCGCAAGCTTGTGTCGCTTAGTCAGCGGTGCCAGCGACTCGTGCGCAGAGAAGCTGCTCTCCACGCACCATCAGGCCCGTATTTTAAACTCACTCAGCGAAGTGTCCCTCACAGACTCGGGGCTCGGCAGCGGCAGTGTTTGTCACTCCTGATGTGAGCTTCCTGTTCTGTGTGACACGGCCTACGTCAGTTTGGTACTAAATGTCAGGCTGTAAAAGCAGGGATGTGCTCAGGCCTGACAGCTGTCCCTATGTCACGGGAACTAACACTGTAAACTGCACATTACACGTGGAATAAACGTTTGTGCCCAGCCCATCTGTCCACTCGTTGCCTGAGGCTCAGGGGGCTCTGGGCTTCATCTGTCACCGTGTGGGCTGCGACTGCCTTTCAGGAATAGATGACACTTTTAAAATGAAGAATGTGACCACACTGCGGCTGGTCTGGGGAGGGGACAGGCACGCGGGCACGCGCACCTGTGCTCAGCTCAGACCCCACGGCTGGGTTCAGAGGTTAGAGCTGCCCAAGGAAAGACAGGTGTCCACAAAACCCGTCAGCCGGACCGTCACTCAGTCCGGGAACAGGCTGCATTTCCTCTGTTTTAAAAACAAGTTCATTTTCCCTTAAACATTTTAAATTTTCAAGTCATAGTAAAAGAAAGCGTTTTTATTATTAATCCACAAGCTGTCACCAACCTGAGGGACCGATTAGCTGGGCCATGTGGTGATGTCCCTCAGAGGTTTATGTAGTGAGCACAGAGGCAGCTCTCCACGCCCCACCTGCCCCTGCGGGGCCCCTGGCGAGTCCTGTGATGACAGGGAGGGGACATGGCAGCCAAGGGGTCTTGCCGCAGTGTGGAGGGACTGCATGTGGGGGTCCACAGCAAGCCGGACGGAGAACACGCCAGACAAATAGTCCCGTCAGCAGGCACGGGACACGCTCCCAGTGCTGGTGTGTGCAGCACAGCGGGCGTTGTCACCGGCCGAGCGTGTGGCCCTCTTGCATTGGCATCGAGGCTGGAGCTGGCCCCTCACTGCCCAGAGGCACGTGCAGCCTGGTGCTCCCAGCACGGTTGTTCTGAGTGTCGCCGTAACTCTGTCTCCACAGTGTGTCTGCATGACACTCAGCAGCCACCTGTAACGGGGCCACTTTTGTCACTCACACGTCTCAGGTTAGGACGACAGCAGCAGAGGAGAGCCCACAGTCACAGGAGTGGCAGAGGGAACACTCGCTGCGTCTTCCCGCCCGGAAGCTCGGAGCCCAGCCTGTGGACACCCTGGGAGGCCTGTCACTCCTCAGCCGGTCCCACGGGAGCTCAGCCGTGAGCCCCTTAGCAGCCTTGGCAGCAGCTGTGTCCCCAGCCCGTGCAGAGCCCTCAGTGCAGCTGGGCTGTGAGGGGCCAGCTCCCCTCAGACCCTCACACACACAGGAAGTGCCAGGACCATCACCAGAGCACGGCGGGGAAGCCACCAGCATGGCGTCTGAAGTGCAGCCATGCGGCCCCAGGTGACACAAGAGCCACCCTTCTCCGTCTCCTACCTGTGGTTCCGTCCACCTGGCAGCTCTTAGCCCCTCCCAGCCCTGCACTTCTCTCACCTCACCTGGCTCCCCAGCTTCAGCCCTTCAGGACCGCCTGTCAGCTCTGCAGCCGGCCCCTCTGTGACCCAACTCCCCCCCTCCCATGAGACACCTGACAGCGCTTTTCATCAGTGTCCCTCGTCACCATTCAGCTCCAGGCGGGATGGTGACCCCGGGAGGCCAGGGTTCCCCGAGCCTTACTCAATTGACCGGGTGTCCCTGGCATCCAGCAGTGACACGTGGTGTGTGCTAATACCTAGACGTCGAATACATGAATAGTAGCAGCTCATGTCTGCCTGGTGGGGGCCAGGCACAGTTCCCAGGCCCAAGGCTATCTTATCCAGTCCTCCCAAGAACCGGGAAGTTGGAACCAGTCCACATTTCACAGATGAGGAAAGTGGGGCACTGAGAGGTTAGGTGCTTTGCCCAAGGTCACACAGCCTTAAGTGCAGGATTCCAACTTGAGCATTGTGATTCCAGGATTACGAGTGGACGGATGAGCTTCCAGAAGCCAAGGGAACAAAGTTTTGTATGTGCTGTAGCTCTCTTCTCGGTTCCTCTGGGAAGCAGATGCGTTCTGTGTCCTGGCTCCTAGGGGCCTGTCCCCATACAGCATCGATGACCTGGTGGCATGTGTCTTGAGGGGCAGTTTTGTGGAGTTGCAGAGACTCTCCCAGTGTCTGGTCCCCCCCCACAGCCCTTGGAAAAGCCTGGGATACCCCTTAGCTGGTGGCTCCACAGAAGCCCAGTGGAGTGTATATGCGTCTATGTGTGTGCGTGTGTGTTTCGGGCCACAGGGTGCATGCACCTTGGCACTCAGGACAAGCAGTGGGCGAGAAGAGACACAGTGGCTGAGCCCGTGGCACCCAACCCCACAGCGCCCAACCCCCTGGTGCCCGACCCCATGGCGCCCGAGCCCGCGGCATTGGTAGCTGACCCCCTGCCCTTCTGCCTTCTAGGAGCTGTGCCGGCAGCGCATGGCTGTGCGCACGTCCGACCACCCGGAGGCCCCGCACACATCCCGTGTCAACAGCGTGTCCTCACAGGTCAGCGACGGGCCGATGCCCAGCCCCTGTGCACGAAGCAGCACCTCATCCTGGTCCGAGGAGCCCGCACCCCCCAACATGGACATCTCCACTGGCCACATGGTCCTGGTAAGGCCCGCGTCCCCTCCGCCAGTCCCTGTGCCACACGCGCCAGCCTACACATCTCGTAAGAGGCTATGACACCAGCTTGGCCAGCAAGCCTGCGCTGCAGGCAGCTGACGGTTAGGACGTGAAGCCAAACGTCAGGGCCCCTGTGTCCTAGTCCTCCGTGTGTGCGAGTGGGACAGTGTGGCACCCAGCACCCGTTCCCCTACCTAAGAATGACAGCTGTGCGAAATGACATCTGTGAGGTCACAGGGCACACCTCGTACATGCATCTGGTTTAACCCCTAGGGGCCCTGATGGCCTGTTTTGTTACGAGAAAACAGGGTGGTGATTTGTCCAGGGTTGCGGAAGCTCCCCAGCTTTGGCCCAAGCTCAGGGACCCCCAGAGTCTGCGCTGTTAGCAGCACGCTCCAGCTGGAGTCTGACCCTCAGCGTCTGGGCCCTGGGGCTCTCGATGGCCAGCCCTGCCCCCCCTGCACTGCCTGTCTGCAGCCACCGAGACTTCCTCCATCCCAGTTCCCTGCGCCGGCCGAACCTCTCGGTCCCTGAGACCTCGGTGCCTCTGGGCCTCAGCCGATGACACGTGCCCTCCGACCCCCTACTTGGTGTCTTGTCAACCTGCCCGGGTCCCCCTGACCAGCGGCCATGAAGTCCCTGCCGACAGTTAGGTGACACTTGGCCTCTTCCCCCATGAAGGCCGCTCGATCAAATGGGCTCGTCTCTTAAGCCCGAAAGGATCGCAGTAAAGAAACAGAACCAGTTTTCTTTTGATGGAGCTAAGGGGAAGGGACCTTATCTGCAGGGAAAATGTCACAGGGCCCAGAAAAGCCCACAGCCGGGCACAGAGTGAGGGGTTGGACAGTAGTGTCTAAGATGGGCAAGGTGTTGTTTCAGTTTCTAAAACTAACCTGCCCAGTGATGTGAGTAAGAAGAGTGGCCCTGGAAGGCATGAGTGCCTGGCTCTTGTGGGGTCTGCACACCTCAAGGGACCTGCCCTGGTTTGGACCACCATCAGAAAACCCCAGACCTGATGACTTAACAGATGTTTATTGTCCCCAGTCCTGGAGGCTGGGCACCCGAGATCCAGGTGTGGGCAGGGCTGGTTTCCCCTGAGGCTTCTCTCCTGGGCGTGTAGACGGGCATCTCGTCCCTGTGTCCTCACGTGGTCGTCCCTCCGCGTGTCTGTGTCCTCATCTCCTCATACAAGGATACGAGTCCTGTTGGATCAGGGCCCCCCCACATGACCTCGTTCTACCTTAATCACCTCTGTACAGATGCATCTCCAAATACAGACCCATTCTGAGGTCCTGGGGGTCAGGGCTTCAACATAGGAATTTGGGGGCACAATTAGCCCCTGACAAGGACTGGTGCTTGAACCGCGTCAGTGTTTCCTGGAATCTTGACATGAGAGGCCTGGTCTTCTTTCCTTGGCCCACAATAGGGTGTCATTTCCGTCTCCCCTGTTCACTGTGGTGGCTGAGTGAGGGGAAACGCTGCCATGGGGCCACTGACTGCCTGGTTCTACTCAGGCAGTTCTACTCAGGCCTGCACTTGCCCACCCACCCTCGAGCTGTGATGGGGCCGTGACCCGAAGGATAGGCTGGTGAACCACTCAGGTGTTCCCCTCTTGCTGGGCACAGCTCACCTCCAGGGAGAGCCCAACTTGCCCACGTCACAGTCTCTAGGAGAAGCTGTCCTCCAGGAAGTGGTCTCAGGAAAGGCACGTGCAGTTCCCACATCAGGCCTGTCAAGTTTTCACCAAGAGCTGAACCCTGGGGACGGCCACAGGCACTCAGTGCAGGGGTAGCCGGGAGCCTCTTGGGTCAAAGGGTCAGAGGGAGAGGCCCCACTCAGCTGAGGGGCGCACATGCTGGACCCCAGGGCAGGTGCTCCCACCCAGAGACACCTGCAGCTCCCCCCGAGCTGCCCACCCCTGGGGGTGCTGCCAGCTCTGAGGGGCTGCACCTCCTGCCGCCGTCCCCTGCGGCCCCTGGGCTCCTTTGGAAGCTGCAACATTGGCCACTCTTGATGGTTTGGTTTTGATATGAGGCAATAAGTGTCATGCTTGCGTAATTGATTATCCAAGAGTCAAGTTCTAGTTACTTTTCTCTCAATACTTTAAAAAATACGATTTGCTTGCCTTTGATGCCGTAGCTGTTGAAAAGGCTGTTGCCAGTCCAGTGGCCGTTCCTTTGTGGGCCATCCATGCTGTCTTCTGAATTCCGCACCTTTATTGATCTAGGATTTCCTTGTACCCTGTACTGGACTTATTTTATTTTTATTTTTGCTCCAGTCTTCCTGTGATTGCTGAAGGAGAGAATTCTTGTCTTCCCTCAATTCCAGAAAATGACAAACTATTTATAATTTAAATGTGACTCTCTTCCAGTCTCTCAGTTCTCTCCTCTAATGGAAGAAGATTGGACATTCTCATTCCCATGTCTCTTCATTCTCTTCCATATTTTCTGTCCTAATCCCTCTATGCTGCATTCCAGGGAATTTCCTCAGATCTGTTCTCCAGGATGCATCGTTTCTCTTCAGTGGTGTCTAATCTCCTGTGTAATCCATTCATTGCATTTATGATTTCAAGGAGTATATTTTTTCATTTGCAGTTGTTCTATTTGTTTTTTAAATCTTCCTGTTGCGTTGTTCTTACATTGTTGATTCCCACTGTAAAACGTTCCGTCGTTACAACTGTAATTCCTCACCCAGAGAGGCCCACACTACTCGTCTATTGTAAACTCGAGCCTCAATCCTAGAGGAGGCCCAGGGACTAAACATCTTCCCGTTTTGAGTCCATATGGACACAGATGTTCTTCCTTATGTCCTGAGCAAACCCTTTCCCTAAGATTGTGGGCTTCTGAGGGTCCACATTTACGTGGAGGTCTCGTGTCTGACTCTGCCTCCTGTATGTCAGGGCTTCCCCTGAGGGCCCACACGGGCCCTGGGTTTTAGGTACAGGAAGTCGTCTTGCCCTGTCCCTCGCTCCAGGACTTGAGGGACTTCGGGTGCCTCCCACTCTGGTTTTCACTTCCCTTTTCATTTTGGATTCCTGAGTATTTTCCTTAATTTTGTGGAAGGAAATTTTGTGTCTTGCTATTTTCCCAACATTTCTAGATGTCTTGTAGAGGAGGCTCTTCTGGTTCTCTTGTTGTTCATTTCTCTGGAAACATCAGACTCAATGGCAACTCAAACAAGGGGACCCTGTGCAGTGGTGCATAGGCACAGGGATTCCTTCCTTCAGGAGGCACCTGTGTGACCAAAATGAGCTGTCTGTGGGTGTGCGCTGACTGGAGCCTGTGTCAGCAGGCAGGTGGGCAGGTGAGTGGACCCAAAATGCTAACAGCTGGTGTCCATGGCGAAATTCCAGATGGCACGCATGTTGCGATGATGATAAAGGCAGTTGTTGGGAGGGGAGGCTCAAGGTCTCGCAGCTGTGCGGTACCGGAACGGAAGAGGTGGGACGGTAACCTCTGATCACCCACGCCCGCTGCACCCACCAGCCTCAAGAGCACAGCACGTAAGTGGGCGGTCCACATGACTGGCAGTTGAGCTGGAAAAAATAGAAAAGTATACTTGATAATCTTATCTCTACCTTTTCCCCCTAAAAAGTGAAAAGAATTTTTGATAGATGAGCTCCCTTCTAATCTGAACTTCTTATTTGAAAGCAATTGAGTGAGGAATGTTTGCCAGCCAGCTCTTGGTCATCATGACTGACAGTCGAACCCTAATTTTCCCTTTTCTCCCCCGGTATCTCTGCTGTTTCACTGATGACAGGAAGGTCTGGGAAAATAGACCTCAAAGGCTTCCTGTCCTCTGAGCAAGTTCGCTTGGTGAAGGGAAGATAAGGTGTTTTTTGTTTTTTTTTAATTGTATTAAATTTATTGGGGTGACAATTGTTAGTAAAATTACATAGATTTCAGGTGTACAATTCTGTATTACATCATCTATAAATCCCATTGTGTGTTCATCACCCAGAGTCAGTTCTCCTTCCATCACCATATATTCGATCCCCCTTACCCTCATCTCCCATCCCCCACCCCCCACCCCCCTTACCCTCTGGCAACCAGGTTTTGAGTCTCGTATCAGCTTTTCCAGTCCTGGCGACATTTCTGTCCCCCCATTCTTGTCATACCTCATGAGCATGTAGCCTGTTGGTTTTAGGAAATTCAAAACCAAAGCATTGGCTTTTAATTCCTGTAATTCCAATGAACACTTTTAGAATTGCTGCAAATATTTTCTAAGAATGTGTTTAGACCCCAGCGTCTCCCATCTGGGAAAGGGAGGGAAGACTCCTGTCCGTGTGGCTGTCCTAGGCCACCTTTACTGCACTCACTGGAACTCTTTGTTCTTCCTAAAAACTTCATCAGAAAACCGTCATGAGTACATCGCTGCCACAGAACATCCAAGGCTGCTGCTAAGAAAAGGTCCTCGGCTTTGTAATGGGCAGAGAAGCTGTCTGTGTGTTGCTAGGCAACCATCCCCTCCTCTTTCCCCTTCCTGAAAGGTTTCCCTATTGTAACTGCTGTTGTCACAACTTTAGAGTAAAAATTGTCTCCTCTGGGCTTTTTCCTATCAGTTGGGTGATAGTGAAGGCGTTGGGTCTTTGGGAGAATCTGCTCTTACAATTGTCACTTGGAATTGGCCATTTGAATTTCGTAGGTGGCTGTCCGGCCGGGGAAGGGTGGGTGGATGGCCATTTAACACATGAATCTGCTGGTGCACAACACAGAGAAACAGCTACTCAAACCTGCTTTTGGAGGAGACCCCAAAGCAACCAGCTCCGCCTGCGCGCCAGCACCAGTGCAGACGTCCCCGATAAGCAGCCCCGATTTCTCCACCGCACAGGTTCTGTCGTCTGGGTGGTGCCCGTTGGGGCCCCAGCGCCTGGCCGGCAGTGGACGGTGTTCGTTGGGGAGGTTCTCTTCTCCTAGAATTTGTTATCATTTCAGATCTTTGCAGGGCTCGGCTATGTTAGAGCCTCATTTTCATGACCGCTTTCCTCTCACATCCCGTCCTTTCCTACCGATGCTGGAACCCAAGGGTGGTGGTTCCCCCCAGCGTGGTGCTTCAGCGGACTGTCTCTGGCTCCAAGTCTGTTTCATGTGTCAAAGGGACATGGTGGAGGCCGGAATCCAATGTTTGCCCTCATTTAGTGAGGGCTATGTATTACTTTATAGTAATAGAATGACTGTAACACAAATATTTGTAAGTGCGTCTTCTGTGTTGCCCCAGTAACTCATAAAGAGCAGATGGAAGGGGGCTTTAGTCAGACGGCTGCCTGTTCCACACCAAAGTCTCAGAAGCAGTAGTTTTCCCTGCAAAGGTAACAGCGGTCTCTTTGCTGAACAACCTGTAGTCAGACTTTGACTGATGACCAGAACGGGGCGAAAGGATTCGTCACTGCCGAGCGCAGAGGCCGGGGGGTGAGCGCAGTGTGAGGGAAGCTTGGCCCGTTACAGTAAGTGACTGGGCTTGTCCCGTCATCCTGCGGGCTCTTCTGAGGTTTCCGCCGGTTTTCATTTATCTGTGAAGATGTACGTTTCATTGGCAGAAGTGAGACACCTTAAATGTAGTGTTCAGTTTGATAAACAGCTATTTCAGGAGTTCCAAATGCCATGGGTAGACATTTTAAACTTTTAAAAGGCAGAAATTAGTAGAAATATAAAATGTAATGAATTTTTCTTTAGACTTGTGTTAACTGAAGTAGCTGCAGACTGATACTCAAAGTCACCACATTGTTAATTGTGGTTTTTCGTTTTTGAGGGGTATTTGTTGTGTGTGTTTTTTTTAACTGTCTATAGACCAAAATTTACAAAAAGAAGAGAAACACACAGAAGATAGTTGGTAAAGGCAGGTGGTCTGGATGAATAATGTTCCTTTCATTAACATACTTCCCTTATTAACTGTATAATTAATTGTACGTAGCCAAGGGAAGCTGTGGAAATTGCATTTTGAGATGTATCAAAGCTGACTTATGCCTCAGACTTCATGCAATTCACCATTAATGAAGCTGAGATGGAAGCCTCAAATCTATAATTATTACTTACTATTTGAATGACAAGCAAAGAATTTTATCAGCAGAGTTTTAAATGAAAGGGGATTAGCAGCTAATGTTGAAATTGTTAATCTTTCTTATGAAAATAATTTTGAAGAAAATGCGTAGTGGAAAGAGAGGTTTGTGGAAAGCATTTGCCGTTAAAATAGCCATTTTCTGATACTCCATATGAATCTGTCCACGTTTGACAGCAGGGTGCAAATATTTTTGAAAGTGAATGAATATTTTATAGGATCCTGAGCTGCTCGTGCATTCCAGGAATGAATCATGCAATATTCCCAAATATCTCCGTGAAGGCGAGAGAGTTTGAGAGCCGAAGCTGAAAACATTAAAATATATCAGAATGTTCTAGAAGAAATTAAAATTTCTTTATTAGCACAGAAATCTGCCTCTTGCCCCTTCGAGGCTCCTTTAAGGCTGTCCACCGTGCAATGTGTTGTTAGAGAAAGCTGTTGGGTGACACGCTGCCAATCTATTTGTCCAGAAAGATCTCATTGGCGTCACCTCCATGGCTAGTCTCTCACCTGCGATTCCAAAGTGAGGCTGTCACCTTAACCACCGTGCCCGACACAGAGGCCACCGCAGAGTCTGTGTCAGACACCGTGGAGTTGTCACATGTCCTCAGGACGGACCCAGGGGTTGTCATACCCTTCATTCACCAACAGACGTTTGCCGACCACCCAGGGTGGCAAACCACCGACTGCGTCCATCCCTGGGCAGACCCTACAGACTAAACAGTTGGATGGTTGGGAGTTCCTGAAAACGCAACTCCTGTTTGTTCCTTTGTCCTGATTTTTCCACTGAGTTAATGGCACAAACTAAATGCTAAGGTCATGACCCCATCTGGTTAGAGCTCCGTGTCACTGCGAAGCTGAGAAAGGTGACATCCAGGTTTCCAGAAGCTCTGGAACATTGACCTGGGAGGGACGGGCATTTCGGGGCTGTGGCCCATCGCACAGCTCCTCTAGGCCAGAGGCCGTGCTGGAGCGCGAGCTGGGCCTGGGGCTGGGCCGTGGTTCTTCCGGAAGTCCCGAGCCCAGGAGGACAGGCAGGTGGTGAGACGTGCACATTTATTCTGAAATTCTTGTTTGCGCCAGCCTGATGCCTAGTTGGTTTCAGTCAGAAGACCTATTAGCCTCCTCCAGACTGGGAACCTCTCGTAGGGCAGTCTGTCACCCGAAGCCAGAGCCTGAGTGCAGTCAGGACTGACCAATGACCAGGTGGCCCGACGAGGTCACACGGTGCTCCCGACCCGCCAGCGGACAAGCGCTCGCTGGGCCCACTGCTGGCCAGTGCACGGTCCTAGACCGGCTGTGTGCTGCCCGAGACTCACACATACACACACCTTTGACTGTATCAGGAATTGTCTTGTTCGTGTAACAGTGTGTCAAACTGTTCCAGATTAATTTAGTTGGTTGATTGACTTTACATTTTAATTTTGTGTTATGCTATTGGTTGTTAATTTTCTGTGGCACTTTGTGCAAACTTACCTCCATGAGGTGTCGTGCAGGGGGCTCAGGTCAAAACTAAGTCCGGCAAACGTCTGAACGACCTGTCTGTGCAACTGAAGCACGAAGCCTGTCGGCAACAGCAGGGCTGTGGACAGGAGTTTTCAGATTTTTACCCAGACTTTTGACTCCAGGTAAATTAAGGCCTTGTTTCTCAGATGGAGACATCAAGCTCTCTCCTGACTGTGGTTGCGTGACGGTCAGGAGTTGAGACAATCACAGACTAAAGTGTTGCAGAAATTTAGGAGGAGAAGGAAGAACAGCAGATAATGAAACGAGCTGAATCTGTATTAAACTAACTCAGTCCCCTAATTTGCCCTACAAGCTGGTCCTGGCAGTTCTGCCTCCAGAATGTATCGCACGTCTCCCACTTGTCCCCCCCAACACCTCCACAGCTGCTCCCCAAACCACTGGATCTCTTATACAGACGGTCCCAACTCGTCCTCTCCATCCGCCTGGAGCCAGAGTGACCTTCCCAAAGCCTCCCATGCTTAGAACTCTCCAGGGGCCTCCCGTTGCTCTGCAAATAAACTTCATCTCGAGTGACTGCACTTAGGAGGGAAGCACGCAGAGACTGAATTGTAGACACAGGTGTACACCTGAAGTTTACATCATGTTATTAACCAATGTCACCCCAATAATTTTCAGTTTTAGAAAAAGAAGACAAAGTTCAAGCCTCTCCCCACGGCCCACGAGCCCCCATGTGATTGGGCCCTCAGTCCCCCGTCCCAGTGGCCCGTTCAGTCCCAAGCCACCCCCACCCCAGGGCGCTGGCCCCAGCTGCCCTCTCTCCCTATGGAGCCCCTTCCCATCTCAGGGTGAGCTCAGGAATCAGCTCTTCAGAGGGGCCACCCCAGCACCCAGCCCCTTTCTATCACTGTCCTATCCCTCTCACTGCCCACTGTTACCTGACGTGGTCCTTCTAAGTCGTGGTCACAGCTTCCTTGTATGTGGGCTGTTGTTCAGCCAAAGAACCAGCCACAAGAGGACAGAGCCTTAGAACCACTGGGTCCTCAGAGCACACATCTCCCTGCTCACACGATACACGTAAGAAAATCAGCTGAAAGATGAGTAAGTGACTAACCCACCAACAGACGAGCAGGAAGCTGGGATAACACTGCAACTCTTAACTCTCGACAGTCAGAGGCGGAATCAGGCTTCACTCGCAGTGTCACGCAAACTTCTTTCGCCCTCGTTTAAATGCTAATAGCTGCACATGCATGGGAAATACAGTATAGTTCTCTTGGTTATTTCCCATTGCTTGTAAGTATCCAGGTTTGTATTTCACCTATGCTCATACAACCTTATTTCTAAGATGTTAACTAAGATAATAAGATTCGTGAAATTACTCATTTAAAATGGCGCTTCAGGAAGAATGACACCTACAAACACGAAGTGATGCTGTTGTCATTGTCGCTGTGATGAAACAGCTTCTTCCTGCAAGAGACCTTTGTCACCCTCTCCTACGCATCCCCCTAAACCTGACGTCATGCAGAGAATGCTGGCAGAAAACAACCATCAGTCACACTAAAGGACAAGCGTTCCTATTGGGTAAGAGTACGTGGTAAGGACAGAACTACTTGTTTTTTGAAATTTATGAATGAAAACACTTCTGGGGGCCGGCCCAGTGGCTCAGGCGGTTGGAGCTGTGTGCTCCTAGCTCCGAGGGCTGCCAGTTCGATTCCCACATGGGCCAGTGGGCTCTCAACCACAAGGTTGCTGGTTCAACTACTTGAGTCCCGCAAGGGATGGTGGGCTCTGCCCCCTGCAACTAGCAACGGCAACTGGACCTGGAGCTGAGCTGCGCCCTCCACAACTAAGACTGAAAGGACAACAACTTGATTTGGAAAAAGGTCCTGGAAGTACACACTGTTCCCCAATAAAGTCCTGTTCCCCTTCCCCAATAAAAAAAAAAAAAAAAAATCTTTAAAAAAAAATAATAAAAAAAAGTAAAAAATAAAACACTTCTGGAACAGAAGAGCGGTGTTGTGGACACTTTCCATCCGGTTCCAGTTGTAAGTCTTTATGAAGCTGTGACTTTCTGTAAGTCTCTGCAGTGACAGAGTGAAGAGGAAAGTGACAGTCCCAGCTCTTTGTTCCGTTGAGATGGCCCAGCGGCTTGGTGGGTTCCGGACAAACTCCAGGAGATGTGCTGCCCACCGAGAGCATTTAGGAGCTCTCTTGTATCGATGTGGTATCTTCCAGATTTGAAACACCAAAAACCCTAATTATAATAAAAATATACGAACTGAGGCTTCCGACCAGTGAAGTTCCGTGGTATCAAGACCCCGTTTTCACATGCTGCCCACTCTCCTCATTGGGACGAGCAGCCGCTTTCTCTGCTCTTCCAGAGGCCGGGCACATGCCCGACCGTGTCTCCACGTCAGCCCCGCTTCCGGGGCAAGGATTCTGTCCTCCTGGAAACTTCCTGGGCTGTACTTTGAAAACACATCATTTTCTGTCGCGCTTTTGTTTGTTTTCAAAGTTCTTGCATGAGTTTTCCTTTCAATTACAAAAAAGGATTCTAAATAAAACAGACAATTCTGGTTGGTGGTGTCGGTACCAGCGCCGTATTTTCCGTGTCTTCCCTCCATTTCTGTCACTGGCGTTTTCTTACCTTTTTTTGCCTAAACAGGGTGTCGGCTGGGGACTTTCTCTTAAAGGCTTTACATTTGGAATAATTTGAACTTTTCTCCAGTGTGGTAACAATTTCAAATTTCTGTCACTCCACAGCCTGCTCATTTGCAACGTAGAGCATGGGAGTATGTTTCTAGATCACGTTAAGACAGAGAACAGCTTTCAGGGGTCACCAGGCCTGCAATGACTCTGCCTGGTCCTCAGCGTAGCTCAGCCTGCGGGAGGAACCGGGGAGTGCAGTACCGTGCCATGCCGGTCGGTGCAGCTCGTGCTGCTGCCCACGCTGACGCTTCTGCCGGGGGCTGTCCTCATTCCCCTTCCCCGCTGAGTGGGATGAGACAGCCAGTGGCTCCCTGCAAACACAGGTGGGACAGCGTCCTCCTCAAAAACAAATTTCCACAAGTTTTACAATGTGATGAAAAGAAAAGACCACGTGGTCTTTCGTTGATCCGTCCTGACTCCAGGGTCCCGTCTGTTCTCCTTTCAGATTTGTGCGTATAACACAGAGGTTGAGTTCCAAACTGTGTTTACTTCCCCAGGTATACTCCATGTGGACAAGGCAGGAACGTGCTTTCACGGGAATGGGCTTTTCCAGGTCTACAGGCCATTTTTGTTTCCTTGCTTTTATAATGCATGCATATCTGCTCTATGTTATAAGTTCCTCGTTTGGAGAGCAAAGCAATGCATTTAACGCTCTAGTAAGACCAGCCATCCGTGACGTGTGGGGCGGTGAGAGGCTGGGGCAGGGGGCCCAGGAAGGAGCTGGTTAAGAAGATGACTCACTCTGTGGTGAGAGCCACGTTGTTATTTTTTGTTGGCATTAGATGGCAACTTAGATATAATGATTCTTGTTGCAAGCAAATCTTTCCTGGTAAGAAATAGCACAGCTGGCCTCTCATCATTTAACCATAGCTGTCCTTCTTTGGGTGAGAACACACTGCTTTGAATTTCTAACTTTGAATTTCAAATATCTTCACATGCCTGTTATATTGGGCTAATAAATAACACTGAAATTATGCAGATGCAGCAGTCTGTAGACATCTAAACACCTGTTCTCACCAGCACCTGTCCATCCCTACCTCTCTGTCCATAGCTGCTCGGCCAAGACAGGCGGCCCAATCTGACTTCTTTCATTTTTTTGTATTTTTTGCTGGGGATTCAAATGTCTTACTTTTGGAATTCAGACATTTAACATAAACATTTCCCTTTAATGTATTAATGAAGACAGGTGACAATGTCTATTTTTAAAGGGGAAAAAAATCTCATCATTTCCCCAAATGGCGGCAGAAGCAGCTTGCCCCTTGCTTTTGAAAGCATTAATCTAACTCCATCTGAATTTAAGGCACAAACATTCTGTTCTCAAAAGGAAGGAAAGTGTAGGTGGGTGTGTCTTCACTCTGACAAAAGGTTGGGTTGCCACACCAGGAAGTAAAGGGCACCCATGTAAAAAAGGGAATGGAAACAAAGCTTTCCCGACAATAATTAGGTCTTGAAACCCCAGCTTCCTTTAATGCACCTTTTCCACAGCAGGCAGAAGCTTATTTCAGGCAATGTGGTTGTAAAACGCAGTTTTGGAGGGACATTTTGTATCTGAAGACCCAGAGGCATAGGCGTCTCCAGCGATCGGGAACGACCCTGTTCTCCGCCGACTTCAGTGGTTCTCGTATGTATTGATTGAGGTGACCTAACGCCCAATGGATCCTGCTTTGCTTGTTTCTAATGGCCCCCCCCACCCCTTGGAGTGTTCGTGTTGTGTTAGTTTGTTTTCATTATCCTCTTTAGTAACAGTAGACCCTCTTACACCCCCTAGGGTGTCCGCATGCCGAAATAACGTAACTTCTATGACTTTTAACAGAGCTAAAACGTCATCCACTGTGGCCACTCCATGTGGACGTGGTGAGCGCCATGGCAGCAGGATCCATAAGGGACTGGATAAGCCGGTGTTGCCCAACTCAAGGGCTCCCCGTGCCGCGGGCATGATCCAGATGGTTCTTTACCCATCCCCAGACCCGACTCTCCCAGCCCTCACAGGCGATGGCAGCAGTACCTGCTGGCACTGAGGGGCATTCCGGGGTGCATCCCGGGCACAGGCTGCCACTGGTTTCCCTGGGAACAGTCACAGCTTAGGCCCTGTGGAGACTGCAAACGCTGGCTTGTCGTGTGTGAAACAGAATCATTGTACTCCGTGGGGTTATTTCCTTAGTGACCCTAGAAACTGGTCTTTGATGTTGACACTGGTAAAATGGTGCCCGTGGAACGGTCTCTGATTAGGACGTGACCTCACAGGCTGGTCAGAGCGCCTGGGGCTGGCGTGCTCGTTCTACACTGGAAGTCGGCCAATTACCTTCACGTCATCTCCTCAAATGGCATTTCCCAGTGACTCCTCTTCTCAAGACTGGTCATGGAATACCTCCCTCTTAAAGCAGTAATAAACAAGAGAAACAGAGAGGAGTGGAGAAGTTCTAGAACCGTCCCTGACCCAGGTGCAGTGGCGGCTGACTCGGGCATGACGAGGTGATCACATGTTGGTTTTACCCGATTAGTAAGGGGACTGAGTGTGTTAGAAAGACCACTGCCCCTCGTACCTAACGATGTTGCTTGTCATTTATCCCTTCAATAGTGTTAGTGACGGTGTCACTAACAGCGATGGCCCACCCATGGCACCTGTCATCACGCCTTAGCTTCTGTGTCCTCGCAGCAGTAGGTGGCTGGCACTTGGAACTTGCTGTGTCATGTTTCCTTAGTTAAGGGCAAACATGCCAAGAACTGCAGTAGAGTCCCAGAGTCCAGAAGGGAATTGATTATAGAAGAGCTCTTCCTTTCCTAGTGGGACGCTGAGGCTCACCATGCGCCCCATCCCTGCCCTCGGCCGCCTCTGGCTTCCCGTGCCCTGTGGACCCCCACCCGGCCGCCTTTGGTGCCATGTGTACACATTACAGCTCACAGAGCATACTTCATCTGTCAACTCAGCCCTCAGAACCTCCTTTTCAAATACGTACAATTCCTGGCTTATGAAGCAGGAAATTAAGAGCCACCAAGATTAGTCGGTTTGCCCCAAAGAACATAGATGAGAAGTAGGTGTGTGGGGACCCAACCTTGCTGTTTATTGCACTGTTAAGAAATCTTTCAAAGTCAAGTCCAGGCCTTCTCTGTTGTGTTGAGTTGCCGTCCTGTTCTGCAGAAGCTCCTTTGGTTTCTCATGCAGGCTTTGCGAGTGGTTTGTAAAATGATCTGTGATTATTAACAAACCCCACTGGCTTCCACAGCTTCCCAAAGGCTCCGGTTTCCTAGAAATCGCTTTCCTAACCTCAAAGTGTTGGCAATTCTATCAGAAAGCAGCCCAGGAGATGTTTAGGCGGGGTGGACCAATTGCGGACACACCTCCATCTTACAATGGCAGTGACATTTCTGTTCCAAAGGTTTGGGATTCTTTGTAAAATGATTCCGTTAAACGTGGGAGCAGGTTGCTTTGTCTGACACATGGAGGCAGTTTTCTGGAAAGTCATCTGGTGACACGTAGCCCTTGTCACCCAGAAACTGTTCATAATTGTCCTGCCCAAATGGTCTACTAGTGTGACCTAGAAAAACTAAGATGGGGAGTTGGAAGGATCGAGTCCTCTGACTGGGATGCTAGCTCATAAAATAGGGCTGATGAAAGCTGATATTACTCTCAACAGGACAGAAAAGCTCAGCAAAAATGCAAGTGCATCTTAGCTAAGCCACGAGGTCTGAGGGCCAGTGTGTGTTGGTTACCAGCTTGGAAAACCGCATTCTGCAACCTTGGGTCTTGTTCCCGTGAATGGTGTGACCTGGCCTTATGTTTTCTGCCAGCACATAGAGTCTAGGTCCTTGGAAAGAATCAGAATTCAAGAAGGTTTAGACACATCCGCACTCAGGATTCGGCTAGAATCAGCGTGGGTGACGTTCCCCTGATGGAGTTCTAGGCTATGAAATCATGGTGCTGAGTTCATGCAGCCAGGGCCCCTCTCCAAGCCTCAGCCTCTGTTGCCCAGATGCGGAGAGTGCGGTGGGGGCTGTCAGGAGGGGGGCCCGCTCCCCATGTTCCTGAGCAACCAGGGGAGTGCTGAGCCCTGCCTGTTCACGTGATTTGCGTTTTCAGGATGCACACCATGGGGGGGGGGGTCGCTCCCACACGTGCCTGACTCCTGCCTGACTCCCTGTTGACCAGCATCCCCGTATCCCAGAACCTCCTACTTAAAGCTTCAGCTCAGAGAGCCCAGAGCCATGTATACAGCAGGACCCCAGCACCAGGGGCTCACAGCCCACTGGGGACACGGGTCCCAGAAACCCCCAGCTCCTTCCATGCAGGACAGTGCAGCTCGCCGCAGGGACCAGTGCTTACTGAGTGCATGGGAGGCAGCTCACGGCGATGGGGCGTCTGGGGCAGACGCACCCGCTCTGGGCCCTGAACGGAGGTTAAGACTGAGGAGGAGGGAGTCGGGGAGAGGAACGTCTCCTCTGCGTTTACAAGATGGCCATCGCGCTGGGCTGTGGCACCGCCTGTGTGGCATGAAGTGTAAAGGTGCTCATTGGATCACCCAGAAAGGAAGGAGGCAGCAAGGACACAGATCATGAAACAGCCCAAGGTCCTCAGCTGACGTTTTCTGGCAATTCTCCCGAGTTCCAGAAGACTCAAAGGCAGGTTTTTGGGGATGCCCACCGTGGATGCCAACTTTTTATCTGCAATTCAAATTACATATGAAAATGTCCAGGTTATGAGCCATCATTCAACAAACATTGACTGTGTGCCCTAAGACTCGCTAAGTGGGCGAACGTGGGCCCCATTCTCAAAACAGTTTGCACAGAGGGAGGATACCCTGACACCCACCGCTGCCGCACGAGCCGACGTGATTAACGCCGTAGAGACGAGGGTTCTAAGTAGAAAGTGTCCATGGCGGTGGGTGGTGGGAGAGGGAGGTCAGGGTGGCGACAGGCACGTCCCAGTCGGACGCTGAGGGAGGAGGTGGCGTCTGCACTGACCCTGAAGCAGGGTAGGTTCGTTCCAGGAGGACCCGCACGTACAGAATGGTGGTGATTGGAGGAGGGAGGGTTCCCAATGGGGTCTAGTCTGATTGCGATAAAGAGCAGTCGGTTAGTAAAATGAAGTTTGAACGAAAGGCAGTGCTAGTCCAGGCACCAAGGTGGGTTTTGCGACGGGCGGTGTTTTGAACCAGAGCTGCTGATCTGGTCGCCGTGAAGGAACTGGAGACGTCAAGGTCAGGTGCAGCGAGGCGGCCGGGGCCGCGAGCCAAGGGCAGAGCCCAGGTTTCAGACAGTGACGCACGCGCCCGCACCGCCGGGCGGTCGGGGCTTGGGGCTGATTGTTTAACTTCTCTAGGCCTCGGTGTCCCCGTAGGTAAGATGCGAGCCTCATCTCAGCCTCTTCTCAACTGAAACAGGACAATCCTATAGTATTGACCATGTCCACAGCTTAAGCGATGGTCATCAGCACTGAAAAAACAAAAGACCCGGCCACACGGTGCCCAGAAGGGTGGAGTTCGTTAGGCCTTCCTGTTGGCTCTGGGGGGCGGGCTTGTTAGTGGCTTTTGTTTTCATTCAGCTTACGCGCCTCGCCTTTCTTGCCCTACGTGCGCTGTGTGTGGGATGAGAAGTGACCGTTTTAAAACCCGAGGCCTTGGTCCACCATCACCACACCCCTCACACGTACACAGACGTGGACAAGTATCTGAGGTCAGTTTTGAGAACACTTCCTGCTAACTCTCCACTGTGGGGCGAGAACGCCAGCAGTGTTTTCATCATGTGTTAATGTACCTCATCGTTCCAAAGGTGACCACGTCTGAGAAGAAGCACTGTACCCTTTCTGTTCACACCGCTCACACCTGGGAGGACGGGACCTCACAGTGTTCAGTTATTGTGGCAGTTTGTGGTTTTGTTTAAAACGCTTTCCTACCAAGGTCTAGCTTCTCCACAGACAATGGGAAAACATACTCTCGAGGCACAGATGAAAAGCATCTTCTCTGCAGACACCAAAGTCTCCTAAGATGTGGTGGGTAAATTACATCAGTTCAATGTCATAAACGATGTTTCGTAAAAATACTAATAGAAAAACACGGAACCGAGGAAAGGAGAGACGACCAGAACAGGGCAAACAGCCGCCTGGAGCCACACATGCTGAGAGAAGGAAAAATGCATCTCCATTCTTCATCGAAAAAAATGCTGTGTGTGTCTCTTCTTTCCTCCCTCCTATCACCACAGCTCGCATATTAGTCTCGGTTTATATTTCTTGCCATAAATTTAGAAATTCAAGAGAACTTGGCAGTGTGATTTCACTTTCCGTAGTTAAGATAAATGTGAGACTTGAAGCAGCTGTAGTTTACGGGAATTAAGATAATATCCAGTGTCCCTCTTGCAGACAATATTTGAGATTGGGTTAAACCTGCCAGGTTCATCATTTTAGGATGTATCATGTGTCATTGAAAGAAGCTCAGTCATTTGTGATAGATTTTGTGAAGCATGTTTTCCAGAGAAAGGCAAGGACCCGAAATCATTTTCCCAGGAGCCATTTTCTATCTGTAGGCTGTGCCTTAGCCACTCTTGAGAAAAGCAAGTACAGAAACACTGACATGACACGTCAGCCAGAGCTGTCCCTGCCTCCCAGGCCGCTCACACTCACCATATTTTAAGCTACATAAGCTAATCGATATTTTCAGAAAACTTAATATTGTATCATGCAGCAGTGTGGTCCTTATTGGGAACGTTTTGGTGTGGAAATGTGTGTTTGATATCCCACAGTGATTGTCTCAAGAGAGCAGCTCATGTTTCCTTCACTGAGCCCCTTAAACTGCCCCTTCCCCACATGGGAAGCCTGGGGTCCTATGGGGAGGGAGGCTGGCAGGCGACGGGGGCGAGTCTGAGCAGCGCTGAGAAGATGCTGAGGTCCGAGGCCACGTCATGGAGATGTGTTCATTGCTTGGCCTCGCAGGTCTCCATCATCTGCACGAAATTCCCCCTGATGGCCCCTGAGCAGCCGGAGCAGGAGCCAGAGGACGTGTGACAGTGGCCACCTGGGCCCTAGCTTTGCCCCCCCCACCCCCTGCAGGGGCCTCAGCTGAAGGCGAGTCCTGCCCGCCATGCCCAGCAGGCACCAGCCTTCCCGCGCTGGTTCAGCACACACGCCGACATGCAGGGCAGACCAGCACGAAGAGAGCACTGTTTTCTGAGTGAAAAATCCGAAACAAGTCAGCTCCAGCCAAACCACGGGCACGAGCTGTGGGCGCCCAGCGAGACTGTGTGATGTGTCCTTTACCCTATGCCTCTCCCTTCCTCCCCTTTGTCCTCCTGTCCCCAGAGTGGGTGCCCATGGGCATGGAAGTGGCCCAGAGCCTTGGTGGGGAGGAGGCAGAGAGCAGGTCCGACCTGCCCCAGAGAGTGACCTGAGCTGGGCTGATGAATCGGACTGAGTGGATGAGGGGTCAGGGTGGGCACGTTGAGGGGTGTCAACCCTTCGCTAAACTTAGAATGTCTGACATGTACGTCTGTGTGTGCGTCTGACCTCTGAGACCTGGTCAGTGTGTGTGCGTCTGACCACCGAGACCAATGCATATTATTTTATTTGTGGATGCATTTGAAAACCTATGTCCACTTACGATGCATTGAAAAGCCACAAACAAAATGTTGGAGGAT